>NW_006775372.1:1249193-1289489 GCF_000442215.2 Lipotes vexillifer
TCTCTCTCTCTCTCTCTCTCTCTCTCTCTCTCTCTCTTTCTCTCTGTCTCCCCAGTCATCTGCAAAGAACTGAATCCTGCCAAGAGCCACATGAGTTTGGAAGCAAACCCTTCTCCAGTCAAGCCTTCGCATGAAATCCCAGTCCTGGATGACACCCTGGCTGCGTCCTTGTGAGACCCAGCTGAGCCGCACCTGGAGTCCTGACACTGATGTACCAAACCTACATGATGATAAAAGTGTGTTGTTTGAAGCCGACGATTTTCTGGTAACGGGTTACACGGCAAGAGAACACTAAGACAAGGAGTTTAAACTCCTTGGCTTGAAACCTCGAGAAAGCGAGACCCAAGATATCAACATAAATGAAAAGCAGATTCTGTGAGTTTGTTTTCACATCACTTGACAACATCTCCATGGATCTGAAGCAGACTTGAAAGTTATGTTTGCAAGTGGTTATGTTTGACTAAAGGTGTAGGGAGACCAGAGTTTACTTGCTGGGAAGCTACAGCTGAGTCCTCCAGGATCACCCTCCACAACAGTACTTGAGTTGTTATGTGTGTGCGCAGATCTATATACAACTGAGTGTTAGATTTCTTTATGTAATGGTGGTTACTTAGTCAGCTAGCTAGGATAGTGTTTTATTTGGGAGACCAGCATCCCCTGATAGATGCCAGTCAGCTACCAGCCCAGGGATTGATGGATGGAAGGACACACAGGCACCCATGGGTATGAAATAGTTTGTTACACACATAGAAAACAGCAAGAGCATTCCCCAAGGAGAAGGGCTGAGGTCTGAGCCAGAGGGAAATGACAGCAAGGCGGGAGGGAAGTTCTGGGTTTCATTGTGTTAGGGGATCCGACCATGGTGAGGGTTTCTGTGTGCACAAGACTCAGAGGATTTTCCTGTCTTGAATTTCCCCACCACCTTCTAGGCAAGTAGCTCCTGATCTTTTTTTACTGGCTTGTCCAGCTGTAGGACAAAAGAGAACGAGGGAAGGGTTGAGTTTGAAAACTGTCAGTAGTCCAACATCAAAAATGGAGTCTCATATCTTTTCCTGGAAAACTCCTACTCACCCTTCAAGACCCTGCTCATACGTTCCCTTCTCTGATGAATCCAGGTGAAAACTGAACTCATGGGAGTCATTCTCTCCCCCACCCCCGAAATCTTCATAAAAGTATTTACCTTGTTCTATGTTTTAATGGAGTCAAACCCTTGATTACAGTGGCCACCTACTGACAGGATATATTAAAATAATAAGTGAAACATTATACATGGTATGCCTGGTCAGGAATGGGTGAGATTATCAAGTGTTGATCTAGACTCAATAGAGGAAGGTGGGCGTCACCCACATGCAAGGATTCATAGGATCACTGTCGAGACAAGAAAACAAGCACAGGAACAGCACTGAGAGCAGAGTCAGGACGCAGAATCCTTGACGTGAATCTAGAAGGCGCTGTTGTCACACCGTCCTTTTTCAAGTTCTATCCTTATAGATAAGGTGACCACACGCCCTGATTGGCCTGGGGAAGTCTTGACTTACCCCTGTTTCTCCAGCAGATTTACGGACGAGTGTTGCCTTTCGCTCCCCAAAATGTCCCAGTTTGGTTGAGAGGTTGAATGCGTTTCCTCTCACCTTGCACATGCCTAGAAACCACTGTAATCAACCACAGAATCGTAAGGGATTTGGAAAAAGCTGGTTTCTACCCTCCTTGATGGACCTCATCATCGAAAGCAAAGCAGTTCAACGTCCGTTGTGATTAATATCAACGGATGATTTAGGTGCCACGAGCATGAAGAACTGTTTTATTTGTGAGACTACCTGGATGTGAAATCTCGGGGGTCTTCTAACAATAACAGCTGACCGGTGTACAGAGCTCTGTGGTCCACGAAGGACTTTCACCTATTTGTCTCCACTACTCCGTGGTACATAAAGCACTTCGCTCTATTTGTCTCCATTAATCCAGAAAAACTCTGTGTGTGAGGCAAAACAGGCATTATTATCCCCAATTTAGAGGTAAGAAAGTTGAGGTTCAGAAAGGTGGGCAGAAGGGCAATTTACCAAATCTGAAGGATGCAGAGTTGATCCTGGGGGGGTGGGTGTTCCTATCACACGGACTCCCCTGGCTCACGCTTCTCAGATCCACCTGCACTTCTAACGAGTGGCTCTGACCTGTCTTGACAGGAGAAAGATGGATATTACACACTGGATGCAGGACATGTGTGCCACACTTTGGTTGAGAAATAGCATTTTCATCATTTAGAGGACCCCTATGAGGATTCATTACAAAAGGTTCTAATAACACAGAACATTTGCAAATGTAACTTCCCTCTTCCCAGAGATACTCAAGCTCTCAAGGGGCTCTGCGATGCCCCTATTATTTCCTGAATATCCACGAGCACAGCAAGGTCTGATCATAGGCGTACGGTGCTTTGAACTTGCTTTTCAAATTTCAAAACTCAACCATTAGAAAGGTGGCCACCACTGAACTATCAAAGAAGACTGCCCCCGCCAGGACAGATCAGACATTCCTCTTACCCCAGTTGTGTGGCTTTGCATGGAAAGGGTAAGGTGAAGGGAGATAAAAGGGGTAGACCCTTCAGGGGTTACTTGTAACATGTGGACTTATTTGGTTTACAGGAGATCTCCGAAATGTTCTGTCTCTTGGTTGCACTTCAAAAAGGACATGGCCTGTTTCCCACTGCATGCTGGACCCCCTGGGTCCAACAAAGTCATCTAAGATTTTGCCAGCCAAATTGTCTTTCTATCCACTTTATTCCTCTGTCATTACTGTGCCACCCAGATCCTGGAGAGGCCCGTGAGCGCTGAAATAGGAAGAGACGCACAGATTTTTGGTAGCCACAAATGACTCAGAGCCACTGTGTTGTTGACTCAGGTGGTCATTTACTCTGACCTCTTCTGACATGGACTGTGTATAACATACTTTTTGCACAAATATACTCCCAGTTGTCCCAGGGACGTAAACTCCCAGGGAAACCCAGTAGGTAACAGAAAGGAGAGAAGGAGCTTAGTACATTTATTGGAAGCTAATTGCTTGATTTACTCAAGGGCTGGCCAGCTGTGGAAGTCAGTGGAGCAGTGTTGACAGCATTTGCTGAATTTTCATCTTGACTTAGGGAAACCCCAGGATGCCCTGGGAATTTGGCCTCTGTAAAGACTGTAACATATGGTCCATTTGCATAGACATAAGTTTGAGTTCTGAGCCCTTGGGCAAAACTTTCCTAAATTCCTCTCTTGCTCTTCTTTCTGTTTCCAGCAAACAGAGATACAGGGGAAAGCCACTCCCCTTTTCTCCCAGGCCCCTCATGGTAGGATCTGCACAGTATGGTCAAGACCTTTCTCTCTGATGATCTGTGCCCACCAGAAACAGGAAGGAAAGACACATAGTCAAGGGGCTTCGCTCATACAGTGGAGGGCATTTTTTTTTTAATCTGTAAAGTAAATGAACAACTTCCTTTAGTGCCTTTTGGCCCTAGAAGATCAGCCATCTGTTCTAGAAGGTCACAGGCATAAATGTGAGTCAGTGAGCTTCAGGCCGAACCGTGAGCAGACGCGGGCTTTGGCGTGAAAGCGACACAGCCTCAGACGGCCGACTGGAACATCTGGCCCCCAATTGGCCCCTTGCCTCTTCTGTCAAAGCAGAGTAATGAATGAAAATGCCGTTGCCCGTTACAGATGGAAGAGTCCCTCTAGCTCTCTATTAGTGAGTGGTCAAGGCATTTTTGTTATCTCCGTTGACCCCCAGACCCCCAAGAAAGAGGCTTCCCAGTAGTCACCAAGACAGCCCAGAGAAGACAGGTGTCTTGAGCTTGTAGGCTGAAAGCAGGTGGGCTTTTTTTTCTTTTTTGCGGTACGCGGGCCTCTCACTGTTGTGGCCTCTCCCGTTGTGGGGCACAGGCTCCGGACGCGCAGGCTCAGCGGCCATGGCTCACGGGCCCAGCCGCTCCGTGGCATGTGGGATCCTCCCGGACCGGGGCACGAACCCGCGTCCGCCGCATTGGTAGGCGGACTCTCAACCACTGCGCCACCAGGGAAGCCCTGAAAGCAGGTGTTTTGAACGAAGAGGTGAAGTGCGAGAGAAGGCCACGGAGGGTACGGGAGCCACCCAAGTCAACTGGCAGTGGGAGAGAAGGCAAGCATCCTATACAGCCCAGGATGCACCCACACTCCATGGCATCTTCTGCAGGGCAGGGCGTCTTGCCGCCTGCTGGATTCTAATTTGAGGATGTCACCCCCCAAGATGAGCCACTGATATAATTAAAACACAGTAGCTATCCTAGGGTTGATTTCTCTCTTGAAACCAAAAACATCTATGTAGTATCTCCCTGTGTGTTAGACACTAGAGAAATCACAGCCAACGGGACAGATGTGGTTCCAACCATCAGGGAATGAAAATGCAAACGGGTTGTATACAAAATAAGGAGCCTCACCAAAGGAAAACTAGGGGATTGTAGGGGGACATGTAGAAAGGGAATTTTACCGAGACCACAGAAAGGGGAATGGCTTTCAGGAGAAACGGGCGTTCCTAGGCCTTGCACCAGCCCCGCAGACACGTGACCCTTTTAACCCAATTTCAGGCAGTTTAGCGCATTGAACTAACGTGTACACGAAACCTTAGACCTGAAAGTGATTTTGTCCACCAGGCACAGCTACCAGGAAGACAGCCCTGAAGTTCTGTTTTGTTTTGCTTTGGGGTGCAGTGGGCAGCAGAAGGTAGGAGAAGTACACAGGCACATTTAAGGCAGTAGGACAGGGAATCGCAGAGCATGACAGAGAGCCCTGGGGGACTCAAGGAAGGGCCGGGGGCAGCACCGCTGACCACAGACTGAACCTTCCTATTCTGCCCGGGCCGGGCGCTTGGCTTCTGAGTGTCTGCAAGCTTGCCTTCTGCAAAAATCCCGCTGGGACCTTGCATAAGCCCTTCTCCTGGCTTTATCCTCTCCGCGGAATCAGAGCTCCTAGGTTCTAACACAGTAAACAGAATCTTATTAAGACATCTGTCTAATGTCAACAGCTTATCTTCACGGGAACACTACTGCAAATCCACCCAGCGACAAAAATGAGTGTGTACAAAGAGCTAGCGGACGGCCCCTTGGAAAGACATTCCAGAAATATGGGTCACGGAGAATGGCAGCGAGGGACTGGAAATGATTTTCGATCTAGACCTGGAAATAGTGAGATGACCACTGGAGCCTGGTGGGTGGATAGTCTATCAGAGACCTCCGTGTTTATCATGGAAAGAGAGCACCCTGGGTTGGTTCTTAAGGAGTGGCATCTACACATTTTCTGCATTGTCTTTGTCATTTTTGTGGCCTGGGAGCCTCATTTTCTAGAGCAAGGTTCCTCCCGTCTACTGCAACGCCCTGAGGGCCACACCTGATTTTTTTTTCTTCTTTTCTTACTTCTGAAATGCTCTGTTTGGGCAACTCCCTTGCTTTATCCCTGCAATGCCAGTCCCAAGCAATAGCCACCTACGCCTCTCACAAATCCCTTGATAGAATCGCAGATCACGCTCCGCCTGGCAGTGCTGTTAGCACAGCTCTTGTCTGCTCCCTTTCCTGTTTTCCCAGACTGTCACGTGGTGTATAGAGAAGTGTTTGCTGCTGGTGATGAGGATGCTGCCTTGTTATGTTGGGTACATGGCTCAGGCAGTTACACGAGGTGACACACCACCACTGCTGTGGGCAGCCCACCTGTTTGGAGTGGAAGGGGAAAGGTGTGATGATTCTCTCGAAGCAAAAGTGCCCTGGCAGATGGCAAAGACCCATCACCTCCAAGTTACTGGCTGCAGGGGCGTGTTGAGAAAATGGTGTTCTCTCTCTCTCTCTCTCTCTCTCTCTCTCTCCCCACATGCATTTAGAGTGAAGCATCTCTGAGGGTCCGGGGTCACCCGTAGGATGGTCCAGATGGATGAGGAGGCCAAGCTGTACCTCCCAGTGGTGCCCAGCTACGGACACTCACAAGGGGCTGTAACTGAGTGTAAGCCCAGCTTGGACTCTCCCTTCCAAGTCCTCTCTTCTTCCATGGCCTCTGGATTCCAGGGGAGGGCAGAGGGGAGCACAGACGGATGATCGTAGGACCAGATCTACCGCTTTGACTTCTCCCAAAAAGGAGGTGGGGATTTGCATGTGCAAGATTGAAAGAGGAAATGCTCCTCCAAGAGACATGAACCTAAAGATGGGAGATACATTACGGGATGCTGTTTTTCCCTTGGAATTTAAGGACAATCACAGGAAGTCTATGGCTTTAAAACATTCTCCCCTTGTTATATGTTTCCTTGCAGCTCCCCATCGTACGTAACAGCCTACACATTATTGATAAGAACTAATGCCACAGTACCTATAGCAACAACTCAATAAATTCGGTTCATTGTTACCTGACAGGTGGTAGGTAAGTTGCTTACACAGTTGGGCAGCCACACACACAACTGTAATTCTTGGCACGTACCGGCTCAGGCTTGGCAGTGGAGGGTAGGGGATTAGGGTTAGAAGTGTCCTTTCATAGTCTACCTGCTTCTGTTGATCACGTGGAAGGACAACATTCTCCCCAGGGCTCATAGGGACCCGGAGCTTCAGGTGAGGGTCAGCAGCGGGGAAAGTAGTCAGTGATGCACGTAAGAGCGAGAAGCTGCAGGACCAGCCCTATATTTAGGGGGCAGTGGTGGCGGAGAAGGCAAGACAGCGGTAGGCCTAGGAGAAACCCCTGTCCTTCCCTAACTGCTGGAGAAAGGTAAGCCCCTCGAATGATGAGGACGATGTTTTCATTCACGTGTATCAATTAATTTCCATCACAGTCTTATGGATGCAAGTACGGTAACCCTTATTTTAAAGACAAGGAAACTGAGCCCCCAAAGGATATGTGACTTTCTCCAGGATATGCAGTCACCTGTGTTTTTATATGTAACTTAAGTCAGAAGAGGGGTGTTATTTCCCACAGATGATTGAGTTTTGCCGGTTTAAAATGCTGACCCATTTTCTTTCTTATCGGATGATTCTTAGCACTTGGATTTAACAAAAGCTTAACTGAGAAACCAGTGTCCAGAGCTTGTACGAAATACAATCATTCAGCGGCCATCAAATTACCATTTTCTCTAGCATCCGTCGCAATGTAGTTTAAGAAAAACCTTCATCGCCCAAACCTTTGCTGGCTATTTCTAATGAAATTGCTCTTTCAGAGGTAATCTCTCACTATCTTTTACAATACTGTTTCTAATACCTTCCCCCCACCAGAGTGGAAACTATAAATGCTCACTATTGATCTTCTTATTGAAAAATGGCATTATAACATGTCGCTTTAGAAGCTTGAATGCATCAGAGAAAAGCATGGACAGAATTTAAATTATAGAAAACTGAAGGTAGCTGATTGGATTTTTAGTCTATTAAAAAAATAATAAACTTATTCATACGGACAGTTTTTCAAAGTCTTTCATCCTGTGTGGTCTCGAATCCACGGTGAAATGTGGGGTTAATTCTAAGGTCTGTCAGGGAAGGAATAAGGAGAATGGGGCACGTGGAGGGAGGGGGGGGTCTCATGAAAACCATTTCAATAAGAAATAATCTGATAAGTGAGAAGCGTAAATGTCTGGAAGGTGGCCTCACAGAGTCCTGAGTGAGTCCATTTAGTGACAAATCAGGACTCTCCAGAGGGAAGTAATTGCATTAGTCACTGCAAATAGACATAAAAGACTAGCCTTTCTTGGGCTCTTTGTTTGTTTCTTCTTTAGCGTTCATACCAAGAAGACAGTTAATGAGTTTCACTGACCCTATTCCTCAAGAGTAAAAAAAAAAAAAAAAAGTAGCAAATTGCAAAGAAACATCTCCATTATCGAAATCAGCCTAGGGAGAACAGAGTGTGTACACACTGCCTCAGTCTCATGCACACGTTAGTTGGAAATCACTCCGCACACCAAGTGTCACACGTTTTTATGGGGACAGGAATGAGCTGAAAATCAGGCAACATGTAAAATAGCCTCTGGAAAACCGTACATTGCACCCTTTTAATGCTGGCTAAAGCTAAAAGGGAAGAGAAAACTCCAGGGGGCAAAAAAAGAAAAAAAAAAAAGAGAGAGAAAGAGATGGAAAAAAATGATGATAATATAAATCTCATGAAGATTTTGGTTTACCTTTGTCTTGCGATGAAAACGAGTTTCATTCAAATCCAATCCTTCAGTCCAGGATGTGGGTGTCTTGGATCAAGTGGCATCAAAAAGTCAATAAACTTTTGGTTGATGTATGACGTACCAAAGAAAAGTGCACAAATCATACCTGTATGGGAAAATGAATGATGGCACAGTGAACACAGACATGTCACCACCATCCAGGTCAAAAAGTCAAACATTACCTGCATCTGAGACGCATCTTCCAGTGACCTCCCAATAATTACCACTCCCCATGCCAAAAAATAACTGTTTCCTAAATTCGAGTACCATAGATTCAATTTGCCTGTTTTTAAACTCTATATAAATGGAATCCTACAGTATTTATTACTCTGTCTAGCTTCTTTCATGTAACATTACAAGATGTATCTATGTTGTTGCATGGGGCGGTTCATTCAGTTTTTAGTTCTTTTGTATGAATACACCTCAGTTTATTCATTCATCCTACTCTTGATAAACATTTATGTTCTTTCCTTTTCTTGGCTTTAATGAATAGTGATGCTGTGAAGATCCTTGGACAAAACTTTTGGTGCAGGTATGTATACATGTATGTCAAGAAGGGAACCAGGTATCTCTATGGTCAGTTTTCATAGATATGGCCAAACAATTTTCCAAAGGGTTGCACTAATTTATACGTCCTCCCACCAGCATTGTGAGTGAGTTCCAGTTGCTCTACATCTTTGCCAACACTTCCTGATATCAGTCTGTCTATAGCCGTTTTGGTGGTTGGGCAGAGTTCTCTCATTCTGGTTTTAATGTAAATTTTCCTGACGTTCAATGAGGCGGAGTATCATTTTCATGGGTGCATCAGGCATTTGGATGCCCAAAGTATGAGGTGCTAGTTCAAACCTTTTGCTCACTTTTGAACTGGGCTGTTAGTTGGTTATTTTTTGTTTTTGTTTTTTTTTAACTTATTAATTTGTAGGAACACTTCTATCTTGAGGATAGGACAATTTTGCTAGTTTAAAATACTGTAGGGGGGCTTCCCTGGTGGTGCAGTGGTTGAGAGTCCGCCTGCCGATGCAGGGGACGCGGGTTCGTTCCCCGGTCCGGGAGGAACCCACATGCCGCGGAGCGGCTGCACCCGTGAGCCATGGCCGCTGAGCCTGCGCGTCGGGAGCCTGTGCTCCGCAACGGGAGAGGCCGCGACAGTGAAAGGCCCACGTACCGCAAAAAAAAAAAAAAAAAAAAAAAAAAATTTGTGGAGGGACTTCGCTGGTGGTCCAGTGTTTAAGACTTTGCCTTCCAACATAGCAGATGCATGTTCAATCCCTGGTTGGGGAGCTAAGACCCCACATGCCTGGTGGCCTAAAAACCAAAACATAAAACAGAAGCAATACTGTAACAAATTCAATAAAGACTTTAAAATTGGTCCACGTCAAAAAAAAAAAAAAACTTAAAAAAAGTAACTAACTAAATAAAATGCTGTAAATATCATGTCATAAACCGTGGCTTTTCTTTTTACTCTTTTAATGGTGTCTTTTGCAATCAGAACACCTTGCCAGTTTATCGGTCTCTTCCTTTATCAGGAGCGTTTTGTGCCCCGTTAAGATACCTTTGACAATTGTGACGTGTCTGATGGCAGTCTGATTATTTGATCTCTTTGTTTGTTTGTTTCTCTTTGTTGTCAGCAGGATGGACTGTCTGAGAGAACTAGGCAGATGTTGCTGGAAGTGTAACTTCAATCAAACAGTATTTTGATTAAACTACAATGGTCCTCAATGCTTTATTTTTTTAATCAAATGAATCTTGCTTTCCCTTTGCCTTTAAACTAACCAAACTGAATTCCTTTCTCTTAAGGCTCTGTCCTGTAATAAAATTAAAATATATTTTACAAATAATTTACTCACTGATAATTTAGTACAATCGAGTTATGAAATTAATGTCATTTTTCATTGTATTAGGAATATAAAGTCAATGAAACAAAAATTTACTATGTACCTATTAAGGTAGAAAATAAGGTATCAAAAGGAGAAGCTGGAGAAAATGAATGATAATTTTAGCCCACTTCAATAATGGGCAAATTGCAAAATCCTGCAACAGATTGCTAGGTGGAAAGGAAGAAATTACTCATTCTATAGCAGCCTGGATAATATGAGTAAGAGCTATTAGGATAGTGAAAACAGCAACAATCCAATAACTACTGGTCATTGTTAATACTGGCAGGTAAGTTCTTGCCTAAGGCTCCTGGTGATTGCTGGGAAACTTTGCCTCTACGGGTGGACAAGTCCCTGATAAAGAGTTTGACACCAGCATACATTGTTCACACGAATAAAATCAGACAGGCATTTTGAAGAATGACGGTATTAACTTTAAAACACTTGGATTTGGAGAATATTTCTTCTTCGTAGGTTTATATCACTCATATGGAAAATGAATCATGATTCTACATATATTCTATGTATTTAATTTGGGCATCTCTTATACCACTTTTTTTTCAGAGTGATTATTTTCGTGGGTTTTTCTTATTGAAATACAATATGGCTCTTTAATGAAGGAAAGATGAAGAGAAGTATTATATCCTTTATGTAATCAAAATGTTTAAACCAGGCCAAAGAAAACATAAATTTTTCAAGGTTATGACTACCTTTCGACAGCAGCTCTGGGTTCCATCCATGAAAGCACTAAATCTTCCAAAATGTGTGTGTGTGTGTGTGTGTGTGTGTGTGTGTGTGTGTGTGTGTGTTTTAATTGTACTGCAAAAAATCTTAGGTTTTTGAAATAGTTTTCAGGTCAGATAAAAACTGACCAGTCCTCGCTCTGGCAAATAATAAAATCTGTAGCAAGACTAAAGAAATGATTTGTGGTGAAAGACAAAATAAATGTAGACATTGGATAAGAGATTTTTCTTCCTTCATCTATACTCAAACCTACCATTTATGTGAGAGTTTAATAAGGTTGGTGAGTGTTATGTTCATAGATGTGCTAAACCATATAGGAGTGATACATGCCTCCCATTTAAGGCTTCATTTGCACCTGGAAACTTTACTCTTCAGGACTAAAATGAACTTTATTCTCAACCTCACCGATGTTATTATTTTTTTTTTAAAAAAAGTAGGCAGGGGATACTGGCAGAGTAGGAATAGCAGAGGTGACAGAGATGAATTCTAGCGTCAGAGTGGGTTATAAATAAACAGAAAAGAGTGATGTGAGAGAGAAATGCAGGAGCGTATCTTCTCTACGGCATCCTACTCTGGAGAAATTCCTTTGGTGTCGATATGTTTAGCTTTCAAAGAATCACATAGACTTAAATGTCAAGGGGTTTGTGTGTATCTACCCAATTCAAAATCTCTTTCAAGGTTGCTGGTGGACAGAGGCAATTTTCCAGGCGATCAGCTGGAATTTCCCACTTTTATCTGAACGAGAGGATAAAAATACTTGGAATTTGGGATGTCCTGATCCAGTGGGTGCTCAAGTCTTCTCTCTGGAAACTCTGGTTTTCCAGTTTATTTCTTTTCACTTTGGGGATTTCTAAGCCAATGGATTGGAAATAAATAGAGAAAGAAGCATATGCTTCTTTCAGGAAGTAAAGCCATTGGGAAGAAGTGAATAAAAATCCTTGCACTTTGAGAAAGGGTCATGGCAGTGAGGCAAAGCCCAGACTATGGGAGGGAACTTGCCCCTGTGGGCGGGAGGGAGCTGGATCCCTGCAGAGCTGGCTGCTGCCGCTCATGAGACAGGGCATACGTCATCACCATGGAGACACATCACCCTGGGCATCAGGCAGGGACAGCCAATAATATGGCTTTATATGAGTTGGGTTGCTTAATTAGGAAAAGCTATCCAATATCTTCATCTTCAACCAACCAAGTAGTATCCTTTGGAGGAACAGTGTTTAATCCTAGTTATAAAATAAGAAGATATTAAGCATGACAATGGAAGACCAGGTTAATAAAACAGTGGATCTTGCAACAGAGAAGCAACAATGAAAACCAGACATACTGCTCACTCAATAAATAGTGATTAAATACCTACTTGAAACAAGTGTCTTGTTTGACAGACATATTGATAAGTGCTTTCACTTACATCCTGGATCTCTAAAACCTAATTGTACTTGAGTCCTGTTTATAAGAGTTTTAAAGAAAATTAATGTTGGGAGCTGAAAAGTGAATATGGCATTTTTCTCCATGCCCCAATACTTTTCTCTTTTTTAAAAAATTTATTCATTTTATTTATTTATTTTTGGCTGCATAGGGTCTTCGTCATTGCACGCGGGCTTTCTCTAGTTGTGGTGAGTGGGGGCTACTCTTTGTTGTGGTGCGCGGGCTTCTCATTGCAGTGGCTTCTCTTGTTGCGAGCACGGGCTCTAGGCACGCAGGCTTCAGTAGTTGTGGCAGGCGGGCTCTGTAGTTGTGGCGCATGGGCTCAGTTGCTCCATGGCATACGGGATCTTCCCAGACCAGGGCTCGAACCCGTGTTCCCTGCATTGGCAGGTGTATTCTTAACCACTGTGCCAGCAGGGAAGTCCTCCCCGCAATACTTTTCTAAATAAACAATACCACGTGCATATGTTTTTCAGGCCCTGACACAGTTCCTGGTATCTTACTCTCTCCTGGAAATCTCTTCAGAGTGAAAACAATCTTTTAAAACTCAAAGGATAATTCTGTTTCTAAAACACCTACTTTGTGCCAGGAAATTGGTTATGCACTTCATCTCGTTTATTGATTATAGTTTCAGCATGATCCTGCATGGTGTGGATTGTTTATTGTGCTTTACAGAAGAGGAATCCAAAGAGGAGATGGTTTAAGGTTTCTAAGCTTCCAGGGAAGGACCTGAGAATCTGAAGTCCGTGGATCTTATTCCAAAAGCTCTTTCTTACTTATCTACCTGAAACAGATTCACAAACGGGTGCTCAGTGAATGCACAGAGTAACTGCCGCAGGAGTTTCTTCCCTTCCCCTTGTTGACACAAACATAGGATTACGTTTCATGACGGTCACTAAACATCACAGTTCTCAAATGTGAACATGCACCAGAATCAGCTGCGGCCGGGTCCACAAGGTTTCTCTGTAAACAGCCACAGAATAAGTATTTCAGATCCTGCGGTCCATACAGTCTCTCTTGTAACTGTTCAGCTGTTGTAATGTTAAAGCAGCCATACATACAATATAAGACGTGACAGGGCGTGACTGTGTCCCCCTAAAAGCATAATCATGGACACAGAATTTCATACGGTTCCCATGCGTTGCAAAATATGATTCTTCCATGTGACATTAACATTTGAGATAAACATAAGGTTAATTTTTTCTTACCATTTTTTTAAAAAATAAAGAGATGGCGGATTATGACTATCAAGCAGATCATAAAAAATTCTGGGAGGGAGCAGAGAACTTAGAATTTTCTGTTATGGAAAACGGTCTTTCATAGTACAATTTATAGATTTTCCGTTACCAGTTCTGTTGTTGTTTCTTGGCATAATTCAGTACTTCAATGTAATTTTGTTATAATTACCAAAAAAAACCATGATTCTTCTTTTGATTTTGTTTGTTTCCCCAACCATTTAAAAACAGAAAGACCAGTCTTAGTTTATGGCTGGAAAAAGGCAGATGGTGGTTCAGATCTGGACTTCTGGGCTTCGTTTGCAGACCCTGACCTAGAGGGGTTGTTAAAACTAAGATGCTGGGCTCCACCCCAGAGTTTCCCGTTCCTTAGGACAGGAGCTGTCCTGAGAACTGCATTTCTAACAAGCTCTGTGGTGGGCTCCACCCTCAACCAAATGGTGCAGTAAGATTCAGAAATCAAAAATGAGTCACTCGTAGGTCAACTCTTGTTCAAAGCAGTGATGTTTCTGGATAATTTTCCCATGTGCCTGTGTCCCACACCTGTTTTCTTTAATCAAATCAGCTGCCTACATTTGAAAAGTGAGATATTTACAGAAAAACACGAGCTTCTGACTATTCTTGAAAAATGCAGAAAACATTGTAGTGTTTTCTACATCGAGGGCAGTGTTGACCCTCGATTTCTACATGGCAAACCTTGCAGTCAAGATGGCCCCATGAAACAATGCTTTCAGCTCTCCATGGTCTTTATGTAGTCTGTCACTCACGTCCTTACCTTTTCTGGCCCTGGGACCATTTGCCTTCACAATCCCTGAACTCCATGGATGGAGAAAGGTTACTGTACCTTACATCAGAGGACTTAAATTTAAATAATACCTACTGGGACGAAGTGAGAGAGTGGCATGGACATATATACACTACCAAATGTCAAAGAGGTAGCTAGTGGGAAGCAGCCGCATAGCACAGGGAGATCAGCTCGGTGCTTTGTGACCACCTAGAGGGGTGGGACAGGGAGGGTGGGAGGGAGACGCAAGAGGGAGGAGATATGGGGATATAGGTATACGTGCAGCTGATTCACTTTGTTATACAGCAGGAACTAACACACCATTGTAAAGCAATTATACTCCAATAAAGATGTTAATAAATAAATAAATAAATAAATAAATAACACCTAATTTGTGTTGGGCACCTAGCCATACATTCTCTCTCTCTCTATAGTATATTACACACACACACACACACACACACACACACACACACACACACACACACAGACCCATGTATGTATACACACACACATATATATGTATATGCATATATATGGTTAATGCATATATAATACTACATATAAAATTATGTACAGGTAATTTCACTAATATATACACCGACCAGGGACGTGGGCATGGCTACCTCCATTTTCTAGGTACACAAAGGGAATCACAAAGGTCATATAGATTGCCTAAGGGTACCCAGAAGGACAACTGAGTACCAAATCTGTCTGCCCCTAAACGGTATGGCCTCTTCTATATATACTAACCCTCTCTCTCCAAGCGCAGAGCAAAAGAAATATTTCCTGCGGCATCTGCTCCCTACAAATATGAGGTGTGCCTGCCACCTGTTAATCGTGGTGAAGAAAAAACAGAGCAGTGGATTATTTACCAGAAATAAATATCAAATTTTAAAAATTTTGTATCATTATAGGCTCATGGTTTTTTAAAACATAGCAATAACTTGTCTAAAGAATGCTGTGCTTTGCAAATTTACTGTAATATATTTTATTCCCTGACATGTAATTGCATACCAATCAGTTTTGATTCTCTGCTCTTCATCAGGCGATATTTATTTGAAATATCTCTGATTTGGTTCTCCAAAGAACAAGCTGTGTGCTGCCTAGGAGGATCAGACGGCTGTTTTTGCGGGTGATCAGCCATGCTATTTTGAATCACCATGGGAGACAGGTTCAAAGGTTAGACGTCAAAATCTTTTCAGAGATTCGTTAGTTTCCGCATAGCTAGCAAAAAAGAAGCGGCAGAAATCAGGCATTTAAGAGAGCTATAAACGTAGAGAAAAATGACCATGATTAGCGATTGTTTTCATCCATGGGGATGCTGTAAAACTGTACCTAACATACGCTGCTTTATAATACATGTATAGCGTACAAACCAGTATGTTATGTGTACTTTGTGTATGTGTGCACATACTTTGTATACACACATATGTACATATGTATACACACATACAAATTCACATATAACAGTTACATGCATATATGTATATATATATGACAAAGAGTATATTTTAGATGCACTCATTTATAACATGTGGATTAAAAGAGTTGTGATATAGATATTAATGCATATGTAATATACACTACCTATAACATATATATCACAATTGTTTTAATCTATAAGTTATAAAAGTGCCTCAAAAATATCCTCTTTGTAATATATATGAAACAGTAATCTGTATTATAAATGTTATGTATTTTTCATATGCATAACGCAGTATAACATATATTCTTATTCATATACAATAGTTAAACTGTTTTTATATATATGTTTATACATATTACAAAGAGGATATTTTAATATTTAATAACATATAGATTAAACAATTACGATATATACCATGTTATATATATTGTATAAATTATATATGCATTGATATATATATTGCAATTGGTTTAATTCTCATGTTATCAAAGTGCATCTGCAATGTACTCTCTGTAATATATATAAATATATATAACAGAGTATAACTGTTATGTACGAACACACACACACACACACACACACACACACACACACACAGAGTTCATCTAACATATACTGTTTTGTAATCTGCATATATTACAAAGCAGCATATGTTAGGTGCACTTATAGCATCATATGGATTAAAAACAAGTGCTAATCATGCTGATTTTTCTATAAATACCACACACACGCACACACACACACAGATGTGTGTGTGGGTACATAAAACATTCCTATCAGAATTCATACAGATTATGAAAACCACAATCCTGGAAGTTGCTCTGTATTCAGAGATACTCAATAAATCCTCAAGCATTGTACTTTACCCTTTATGATGTCTCAGCGTCTGTGTGCGTGTGCGTGTGCGCATGTGTGTGGGTACCCCATCTCAGTAACCCTGAGAGCGGACCTCACGGCAGCAGGCAGGGGAGCGCCTGTCTCTTGCCCCAATCTCACAGCTCCCAGCAGCTCCCAGGGGCTGAGCTCTGTAAGCACATAGTAAATGAACAGTCACGTCGCCCCCAGAAGGTGCTCCTCCAAGTTACGCACTGGCATTGTGCAGCAAACACACGAAAACTTGCACCAAAGGGTCTTCACCCCCCACTTCCGTCACTTGGATTTGAAATAAAAGGAGAAATTCTTTTATGTAAATATTTGGAATCTTTAAAGTGAAGAGATCATCAGCTGGAAGAAAAGCAAAGATGTGAATTGAAACGTAGTAACTTTCCCAGCAGGATCCATGCGTCTATTTACCATGAACATTTTAATTTGTACAACAGTTCTGCTGCCTTTGCGGAGAGACCTTACTTAGCCCCCATAGTTGGAGCTCAATTTCTTTCTGGATTTGACAGATCAAAAGGCGTGGTATTTTTTCCCAGGAATCCTGGCATCTTGTACTGTTCATGCCATTCCAGCCTGTCATGTTTGTCAGTGAAAGAACAGGAAACTGCTTTGAGGAGATGCGGAAGGAGGTATGTGTGACTGACAGTGTTCACACTTAGAACGAAGGGAATGGCCATATTTTAGATTCCACATATAAGTCATATCATGTGGTATTTGTCTTTGTCTTTCTGACTTACCTCTGACTTAGTATGATCATCTACTTCAATTTAAAAAAAGGGGGGCTTCCCTGGTGGCACAGTGGTTGAGAATCTGCCTGCCAATGCAGGGGATACAGGTTCGAGCCCTGGTCTGTGGAGGATCCCACATGCCGCGGAGCAACTAGCCCCGTGAGCCACAATTACTGAGCCTGCGCGTCTGGAGCCTGTGCTCTGCAACGAGAGGCCGCGATAGTGAGAGGTCGGCGCACCGCGATGAAGAATGGCCCCCCACTTGCCACAACTAGAGAAAGCCCTCACACAGAAATGAAGAGCCAATACAGCCATAAATAAATAAAATTTTTTTTAAAAAAAGGCAATAAATAAATAAATAAAGGACCTCCTGTAGGTACAGCACAGGGAACTCTACTCAGTACTCCGTAATAACCTATATGGGAGAAGAAACTGAAAAGGAATGGATATATGTGTATGTATGTATAATGGAATCACTTTACTGTACACCTGAAACTAAGACAACACTGTAAATCAACTATACTCCAATATAAAATAAAAATTAAAAAAAAAAAGAATAAAGGGAATGGCAGGAGACAGTGGAGGCTGGAGATACATCCTGTTTCTCTGCTGGTTCAATTAAGAACATCGTGAAAAGTGCTTCCATGATTTAATGCAGTTTCTTTTATCTACTATTGGAGGAGCTTGTGTTTGTCTATATATGGAAAGTATAAATTCTCTTTTTAGTTTTCAAGGTAGTAGAGGTACTTAGGTGCAGTGACAAATTACTGCGAATGGATTCTTTGTAGGTAAAGTATTATTAGAGTGATGGCCCAGAAATGGTGAAAACAAAGATTTTGAAAATTCAAATAGGCTGACGTGGAGAAAACCACACATAATCAAATTCACAATGTCTAAGTAATGTATAATTAGGCTATATTTTCCCAGGACAAAAGCACTAAGTTTTGAAAAGGAAATCTTAAACTTTTGCTTTAAACACATAATAAATACTGAAAATAACTACGTTTTCATCTAAACCATGGTAAGCTTTTAATGACAGACATTTTTGTGCATTACAAGCCCAAAGGCCTTCGTGGAAAGTGCTATTTTTTTTCTCTTGGTGCTTTTAAACATGCTTGACAATTTGCACTTTGCTTGCAGACCTACCCTCCAGAATTCCACCAGCTTACTCCATCTAAGTGTTGCCAGTTTGGATCTGTATTATGAGAAACTGAGCAAAAGGCTCAATTTAGCATGCAAATCATCGCCTTGGTTACTTGACCCTGAGATGCCGAGAACAAAGCCAGTTGCTCAGCTGAATTTATTACATTTAAATTTATTATACAGTCTTAGCTTTTAATTTTCTTTCACCAAGACGAGCAACTTATTCACTCTGGCAAGTCCACAGAGCCTATATGCTTTCCCACCCCCTGGGCAGGTTTCCTGGTCTGTATTTTAAGGTATAAACAAAGCTCTCTTCGTATAAATGTGTAAAAGTTTTTTCACATTCATTATTTTATTTACAAGGTCACTGAGCTAACCTTGATTTTACTGCTGACGAAACGTGAGCTGCAGAGACCAGGGCACCTGGTCCTTATCAGGCAGGTACAGTGTGTCAGGGCTGGACTCCAGGACTATTTCTTTTGACCCCCGATCCTACACCCCATAGCTGGTTCTCCTACACCCCACGCCTCTGACACGGTCAAAGGTCACGATGTTAGCATTCCATTGCCCATTGAATGAGTTTATCCCACTCTCTCCTGACGTCAAATTCTGTCTCCATTCTGGATCAGACCTCAGCTCTACTCTTCATGGACTGATTTAGTACATATTCACCCAAAAGAACAACTAGCAGAGACACAGACGTTCCATGTTTAGAAAATCTCTAGTTACGTAACCGCTATGGTTTGCAGAGGTGAATGATGCACATAGATAGCTACAGACGCCCTTGCATTTCTTCAGGGTCCTTTGAAAACTACATGCCTGGCTCTGATATCCATAAGGGAATGAACAATCTGGAAAATCCCCAGAGAAACACTGGGGCCCCAAGCAAGGTGAGATGGGTGCATACCATTTGAGATCTGTCCCCCAAAACAGGTGGGGTGACTAGGGAAGATGAGGAAGGGTTAAACACTTGGTGGCTCCTCTGAACACCTGGAGTCCACACATTTGAGGAGGGGGGGGGAGATATTCTCAAGTTCATCACCGTGCGCAGGAATTTGAGGAATTCATTAGGTGGACACATTACGTTCCATGCTTCTCAAACTTTCCTGTTCCTTGAGTCTCCTGGAGATTTTACCACAAGGAACATTTGGATTCAGTAGGTCTTGGGCAGAGCCTGAGAGCATCTCTGATGATCTCTCTCCTCGACGCCAGTATCCTTGACCTTTGGACCATAGTTTCTGTGGAAGACTGTTCTACAGGGTGGTCAACAGTGGTGTCTGGAGGGAAATGCAAATAGACTGACATCCAAAATGGGAAGATGCCCGAGGACTTTCCAATGATCCAGCATCAAGTGTTAATAACATCAGTGAATGTGGTTATGAATTACGGCAAAATGCTTTCATAGTCAATGCTCGTTTCAAGCTCAAAATGTCTTTGTGAAATCAATGAGACAAACATTATTTCTTCTTATTATTTAAAAAAAAAAAAAAACACCTAAAGAATAGTTAAGTAGATGGAGAAACATCATACCATAGGTTAGTGTCTCCTGTACTCTTAGCATTAATTTTGGGATTTTTCCTTAGATGGTTTTCTGTCCCCATAAGCCTAGTCACAATTTCCCTCCATCTACAGAAGTAAGTGTGATGGACCCTGATGAAGCAGACTTACTTGTTAACTCAAAACCAAAAATAGGGGTTTAGCTAGAAATTCCCCTCAGGAAAAAAAAATAAGTTTTTCCAGCAAAGGGCGATTATTATATTTGTTTCAGGACACCAGCAAGTCACGCACACCACAAAAGCAGCATCGAAATCTCCTGTCACTGAGAGAGCAGTTATGTGCTACAGCTGTAAAGTATGAACTTGTTATTTCGCTTGTGTTACCCAGGACTTCACTGCTGGATGGACAGAGAAAGAAGTAGAAAGTTCCCCTTATTGCATAAGCATGGTCCCCTTCTGAGGACTACCTAGCACTCCTTTCTTCTGCATCAAAGAGGCATAGCTATTTTCAACTTCAGGAGGGAGGAATGGGTCAAGAAAAGGGAAGCTAAGAAGAAAAAGCCGGAATAATGAGCCCCTGTGCCCTTGTGACTTACATAATCTACCAAAGGGAGCTCAGTGGGAACCAGAGAAATGGAGTGGAGGCAAAGCTGGCGAAAGTAGGTTTCCAAGAATCAGGAGTTTTAAACACATTGGCACTCAACGGCTCTTCTTCGAGCTATGTGCTATTTCTAAACGGCATGGCTGAGCGATTCTGTGATTTCTTTGGTCCACAGAGTGGTAGAATATATATAACATGCTGTGCAGTCTTTCTCAGTATCTCTGTGTCCCTCTCTCTTTGGGAGAGGGGAGATTCTGGCCTAGGAACAAATTAAAGATGAGAAGTTGATACTGAGGCTTTAATGGCACTGAAGCCTGAGGAAGTAAATCTTTCTTAACTGAAAAAATTCAAAATAGCAGGGAAAACTGGTGTAGTGGAAACACATTGTACTGGAAGTCAGGAAACGAAAGTTATTTTTCAGGTCCTTTTACTTAATCACTTATTGGGTAAGGTCTTAGCTTTGCAGACACTCGTGATAGAAATAAGTCATCCATTGAGAGTCAGGGCCCAAGCATTCCCATAATCATTTTACATACAGAAGCATGTAAGTATATTGTGGGGAACCCAAGCTTTGGAACTGATAGATAGATGGATAGATGGACGGATAGATAGGTATGATAGATAGCTAGGTAGGTAGACATGATGGATGGACGGATGGATGGACTGATAGATAGATACAAAGACAGATCAGAATATGCACCCCCAAATATGCCACTTTGGCATAAGAATTATTTTAAGATGAAAGCAACCGAGATGTAGCAGATGCAGGAAGAACTCTCTGCCCTTCCCCTTTCTGCCTAAAAGAAGGGCATAAATTTCCCTTTGAGAAGGTGACATAAATTTCCATATGTAAAGGTGTAGTCCTCTCCCACACCAGAAGAGGTGAACGACTCTTCTCTGCACAACAAGCCTTACTAAAGAACCCTTAACTACCTTAACTAGCAAGAGCTACCAAGAACTACCACGCCTGGTCTTCCTCCCACAGTGCCCCACCCCTAGATGCCCAACCACTTTTTCCTTTGTCTGCTCACTTCTCCGTAATATATCACCTTTCATTAAAATGGTACACGAAGCCCACCCCACACCTGTGTAATCACCTCTTTGGGTTTTTATTTCTTTCTGTGAAGCCCCTGTCAACTACAAATTGGCACTTGCCCTCTACCTCTACAAGGATTAAATCTTGAGCCGCTGCAGCTGGTGACCTTCAACACCCCCTGAAAGGAGCTCAGGGTGGAGACCAGGAATGAGGCACTCTGTGCTCTGGGAAAAACTGGCAGAACACGTCCTCAGATAGTTAGATATTTCCAGGATCTGATTTTATGAGCCCAATCCCTGCATCTCCTCGTGTCTAGAAAAGCACTAAAATCCTTCCTGGTGACGTCTGCTCCTCGGGACTAGCAGAAACATTCTCCAAAAAAATATGTGCTTGGGGACTTCCCTGGTGGCACAGTGGTTAAGAATCCACCTGCCAAGGCAGGAGACACGGGTTCAAGCCCTGGTCCGGGAAGACCCCACATGCCACGGAGCAACTAAGCCCGTGCGCCACAACTACTGAGCCTGCGCTCTAGAGCCCGCCGCGAGCCACTACTGAGCCCGCATGCCGCAACTACTGAAGCCTGCACGCCTAGAGCCCATGCTCCGCAACAAGAGAAGCGACCGCAGTGAGAAGCCCGCGCACCGCAGTGAAGAGTAGCCCCCGCTCACCACAACTAGAGAAAGCCTGTGCACAGCAACGAAGACCCAGCACAAACAAAAATAAATAAATTAATTAATTAAAGAAAAATATGTGCTTGATTTCATGTACTCCCCCTTCACCAAAATCACATATATACTGACCTCCCCCCCCCCCCCCCCCCCCCCTCCTCTTTGGAGCAGTTGCTCAGAGCTAGCTGAGATGCTGTCTCCTGGGCTATAGTTCTCATTTTGCCCCAAATAAAACGTAACTCACAACTCTCACGTTGTACATTTAAGTCGGCACCCCCATGCACATGAAAACATTAACATCGATAAAGAAATATGTCTTTCTCCTGTCTTTTGTCAGTTTAATTCCCAAGCCTCAATAAACAGATTGTAAGAGAGCAGAGGAAAAAGTTTTTTTCCCTCTCACAGTTGGGGGTCAGGGAAGAGAGAGAGAGAGAAAGAGAGCGAGAGAAACTGATGGATGGATGGATGGATGATACTTAGAGAGGCAGACAGATATAGACAGAAGGGTGATAAACAGAAAGAGTCCAAGTTCTGTTTTCTGCAAAGGGTTATTTTAAGGACTAAATAAGATAATCTATATCCATTATTATCTACCATATAAAATTTATTACTGTTTTTAATGGTATTTACATTACTAATCCTGAATAAAAATCTTCACTTATGAAAATTTTTTTTCTTAGGCAAAAAGTTTTGAGTAGTGAATACAACGACAAAGCACTGGGAAGTGAAGGCATTTTTCGACTGTTTTTAATACTCAGCTAGAAATGTAACTATTGAGGAGGAACTCCGAATACCTGTTAAATGTTATAAATGAAGGCTCCCTTTCGGGACTTCAACCCCAAATTCTGCTTCCTGCATGGTTTAGATGCCAGTGCTGGTCATCTTCAAGAAGAGTCTCTGTTCAATCAACTTGGCATCTCCAAGACTCCACATTTCAAGCACAAGAGCAGGCACTAAGCTTGTCTGTAATGAAACTCAATGAGGATGAATCTCTGGACCAGCCATTACAAGTATCTGGCGCTAGTTCTCTTTCAGGGCCACCATGAACCAACAATCACTTTCGGAAAATGTCTCTACATTCTTTGTATCTCAGACGTCTCCACATCCAATATGTTGCGTTACCACTGCCCCACATGGAGACATTATGAATATGTAACAAGATTCAGTTTTACTGTATGTTATCTTCTTCCACAACAAAGAGAGAGCCGAGTCAGCCTGGGGGCAGGCACTTGCACCTCTGTTCCAACCCAGACTATCATGCCATCCCCGAGCACCAGTTCTGGTCATTTCACATCCCTTGCTCCAAGGATGATGGGTCCATATTGGGCCAACGAGTCACAGAAAGAGATCTGCTGCATAGGGTTCCTGGGAAACAGAGGCCAGTCACTCTTTCTTCATCAGGATGCAGATGGGGAAACTCTGGTTGCTATTGGCAACTGCCTACTGCCATGATGAAGCTGATGCTCTAAGAGAAGTAATGGAGGGGCTTCCCTGGCGGTCCAGTGGCGAAGACTCCATGCTTCCACAGCAGAAGGCACAGGTTCGAGCCCGGGCTGGGGAGCTAAGATCCCGCGTGCCACTTGGCACGGCCAAACAAAACAAATAAATTAAATAAAAAATAAAATAAAAGAAGTAATGGAAGGGCCTGGACCCTGATGACACAGTCGAGCTGTGGAAGCAAACTTTTCTGAGGCCTGCTCTTCCCTGGACTTGTGCCGGACGAGATAGTGGCTCTGGCTGTTTAAACCAGGTTGAGTAGATGTGTCTGTTCTTTGCAGCTTGTAGCCTCCCCGTGGATATTTATTATTAAAGTATCTTCACTTACTGAGTTAACCTTTACTGAGCATCTACTATACGACTGGAAATTTAGGGTCGTAAGATGCACAATGCACAGTTGCTTCTAAGACCTTACTATGTTATTCATCCCAAGCTCATTTTTGTTGGAACTGCAAATGGTTCATTAGAAAAGTTGCTCCTTTGCAATTTAAATACCTTCCCAAAGAGGCAAAATATTTTTCTCCTTAATTTAGCTGAAAATGTATCAATGCATGTTATTTTATGTCCAACAGAGTTAATTAGTTAATTTTTATAGTCCAATAAAATTATCCAAGGTAGTTTTCTAAGTATCTTTTTTTCAGTGAGTTTTCATTGGTGCCTTTATTTTTTCTTTCATCTCAAGATCGACTCAGAAACAACAGGAGCTAAAAGTATCAATATGTATAAATATCTATGCTGAATTCTTAATGAAATAAGCTATAATAACCACAGGATAATCCCATCTTTTTAATACATGTAACATGTATAGAAAGATAAATTTATGTATGTATACATATACAGCTATATGCTTTTGCATTTGCTCTTATCTTCAGAGTAACAGATCGTTTGCAGAATAATCTGTTAATTAAATCTGGGGGCTTTAAACGAACCTGTATTATTTGATTTTTTTTTTTTTTTTCACAGAAGCATATTTAACATGTGAAATAGCTTCCCCAAATTCTTAGGTAGTATCCAAAAAAAACTTAAAATGTATTCAAAGAATACAATTAATTTTTATTGGACAAACAAAGCATAATTAACCAGATAAATATGATGCCAAATTAATGGATCCCAATGATTTTTCATTTTTGTCTGCTTCTGTAGAGAATCATCCCTTCTATGCCTCTCCAACATACTGGAAATAAGCTACGGTTACATAATTCTCTCTTGCACTGTGTATTTACTTTTTTGCCTTGCCAATCTCTTAGTTATCCTTTAAAGTCATCCACGTATCAAGAACCTTCAACAGACAAGTTGAGGACTCACTGTCCTTGCTTAGCTCCGATCATGACGCCTTCAAATCTACAGATTTTCCAAGTTCCATATAGCTGCTATTACAGATGAGAGGGAAGAGGTATGCCATTTTTATCGATAGACATAATTTTTACCACTAATTTAATTTGAGAACATTTCTGGAGCAAGCATGCCAACATAAAGCAAATTCCATAATTAATTGATTTAGGTCAAGAAGTAGAAACTATTGTTCCCACTGCTCTTTTTTTCACCTTAAGAAATATGTCATAAAACTGGTCCTTTATACATCACTGAGGAAGTTTCTATGAATGCTTAACCATCGGTCATATTTGCTAACAAATTCTTTATTTTGTTTGGATTCACAGATTTCCCTTTGTTTTTGCTAGCATTCATCTTTCTCTTTGGGGATACTGAGACTACTTAAATAGTTTTTTACCTTTTCTATGACTAGAGTTCAGAACACCTGTGTTTACAGCCTTGGTTTAGCCAGAGACTCTCAAACTAGGGCACATCAGAGTCACCTGGGAGCTTTTAAAACTATAACCTGGATAATTCACACCATTTTTGAATGTTAGCAGGGGTGTTACTGTATGGTGTGTTTGCTCTCCAGTTTATTTTCCCCCTCTCAATAACCTAGATGTTCTCCCCCAAAATTCACGACATGGGCTGGGTCTGCTTGTTCACTCAGCAAGGATAAACTTCAGTGTTCCTTGAAGAGACAGCTTCTCTTCTCATGAAGAGACAGCTCTCTTACTTAACCAGCCCTCCAATAATTTCATTTCCTCCTTCATTTTTCGGAAGGATACTCTTCATGGAGCAATGTGTACTGAGCTATTGGAAAATTGTTGACAAATACCACACGGGGATCTGCAGAAACTCCCCCCAGACCTTTCAAAGGGGAAATGATTTGACCATGTAGAGAGAAGTTTGCTCTAAGCCGCCTTGTGCCCACAGTAGCACATGTGTATGTGAGGATCTTTCAAACCAGAAACTTGTGCAACAAGTGAGTTATAATATTCTGAAGGTAAAAATGGATGGGCTTTGGCTATTTTTGTAATTCCCTTAAATTCCATTAAATAAACTTCTGCCCTGGCAAAAGAAACAAATGAAAAGTAGAAATCGCTAATTACATACTCTCCCCAGGCTGGCTCTATCTTCATACACATTGGTAAGATAGGATGTGTGCCTTTGTCAAACCATTACTTTGTTGGAGGAACAAAATATTGGCATCGAAAGTTTAAAACCATAAAATGGTCCAAGATTACTTAAGTGATCAACAGGATGTGGTTTATCCATGCAACGGGGTATTATTCTGCCTTAAAAAGGAATGAAATTCTGACCCACGCCGCAGATGAATCTTGAGGACACTGTAGGGAAGGGAATATAATTTTCCCTCTATCCCTCTGAGTTCTTGGCTGAGACCCCTGTAATAAAAGGCAGATGAACAAGAGACAAACAAGTTTATTAACATGTATGCCTCATGTGTACATGGGAGAGACCCAGGGAAAACCAGTAACTCCAAGAGGTGGCTTAGAACTCTGGCTTATAGAGCATCTTCAACAGAGAACAACAGTTTATCAAGAAAGAGCAGCACAAAGGAAAGCAATCTGAGGTTTCCAAGGACAAACTAGCAGAAGTGAACTAGTGGTATACAAAGTCCAGTCAGAAAAGTTTATGTGGGTTCCTTTGGTGCCACCTCCTGGCCGATAGGGTCTAAAATGATCTCTGGTGATTAACTTTTGTCTTTCCTGGTATCTTTGCAAATTTATGTACTGCTTTTAGGCAAATCGGGGAGTACAGGGAGCTTTCCTTCTACCTGCTTCTTCTCAACTGCCTTCATCTCAAAGTAACCGAGCTGGCATTCTTTTTTTGGCGGGGGGGCATATTCTGCTACCCTTCAACATTGTGCTAAGTGAAATAAGACAGACACCAAAGGATAGACATCACATGAGTCTATTTATATGTGGTACCTCAAACAGTGAAATCCATATCGACAGAAAGTAGTGTAGTGGTTCCCAGGGACTGGGGGTGCGGAGGGGCTAGGAAGACGGAGGAATGAGGAGTCATCGTTTAATAAGTTTAGTGTTTTCACAGACATAGAGAACAGACTGTGGTTGCCAAGGGGGAGGGCGATGGGAGAGGGAAGGACTGGGAGTTTGGGATTAGCGGATGCAAACTATTATATGTAGAATGGATAGACAGCAAGGTCCTACTGCAGAGCACAGGGTGCTATATTCAACCTCCTGTGATAAACCATCATGGAACAGAATATGAAAAAGAATGTATGTATGTGTATAACTGAATCACTTTGCCGTACCATAGAAATTAACACAGCGTTATAAATCAACTATACTGCAATAAAATAAATTTTTAAAAGTAAGTATGGAGTTTCAGATTGGGAAGACGAAAGAAGTTCTAGACATGGATACTGGTGATGGTTGCAAAGCCGTGTGAATGTACTTAATACCACTGATCTATTAGCATGTACACATTACATATGTATGCATATGTATACATATCAGTACATATATATGTATAACTGAACCACTTTGCTGTACACCTGAAACTAACACAACAGCGTAAGTCAGCTATACCCCAATATAAAATAAAAACTAAATTTAAAATATGACACTGATCTATACAGTTAAAAAAAAGATTAAAATGGTAACATTTATGTTGTGTATATTTTACCATAACTTTAAGAAGATAACCTCAATAAGCGTCAGCAGTCGTGTACAATGGATTCTTCAAGGAGGGCTGGAATCCAATGAGAAAGGGTAAATGAGGAGTTAGAAGTGGTTCTAGCAGGTTCCATGCCATGCATGCTCTAGAACCATGATGGGCGGAGTCTTTGTCAACCACAGGATGGACTGCGACGGAGTAACAAGAACCATGGTTATTGACGTCAGCCTGCAGAGTTGGTACTGTATTTTATAACCTTGTAGTGACTGACTCTGGAGAAACACCTACCACCATTTTCATAATCTATACCATCTTCCGCATTTGAGTCCAACTTCACCATTCCCCTGTTCATTTTTGGCCGTGTCTACCCTAAAGCAAGAAACTCCCACGGGATTTCCAGCAGTCATGGCTGGATGACCCAGAAAATACCGCTCCCCCACCCCCACCCCCCAAACAAAAACAAGTTGAATTCCTCAAATAGCTTAGCAGCTCAAACAATTGCCAACCATGGAAAGATGCCTTAAGCAAAGAATGGCCTATCTGTTTCCACATTCCTGAATTGAATCATCTTTTTTTTTTTTTTTTTTTTTTTTTTTTGTCAGCCTCACAGAAAGAATTCTTCTGAAATGCCAGCTGCCTACAGTAGCCTTCCGGGAGCCACTGTGCCCCAAGCAGTGTGTTTTTTTTTTTTTTTTTTTTTTTTTTTTTGTCAGCCTCACAGAAAGAATTCTTCTGAAATGCCAGCTGCCTACAGTAGCCTTCCGGGAGCCACTGTGCCCCAAGCAGTGTGAGAACGGCTGTGTGGAGAGAATTTCCTAAAATAAGACTTGACTGCCAGGGTAGAAATAGACTCTGCAGCCTGAGGTAGGACCCTCCCTGTCTCCATCTTGCTTCCCTCATCTGTAAACCGTGGCCCCAAGGCTGTCACGCGTGCTGAGGAGATGAACAGGGTCACATGTGGGGGGAGTCCTCGGCGTGCTGGGAAAACGTACCGCACACATAAATGAGGTGCATTCTGATAGCAACCTGTGTCATACTAGTGTTCATATTAACTAGACAATTTAACCCATGGCAGTAATGACAAGTCCTTCTCAGAATGTTTATCCTTTCATCAAATGATCTTTGCAAATAAACCCATTATCAGTTCTTTAACTGTCATTATTCTGATCACGGTCAGTTCATAGCCATCGCCTCTGTGACCAGGGTCCCCATAGGAGCCTCGGACGATAAAGAGAGGCACGAAGGAGCAGGCTGGGGCCGGGGACCCAGGGGCCGCCTAACCTCTCTAAAGGTATCACCTGACGACGCTGACTTCCTGCCCGACCCGTAAACTGCCCAGGAGTGAGGGGTCAGGGCCAATTACTTCCGTTCAAAAGGCAGCAGAGATCCAGAGACAAAGAGGCCTCCCAATGCAGCCAATCCTCTCCTACATGCTCTGCACAGGTATCTATATGGAAAACTCTTGCAGACATGGCGCTGGACGTGGAGTGCATTCTCCCAAAGCCCTAAAAGATGAGCATAGCTCAGGGGATCTGGAGATCGGAAAAGGAGCGCATCCTCCAAAGCTTTTTGCCAAGCCTGCTAGGATCATCCTCTTAAGAGATTAGGATTAGGGGATGTCACTTCCCTCCTCACATCCCCCGAGGGACTCGGCAAACGCTATGAAATAAAACCCAGTTGCTCAGCACAACACTCAGCATCTTCCAGGCTCTGCCTCTAACACAACTCCTCACCTTGCCTCCCAGCAAAGTGCTGGACTGTGACCCAGACCCCAAGGGCACCTGCAGTCCAGTCAGGAGCCCCCTGAGATATCACACACCGTCAGGCCCTCACAGCACAAGCTGCTACTCCAGATGTCCAATCTCTCCATGCCCCTGTCTCTGCAAGTCCTACACATCCATCAAGACCAGCATATGAGCCAACTCCTTTGGAAAGTTTCTTGATGCCCCAGACAAAAGGAATCCTCCGCTGCACTGTGCTTGCGTTACCCAAAGTGTGGCATGATGCTTTCACCCCTGGTCCAGTAGGAGAGCTACTGGCAGCCTTTCAAATCTTAGCGACCTTAGCCAGAGGCATTAGCAACCCCTCCCTGGGCACAGCACAGCGCCTTACTCATGGGCAGCATTCAACAGAAGGTTGATTGGGCGGAGTGGATTATCACTGACTGGAGTCCTTAAAATGATGGAACCCTGGGCTCAGATCATGGGGCAACACATTCCTGTCAGCTGCTGATCGCTTAACTATTACGGCAGGGACGTGGATACATATCGTTGGAAATTTTCCCTTATTTCCCTCAAACCTCAGGCACAAGCAGAGAAGTCAGACATTTTCCAAGGCTGAAGCTGAGACCTGGCCACATACCATATACAAAATCTGGCTAAGCAATCCCAGGCTTAGTGCACACAGGAGGACATAACCATCAATACCATTGGACTCAGTCAGATGAACGTGGCTCCAGCTGGAAGCAAATAAAAGCTGGAAACAAGAGCCATTGGCTTTGACCCACATGTTAAACCACTGTTCACATGTGTGCTGTAAAGGACGTAAAATGAGAGCTGAGTTAACGACCTCCGGTGTCCCTGTGAAAAAGTGTGAGTCTTTAAAGCAGGCCTCATCTGTTCATCATGGAATGCCTTCCCGTTACCTCTGAGGTCTTGCAAACTCTAGATCGGCCCATGTTCCCCTTGGTCTAGACCCAGGAGGAGCTGTCGGTGTCAAATGTTCAAGGGGAAGGCTCAGTGATGTCATCACTATAAAGTGCAGATCAACCCATCAACCCATCTCTCCATGGCCCTATGGCCCCATGAACCCATCTCTCCACGGCCCCATCAACCCATCAACTTATCTCTCCATGGCCCCATGGCTCCATCAACCCATCACACCATGAACCCACCAAACCATCTCTCCATGGCCCCATGAACCCATCTCTCCATGGCCCCATGACCCCATTGCCCCATGGCCCCATCATCCCATCGCCCCATTGTCCCATCAGAGACCAGGAGCTCATGACTGTGCACAAAAGGTCCTGTTTCTTTGTTTGGCTTACAATTATTTTAGTTATCCCATTTCCTCTGAAGCCAATAAAAGGCAAGGTGTGTGTCCAACCTTTTCCCCAATGCTGGCGGTCGTCGCTGTGTGTTGCTTACATTCCCAAGGTCGTATTGCTCTAAAGCCCTTGGAAGCAAGCACAGAGCTTGTCATTTATATGCCAAGTCCAGTTAATAGGGAAAACGTATGCTGTGTGTGTGGCTGCCCAGATGAGAGGAAGAGATTATCTTGTCTTTTTAATGCTACTGCTGGATGGAAATACCACTTGCTAGGGCTGAGGAGGGGACTCAAGGTTTCCCTGTGCACTAAATGCTGGGTCTCTTTGGGATTTGCACGAAAATATTTGTCTGTCCAATCTGCTCTTCCCTCCCCCAATCCCTTGATGTTCTCTCCCAAGGCCTGGAAATACCCCTCCAGTGTGTGCCATGCTCATGGGGTCTGGTTGACTCAGACACATGGCATATTCTGCTTTCCCATCTGACCACCCACTGTCACAGCCCCAGACTATTAACCTACAGCGTGTGCAACCCTGAGTCAGCACTCTGCCCCTCTCGCTCATCTGTAAGCTGCCCTCCGGACTCATAAAATAACTGTGCCCTACCCACCGCTGCAAGGCTGGGCAGAGGAACTCAGGATGCTATCAAGCTGGTGAGCCAGGACTTTGTGCTGATGACATTAGAAACAGTTCTTTGGGATTCGCAAGTCATTACAGTTTACATTTGAGCAACTCCCTCTGCCACAGGCAGGGGGATGGACCAGCGACATGATTTTCACTAGAGGAACAGGGCATGATGACTTGCAACTCCACCATGCCATCCAAGGAGTCCAGGGAGATGTTGAGAGTAGCCCCGGAGCTTGGGGGTTGGAGCCCCCAAGCTTCAAGAGAGGCAGATGCCCCAAACTGGAAAGTCTTTATCGGGTCTTTGCAAGAAACACCAAGGAGAGGCTGGTCCTTCTGAGCATGCAAGCTCCTCTAAGCCAGGAATCGTGTCTTTTTAGCTCTATGCCCCTGGCAATTAGCACAATGGTAGCCGTTGAGATTCCAAAGGTAATAAAAGATCGTGACTTGTTTAGCTTTGTCTTTTCCACTCGAGCACAGTATCTGGAAACAGGACGCCATTTCAAAAAGCTTACACTGAAGTATGTCTCCCAGGAGAGACCAAATGAGTCTGACTCTATCAGGATTAGAGCCTTCCTTCTAAGCGGGCACAGCCAGCCCGGGGCTGGTGGGGTGGGGAGATTGGGGTGGGGGGCGGGAGGCAGGTTGCGGACTGGTAGCTGGATGGGGGAAGGCCTGTGTGTCGGGCACACTGGGTCCAAGGAAATACGCAGTAAAGGAGCCTTCCAGATGAGAAAGGGAAAGGGCAAGTCTCCAGAGGGATAAAGTCATCACCTCAAACTGAGATGACAGAGTATCGAACAGCTTATAGTTTAACAGGAACCTTACCATATGCTTATTACAGGAAATGCAAAAACCTAGGTCGTCAGTAATTCAACAGTTCAGCAATAACCATGGAAAAATTTATAGATAGATAGACAGGTGTGCAGTAAACAGATAGATACGTAGAGACAGTGACAAAGACACAGACATAGATATTTAGATAGATAGATTGATAGACATAGAAAGATAGGTATAGCTATAGATAGGTAGATGGATGATAGATATAGGTATATAGAGATATAACCTATGTAAATATATAAATATAACCTCTATATAATATAGGTTATATATTTATAAGCATGCAAATATATAACTATAGATGTAGGTATATACAGACATATAGATATAACCTATCTAAATATATAAATATAACCTATTTAAATATAACATATTTTGCATATATGTTGCTCACCTATGCGTTGCAAACCATATAAAAGTAAAGCTGATGATCTCCAAGAATAAAATATAAGTACATCTTCACTAGAAACTTCATTCATTCTTCTTTTAACATATCACTGTTACCCCTCAGATCTCATATGTCCTAAATTGGCTACCTGTTCCAGCTACATACAATATATTCAACAATGGTGTGTGTGTGTGTGTGTGTGTGTGTGTGTATCTTAATATAAATAGATATGTATTATATTTATATACATACACACGTTTATTTACTTTCCAAACAGGAGTTCTTACGGATCATTTTATTCTAATTTAACAATGGCTCATAATCATTTTCCCATCTCAACAAATACTTTTACATCAATTTTATCGACCACACAACATTCCATTGTGTGGCTATTATAAGAAAAGAAAAATTCCATCCTTTTGGGTTCTGCCATGGGGCACATTTTATTTAATATGTTGCATGCACACAGGAGCTTTCGTAGGACAAATGAAGACCCAAAGAAGTGATTAGGCCTGAGAGCTCACATTTTCCTTAACAAAGGAGGATAAATTTGTGGAGAATTGACAAGATGGAGGAAGACAGTGTAAGTGTCTAGGGGCCGTGAATCACGCGGCTACAAAACATGTGGGGAAACTAATGCAAGATAAGGGTTGTTTCAGGACGTTTGTTTGTGCAGGTCCATTTCGGCACCGCTTTCCAGTCTCTGGTGGAGAATATTCTCTTCCTGATGCAAGGAGGGCACCTTTCTCGTGGGAAATCTTAGGCCCTGAGTTTCAGTGGAAAGGAGGGGGTCAGGGAGCCCTTCATGCACCTGCTGTTTCTCGGGTACCTTCAGCCCAAAATCATCAATACCCCAAAGTGGCATAATGGGGGTGGCCTGTTCTGAGCCCCTTCGCTATACCTCTATCTACTCAGATAGCGTATGCTACATATTTCTCGGTTTTGCTAAATGTCGTTAATTTTATTTATTTATTTATTTATTTTTGCGGTGCGCGGGCCTCTCACTGTTGCGGCCCCTCCCGTTGCGGAGCACAGGCTCCGGACGCGCAGGCTCAGTGGCCATGGCTCACGGGCCCAGCCGCTCCGCGGCGCGTGGGATCTTCCCGGACCGCGGCCCGAACCCACGTCCCCTGCATCGGCAGGCGGACTCTCAGCCACTGCGCCACCAGGGAAGCCCTAAATGTCGTTAATTTAATGAGATTCTGCCACTGGCTCTGCCCCAGAAATCGTTTCAAGGCACACATTTCCCTCCATCAGAGGGAAATAGGTATAAACAGATTTGCAACATTCGCCGTTAGACTCTGCTGGTACGTGTTTGAGTTGGGGCTGACTGCAAATCCCTGTAAACCGCCTTGCTCGTGGAATGCATCCCATGAGTGGCTCTTGATCCGCGACGTGATGTCACTGCAGACAAGTAGGGTTCTCAGGACCGGACCCCACAGGGAGGTGGGAAGATGCACGCAGCCGTGAGGGACACAAGAGTTCCCGGCATCCCTCCGCCCATGGCTTAGGGAAGATTCCAGAGTAGACTGAGAGGGGCACCACGCTGCACCACCCACAGCAGAGGACCCACGGAGAGGCCAGGAGTGCCAGGGTCAGGGAAACGTCTCCTTACGGAACCCCAGGAACGAAGGAGGCTTCATGTTCACAGTCACCACATCTGTGGGTCTCTGCTCGTCACTTCTCACCCAACGAAATGAAGGCTCACGTGCTCCTCGAAAAGAGTACATGCGTACCAGGTAGCCTAAATCACTATGTCCGCGGGTATACACGGCTTAACCAAGTTTCTAGTCTGCCTCAATAGCTGTCTCCCCTACTGCTGGGGAAATCAGGGTTATTTGGGTGGAGCGGGGGAGTCACATAAGAGCCCGGGAAACAACTCCCTGCTGACCTACCTTATCCAGAACGGCCAGACACCTCACGTACAAAGACGGTGCGGCAGCAGCATTTAGATTTGGGCCACTTATTTACTTTAATGGGATAAAAGGTGAAATGAGCGTACTGAAAGAATGCAGATGCGAGGGAGCAAGCCCGCAGAGGCCAGAACCCACGGTCCCGGTGGAGGGCTTAGCAGGCGCTCCTCGTAACGCGGGGAACGTGCGACCCTCTCTACGTACTTTGGAAAGAAGCATATGCGTGCACAGGAAAAAGTCTGGGTACTGAGAACCCTAAACGCAAATCCTGTGACGGTACTGCACGAGATCCTGGCTTCCTCCTTGATAAGTCTCTGAATGTCTGAGTTTGCTTTTCCTTTCAACGTATTTCACTTTATAATCAGAGAAAGGAGACGTTATTTCCAGAAGAGGGGTGACTGGCTGACCCTCACCTTCTGTAGGAGAAGCGTCAGTGACGCACAGCCTTGGGTCACTGGATGAGAAGAGCTATGTTGCCACGTTGTGTGGGGTGAGGGCTGCGGAGAGCACCACGTGGCAAAGGACTGCCGGCGCTTTTAGGAGCTGAGAGCAGCCCCTGACTGGAAGCCAATGAGGAAATGGGGTCTCCTGTCCTCCAACTGCAGGAGGTGGGCTCTGCCAACAACCTGAGGAGTTTGGAAGTGGCTCTTCCCCCAGTTAAGGTCCCCGTGAGAACTTGGCCCTGTGAACACCTGGGCTGCAGCCTACGGAGACCCAGAAGCAGGGAACCCAGCTGCCTTACTCAGCTCTGGGCTGCCATAGCTAAACACCAGATGCTGGAGGCTTAAAGAACAGACATTTCCTTCTCCCAGTCCCGGAGGCTGGAATCTGAGATCCAGGCGCGGGCAGGGCTGGCTCCTCCCGAGGCCTCTCGCCTGGGCGTGCAGACGGCCGTCTCCTCCCTGTGTCCTCACGTGGTCGCCCCTCTGTGTGTGTCTGTGTCCTGATCGCCTTTTCTTGTAAGGACACGAGTCCTATGGGATCAGGGCCCACCCTAGTGACCTGATTTACCTTCATCACCTCTTTAGAGACCCCCATCTCCAAATACAGCCACACTCTGAGGTCTTGGGGATTAGGGCTTCAGCATATGCTTTTGTAGGAGTTGGGGGGCACACAATTCAGGCCATAACACCACCTAAATTCTGCCCGGATTCCTGACCCACAGAAACTGGGAGATAACAGAGGTGTGCTGCTTTCCTTTGCAGTAATATTTTACACGGGGACAGAAACCTAATGGGACCTACCTCAAATGGGGTGAAAGTGTTATCATCCGAGAATATGCCCGTCCATCCTTTCTGCCCCAGAAGAGGTTATAAAACAGCCCAGGGCACGTCCCTCCACTTTGGAGCTGGCTTCTGGGCCCACCCCTCCAAAAGGCCAGATTTGGCGAGAAAGACACATGGGCTTCGGAAAATCACTTACACACGACTGGGTCATGGACTTGGTGCCTGTCAAATCCAAGGGCGAGAATTTACTCCTTTTTCTGAGATGAACATTGAAGTGAACGTCCCAGAACGTGAGAGCCTTCAGAGAAGTCAGGCTGCTTTTCTACAGCCCTCTATGCTCTTATCTCGCTCTCGGCCTGCTCCTGGGAGCCAGCCGAAGAACCTTTCCTTTAGCCATTAGAAGAACACGCCGGGGAGAATGGTCCGAGAGTGCACTTTTTAAGCCTCCCCAAATATGCCTCCGTGGCATGCTGAGTATTTTGAATTTAACTTAAGAGACAGCTGATGCAAGAGGGACACTCTGACCCTCCTCTCTGTCCCCCTGAAGCAGGAAACACATCTCCATGTGGCGTGTGCTCTCCCTGTGTCTGGAGGTTAAAGGACACCCTTATGGCTAGAGGCGGGGAATTCGGGGCCAAGAAACCTATATAAACAAACCTCACGACTTCTTTAACTGACCACCCCAAGCGCAAACTCTGTTTAGATTCCTCACTAACCAAGCACCCAAAGCCTAAGTTTCTCTGTCCTGTCACTTTCTCACAAATTTATTGTCTCTTTGTCTAAAAAGTATAAAAACTGCCTGCTTTGGCTACATCTTAAGTCCCATTTCTAGGAGACCTCCATGTGCGTAGATTAAAATGTGTTTCTTAATGGAGCCCTCCTACGCTGTTGGTGGGAATGTAAATTGGTACAGGCACTATGGAAAACAGTGTGGAGATTCCTCAGAAAACTAAACACAGAGCTACCATAGGATCCAGCAATCCCACTCCTGGCCATATATCCAGAGAAAACCATAATTTAAAAAGATACCTGCACCCCAATGTTCATAGCAGCACTATTTACAAGAGACAAGACATGCAAGCAACCTACATGTCTATCGACAGATGAATGGACAAAGAAGATGATGTGACACATCTATACAACGGAATACTACTCAGCCGTAAAAAAGAATGAAATCATGCCACTTGCAGCAACATGGATGGACCTAGAGATGGTCATACTAAGTGACGTTGAGTTGAAGACAAATATGATATCACTTATATGTGGAATCTAAAAAAATGATACAAATGAATTTATTTACAAAACAGAAGTATACTCACAGACCTAGAAAACTTATGGTTACCAAAGGGAGAGGGGGGGTGGGGAGGGATAAATTAGGAATTTGGGATTAACAGACACACACTATTCTATATAAAATAGATAAACAACAAGGATCTACTGTATAGCACAGGGAACTATATTTAATATCTTGTAATAACCTATAATGGAAAAGAATATGAAAAATAATATATATATATGTACACATACATATATGTATATATAAAACTGAATCACTTTGCTGCACACCTGAAACTACTACAGCACTGTAAATCATACTTCAATTTAAAAAATGTGTTTCTTTTTCTCCAGTTAATCTCTTGTGTGTCAACAGCCATAAGACCTCAAGAGGGGTAGAGGGGAAAACTCCCCGCTCTCGGACATAAATACGTCACAGTGTGATACTTTAACATCAAATTCCTTTATATTGGCTTTACTCCTACATTCCTTCTCTCTTTTTTGAAAAAAAAAGAAGATGCCCACAGCCAATCATGACCTTGAATTATGATTCCCAGCAAGACCTGAGAGACTTTCTTCAGGAAGACCAATTACACATGATTGGAAGAGAAAAGAAAAGCCACAGCCTTGGCAAGCTGCTGTGCAAAGTCCTCCTTTAGAAACCCCACCAGCTTATTACTGAACGCGACGACAACCTGGCGGCAAGCGTCCTGCCCACGGAAGCCGCCTTAAATGAGGCGAAGATAGGATCTGTGAACGTCCCGCCCATCAGTTCTGCCCCGAAGAGCATCTCCTTTAACTTTTCAGTTGACCTCTGCATCCACCTCTCCCTTTGTTGAGAAAAATGAAAAAGAAGAATGTCTCACAAAAGCGGCGGGTGGAAAACCGTGGTGGTAACATCTGAACATCGCATGACTTGGTACTGAATCAATAAGAAAGGGCAGGAGAACAAAAAGGACATGGCAGGGAAGGTTCCTGTGTTCAAAAACAGCCAGCTAAATATTCATCTTTTTAAAAACAATAGAAGATTCAACCCTGCCTTGGGCAGGCACCTAACACACCCACACTCGCATTTGTTTATTTATGAAAGAAATCTTCACGGAGCACCGACTGTGTGAATGTGTAGGCACTGCTCTAGGTGTGGTAGGTACCTGAATAAGAGGATGGACCCTCCTCTCCGGGAGCTTGAATTCTGGAAGACAAAGCAGCCCATATCACATAAACGAACGTTGTCCCAAATCCATCCAGCCTGCCGTGTATTCTCCTAAAGGCCCACTTATCTCTGTTAATGTAAAGAAACAATTTTTTAAATTTTATCTTGGAGTACAGTTGATTTACAATGTGTGTTAGTTTCAGGGGTGCAGCACAGTGACTCAGTTACACATAGACATTTATCTATTCTTTTTCAGATTCTTTTCCCATGTGAGTTATTACAGGACATACTGAGCAGGGTTCCTTGTGCTCTACAGCGGGTCCTGGTGGGTTACGCGTTTTAGATATGGTAGTGTGTCCATGTCAATCCCAACCTCCCAGTTCATCTCTCCCTGCGGCGTCTTTCCTACATTTTATTTGCATTTCCACAGGTGCCTTTCTCCTCCTCTCCTTCCCCTACAAAGATGGTATATAAGTGCTAAAGTCTAGCCACTTCCCCAAGCCACTTGCTGCACGAGTTCCGACGTGTGTACGTACGCCAATACATTTCGTCTTTTCTCCTCTTAATCTGTCTTTTGTCAGTTACCTTTGTACTGCCTTAGTTATAGAAACTATATGGGTGGAGGAAAAGTTTTTCCTCCCGGACATGATTGACCACATAACAGTTTAAAGTAGAATTTTTAATACGTGAATGACTTGAACCAAAAGCCACATTCAACACAAAATATCATGTGATACAACTGAAGACACACCATCCACTCAGATTTCTATGGGAAGGGCTAGCCAGGCAATTAGGCAAAAATGTTCAAAGCAATGGGAAGGATGTAGAGAAGGTGAACAAATTATCATGATGCACAGACAACATGATTATCTACAAAGAAAATCCAAGAGAATCTTTAGGGAATCTATTAAGAAGAGTGTTCCACAAAGCTGCTGAAGACAAGAGCACTATAAAACAAAGCAATCTGCATCCCTTTATGCCAGCAACACATAATTAGAAAACAGCACTTAAAGAGCATTATATTAAAAATATAAACAGATTCAATTATAAAATACCTAAAATTCACCTATCATAAAACATGAAAGCCCATTATGGAGAGAAACGAACAACTTTATGAAGAACACAAAACAAGATGTAACAAATGAAAAGATAGACTTTGTTCACTAAAGGGAATATGCAAGATCTTTAAAGATGTTTATCATCCGCAAAGTAAGACATCAATTCAATGCAAAGCGCCTATCATAATCCCAATAGAGTATTTCTTTACACTGGAAAGGATGTTGATTATTTCACATGGCAGGTAAGTGTTCAAGAATTGCCGACACTATTTGGAAGGATGATAAAGTTAAGACAATTCTCCTACTAAATAGCATGATAACAGGATACATTACAGTAGAAGGTTTATAGTAATTAAAACAGTGTGACACTAGATAGTCAGACTGACTAAAGGAACAGAGTAGAGGAACAGGCAATAGGTGAAGGTATAAAGAGAAACCCATAACATGGCAAAAATTCAGAGCAAAAGGATGGGAGTGGGGTATGGACAGGCCATTCAGTAAATGGTGCTGAAAAACTTTTGTGTACAGATGGGGCAGTAAGGGATGATAGATCCCTGCACCACACTGCTGAAAACATCTGCTGAATAAAAAAATCTACTTGAAAAAGAAAATGTCCAAACAATTAGAAGCAAGTATATAAAAATATTTTTAAGGCCTCGGACTAAGAAAATTTCCCAAAGACACCAAACATACAAACCCTATTTAAGGGAAATACTGGCATACCAAATCACATTAAAGCCAACGTTTCTGCATGATAGAAAGCACAGTAAGCCACTTTAAAAGATAAGCCACAGGGCTTCCCTGGTGGCGCAGTGGTTGAGAGTCCGCCTACCGATGCAGGGGACGCGGGTTTGTGCCCCGGTCGGGGAAGATCCCACGTGCCGCGGGGCCGCTGAGCCGCTGAGCCTGCGGGTCCGGAGCCTGCGCTCCGCGACGGGAGAGGCCACACCCGTGAGAGGCCCGCGTACCGCAAAAAAAAAAAAAAAAAAAAAAAAAAAAAAAAAAAAGGGGAAAATTTTTTTTTTTTTTTTTGCGGTACGCGGGCCTCTCACTGTTGTGGCCTCTCCCGTTGCGGAGCACAGGCTCC
>NW_006775372.1:1289549-1353508 GCF_000442215.2 Lipotes vexillifer
GTCCGCCTGCCAATGCAGGGGACACGGGTTCATGCCCCGGTCCGGGAAGATCCCACATGCCACGGAGAGGCTGGGCCCGTGAGCCATGGCCGCTGAGCCCGTGCGTCCGGAGCCTGTGCCCCGCAACGGGAGAGGCCACAACAGTGAGAGGGCCCGCGACCGCAAAAAAAAAAAAAAAAAAAGAAAAAAAAAAGAAAATGGGGATATTTCTCTAGATGGGTGGGATGTGCCCTAAGTTCTGATGTCAGCCAGGTATTTTCACTCCTCCTCCTAGCTTCTGAACAAAATAAGCAGGGAAGTTTCCCCTTTTCTCATTTTCTCCACTGCAGCTGAGGGTTCCTCCCACCCCGGCTGATTTCTCCATCCTACTTCGGGGAGGTAGGAGGCGCGACCATCATTGGTCCTTCTTTCTGATCATACTTAAGATGACAAATTTTAACAACACTTAGGAATCAAGATACTTAGGCCCCGTGTCACAACATCATCTCTGGTACATATGTTAAAAAAATGTATATTCTAACACAAATCCTAACATGATTTACATCCCTTTCTTCTCGAGTGGAGACAGTCATAAAACACACACACTTCAGGAAATGTCACCCACATACGAAACCAGCCGAAAGAGATTTTTTTTTAATGTGTAAAGACACTGAAAATACATCACTCATAAGTCTTCCTGGAAATAAATAAACTTTTGGAGATGTACTCCAATGAAAGGAGACACCAATCAAAAACAGAAGTTAAAACTAACCATTAAAGGCACAATACGAGAGGCGGCTAACTATAGGGGAGCTAACGATAGAATTAAATCTAAGTAATGGTGATAAATACCACTGCAAACCCAGTGTAAATGTTAAAAGTCTTGAAAGAACTTGTACTCATGGGATAAATGATGATGAAATAATTTTTTAAAGGTAGGCACATAATCATCGGGAAGGTGGAAGAAACAATGTGAAAGCATGGATCAAATTTAATGCATTACAAAATGAAACAGTAGTTGAACTGATTGATAAATTCAAAACAGAAATCTGTGACTCCCCCTAAGAAAGTTCAAGGAGGAAAAGATAAAGTTAGAGATGGGGTGGTGTAATGGACAAGGAGGGAGGGAGAGAGAGAGAGAGAGAGTTAAAATGTAGAACCTTGGAATTGGGAAATGGGCTACAACCACAGATAAGGAAGGAATCAGTCTTAAAAGTACTTAATAGAACACCATTCTATGAAGTTTGCAAATCCGTACGAAATCCATGCTTAAAATATACATTCATATATTAAGAAAATTTAGAGAAACCAAAAGGACCAATTATCATAGAAGAAACTTAACATATATAGTCAAGGAACGGGGCTTCAAAGAAGGCAAGTTTTCCTTTCCACAAATGACCTGTTCATTTCTTTGCACCTTTTCTATGGGATGTGCTTTCTTTTCATGTTGTATCCAGGTGGCTTACTGGGTCGGTTGATGGTGCTTGAGAAACATGGAAATAGTCAACGTGGAGAAGAAATCATTTAAAAGCCAGATGCCTTAGATGCCTGCTCTTTGTTTTAAAACCACTGTGGTTTCAGCATGGGGATTAGCTAAAGAATTACGTGGAGCTACCTATCTCAAAAAGAAGCAGGAACCCCTCAGAGAGGGTGGTCCAAGGATACAGATGACCCAGGATTCAAAAGGTAGTTTGCAGCTGAACAAACAGATATAGAATTTGAGCTATTGATGTGGGCATAAAACCCAAAATTTAACACCTGTAGGTAAGTCAGAGTAAGCGTATATGGCTTCTCAATGGATCAGATAATGATTTTTAAGTTGTGAAAATAAGCAGAGAACGTTCTACAATTCCTCCAGTTTTGCTTCCTATTTTAATGATGTGAAAGTGTTTTGGGGATCTTCCAGGAAGTTTCCATGTGTGCACGACAAGCTACCAAAAATTAGGAGTTGCCTCCACAGATAATTGCTCCTGCGATCTCAAAGTTGTCAGAAAAAAAGATTTATTAGTATTTGAGGATAAAAGTCATTACTTCTGGCAGATGCCATGAAAAATTTAATTGACTCATTTTTGATAACCTGTGGCCACAAGCTAATTCATTTGCTTGCTGGGGAATGCATTCAGCCAATAATTCATTCTGGGAAGTTCAGAGAGAAAATTTACTGCTTGGAAATCATACTACTATAATAGCTTTACAGAGATTTTTCCTAGAGCCAGGTTTGTCACTGATAAACCCTGCCATAAAAATGTTCCAAATTATCTTGATCGTGTTCTGCGATGAAGAAACTTTGTAGCAAAATCACTTTTTTCCCCCTGTAAGCTAGAGGGGGCGTTTTGGGTTTGTTTTCTGTTTTTTTTTTTTTTTTTTATTGGGAAAACACATTGGGCTATATTTCCCAGAATATTATAATATGTATTCTTATTTATCCATCCATTTATTCATTAAAAAGACATTACTAAACCTTTACTATAAATGAGTTAGTGTGTTAGCATCTAGTAAAGCTGACATTAAGCTCTTTAATCCCTGATACCAGTACTATCTGTTTTACAGATGAGAAAACTGGGGCACAGAGAGGTTGAGGTTAAGTAACTTGCCCAAGGTCACACAGCTGGTGAGAGGCAGAGCTTGAACTTTTAATTTTAGAGTGCTTTTGCCTTTACAGAAAATTTGAAAAGCAAGTACAAAGCATTCCCAAGTACCCCACATCCAGTTTCCTCTAAAGCTTACATCTTAACACTTCCAAATGGGATAACAACAGTCACTCACCAAATTGGCAAAGATTAAAACATTAAAAATATTGTTGGAAATATCGTGCCTGGTTGTTCCTAATCAACATTCAAGATGCGTATGTCCTTTGAAATAATAATGTCATTTTCATAGCATAGCCTATGAAATAAGCCACATACATACTCACCCAAATACGCAAATAAGTTTATACAAGGATTTTTTATAGTCATTGTTTCCAGTAGCGAAAAACTGGAAACAACGTAAATGCCCATCAGTAGCATTATTTGTTAAAGCCTCAGGTCCTTGATACTCTTTGAGTTTCTGGGTATCTCAGTGTGATGACGATGAAAAATGCCCAAGATAGATTGTTAAGTAAAGGAGAAGTTTCTTAGTAACACCGGGAGATCCCATTTGTATCACAAGAGATTGTGTAAATTTTAAAAAGAGCAAAAGCACAGAATATGTATGGAAAGATACACTACTACTTATTAGAAGATGGTACTTCTAGAAAGTAAGATGTAGTAGGTGAGTTACTTTATAGGAAGGAAGGGAGGGAGGGAGGGAGGCCAGATGGGAGGAGGGAGAAAACTTTCTAAATAAGATGGCTGGGAATATAACTGAATAAATGAATTAATAAAGTTGTAATTTGAGTACTCTGATAAATTTGTCCCACATTGTTTTCATTAATCATATATTTTTTTACAAAACCAGTCTAGCCGTTGAGCACCATTTTTCTTTCTTGCACTGTAGCTTGACTTCAAAGATGCATTAGTGGTCCACCGCCAGGAAAGGATGCTAATATCAGCGGCCGGCACTGACCATAAATACACATTTCAAAGAGAGTGATGGCATCGGTCTCTCCGACTGCATCCCAGGAGGTGGTGCAGAGCACAAACAGGGGAGAGATGGCAGGGCAGTGAGAAGTGACAGGGATTGAACTGTCTGTTGAGCGCTGGACCTTGGTGGATTCAAGCCTGTCATCTGACCTTGGAAAAGGGGTCCCCCGAGTGAGGGCTCATGCACGGCAGGGAGAGGGGACTGGAGATTCTGGGCTCGGGAAGCAGGAACCAGGAGGATCTGGAGGCTATGCAAGCAGAGCAGGAGGAATTGAGACCAGCGAGGCGAGCAGGTACGGAAGACACCCAGAGGTGCGGCGCCTCGGACATCGCGGGGACTCAGACCCTGACCCTAGAAACATGGTGGCCACTGCACGGTTCTGAGCAGAAGGTGGTTGAAAGCACCCCCGGCTACTGTGCTGGGAGGTGACACAAGTCAGGAGGTTCCTGCCATCATCCTGGGAAATGGGGTCTCTGTAGTTCAGACCAGAGGCTCCGCAAAGAGGTTGCATTCTGGGTCTATTTTTTTTGTTTTGTTTTTTGCGGTACGCGGGCCTCTCACTGCTGTGGCCTCTCCCGTTGCGGAGCACAGGCTCCGGACACGCAGGCTGGGCGGCCACGGCTCACGGGCCCAGCCACTCCGCAGCACGTGGGATCTTCCCGAACCGGGGCACGAACCCGTGTTCCCTGCATCGGCAGGTGGACTCTCAACCACTGCGCCACCAGGGAAGCCCTGGGTCTATTTTGAAGACTGACATTCAGAGAGACACTATGTCCCACCAAATTCATGCAGGGAGGTGGGGGGAATCACAGTGTAAACTGGGATCTGACTTAGAGCAAAGCCTTCAAGTAAGTCAGACAGAGAAAGACAAATATCATATGACACGATTCTATCCACACGGCATTGTATCAGACGCTTTCAGTGACCAACTGACCCAGACATTGCAAAGTGAAGGGAAGAGGTTTGTTTCAGATTTTAAAAAAATGATTGGAGTGATTTAAAAATTTTAAAGAAGGTGGAAAAAGTAAAACCTCCATAAAAACAAAATATTTATTTTTGCCCACCTCTTTTCTTTGTATGCTTACTTAGTCCACACAGATATCACATGTAAATAAATTCAGACATAAAAACTGGAAAAAGAAGATGTGGCACATATATACAATGGAATATTATTCAGCCATTAAAATGAATGAAATAATGCCATTTGCAGCAACATGGATAGACCTGGAGATGATCATACAAAGTGAAGTCGAACAAAGACAAGTATCATATGATATCACTTGTATATGGAATCTTAAAAAAAAAAAAATGACACAAATGGACTTATTTACAAAACAGAAACAGGCTCACAGACTTAGAAAGCAAACTTATGGTTACCAAAGGGGAAAGGCGGTGGGTGGGGGAGGGATAAATTAGGAGGTAAACCCTATACTCCAATATAAAATAAAAATTAGAAAAAAAAACAATGAAAAATAATAATAAATAAACAGCAAAAATATTCAACTTTATTTATAAAGCCTTTGTGTTCTTAACGTATGATGCTCACCCCCCATTCTCGAATGGTGTTATAAGCCTAGTATATAAGGTTACCAGATTTAGCAAATAAATTTAAAGATACGTATATATCTATACACATATATACACACATGTCTCAAATATTCCATAGGACATACACATATGGAAAAATTATTTATTATTATCTGAAGTTGAAAGTTAACTGCATATCTTTTTTTTTAATCTGACAGTCCTACTAACATAGCACTTCAGACTCAGAAAATATTTAGTGGGTGATTTAATTTTCTTCACTTTGGATTATAGAAGAGTCTGTTCCCCAACTTGCTGATTTTTATTTTTGCCATGGACTCTTTTCTTCAAATTAATTCCTTAACTGGAGCCAAGCATTTCAAACAGATAATAGGGAGTTGCTCTGGCAGGAGAAGGAGGGCAGATCCCAGCCCACGCAGGCTCCATCCTGCGCTACTGTTTGAAATCCATTTCCTTAGGCCAGACTCCTCATTTTCAGATGAGAAAAGAAGGCCCACAGAGGAGGGTGACTGTAAATCCAGCGTCTCTGCTTTGCAATGTGCTGTCACTGTGGATAGAGGCAACTCTGCAGTAGAGGATTGAGTTATGTTCCTAAAGTTAATTCAAAAGCTTCATTACAGCACAGAACCCATTTTCCTGTTCAGAAAATGCTGGAACGTTAAAGTTAGATTATTAGGTGATCCCACAAGGTAGCTAAAAAGCAAATGATCTGCCACGGAAAAATATTAAGGAAAAAACCCAACTATTTCACATAAATTATGGGGAAGATAGGTTTTCCCAGACTAGTCTGAAAAACCTAATGATCATTGTTTGTGTGACTGAGGCAAAATGGAGGTTGAGAAACAAATATTTTGTCTGTTTTTCAGCTTCAGGGAGACTAATAAACCCAATAAGAATAGGAAGGAGACTAATATGCTGTGGGGAGAGCAGAAAATGCAGAGAGAAACAATGGAGTCTCTGTTAAATTTTCCAAACTCTTACAGAGCTCACAACATTCCGAGAACATCTTACATGCCTCATCCATCCCTCAACTGCTCTGTCACTTCTTGTAATGTCACTAACTCTACAGAAAGAGAAAAGTCCTCCACACATAACATCTTTCCATTATTTATTCATCTATCCATGAATGCAGTTAAGAGTTAACTATGTGGGCCGGGCCCTGTGTGAGGCATTGGGACACAGTGGGAAACAAGACAGAAATCATTTCTGCCCTCAGGGAATTTATAATCTTATGGGGGAGATGGACATTAAAATATGATGGCAAAAATGATTATTATAATTGTGATACGTGATATCCAGAGAAGTACAGTTACTACAAACACTGGCTACCTAATACAGAAACGTCATCATCATCATCATCATCATTTATTATGCATTTACTATGTGCAAAGTATTTTACATCCTTATATCAAAAATTCAAACAAATCTTGGGAAGGGGACTCTCAACCACTGCGCCACCAGGGAAGCCCTGGGTCTATTTTGAAGACTGACATTCAGAGAGACACTATGTCCCACCAAATTCATGCAGGGAGGTGGGGGGAATCACAGTGTAAACTGGGATCTGACTTAGAGCAAAGCCTTCAAGTAAGTCAGACAGAGAAAGACAAATATCATATGACACGATTCTATCCACACGGCATTGTATCAGACGCTTTCAGTGACCAACTGACCCAGACATTGCAAAGTGAAGGGAAGAGGTTTGTTTCAGATTTTAAAAAAATGATTGGAGTGATTTAAAAATTTTAAAGAAGGTGGAAAAAGTAAAACCTCCATAAAAACAAAATATTTATTTTTGCCCACCTCTTTTCTTTGTATGCTTACTTAGTCCACACAGATATCACATGTAAATAAATTCAGACATAAAAACTGGAAAAAGAAGATGTGGCACATATATACAATGGAATATTATTCAGCCATTAAAATGAATGAAATAATGCCATTTGCAGCAACATGGATAGACCTGGAGATGATCATACAAAGTGAAGTCGAACAAAGACAAGTATCATATGATATCACTTGTATATGGAATCTTAAAAAAAAAAAAATGACACAAATGGACTTATTTACAAAACAGAAACAGGCTCACAGACTTAGAAAGCAAACTTATGGTTACCAAAGGGGAAAGGTGCAGGGGGAGGGGAAGAGTTCTTACTGCATCGCACTGGGGACTTTACTCAGTATTCTGTAACAACCTAAATGGGAAAAGAATTTGAAAAAGAATAGATACATGTGTATGTGTAACTGAGTCACTCTGCTGTACACCTGAAACTAACACAACGTTGTTAATCAGCTATACTCCAATATAAAATAAACATTTTTAAAAAAGCCCACCAAGGTTAATATCATCATCTATCTACCTGATGAAGAAATAAGATACAGCCAATACAGGGGAAGGCTCCTGTGTCTGCGTGTGCAGTGAATCAATGGCCACTGTTCTCCACGTAGCAATGATCCCTTCTCTTGACCTAGCTTTTCAGTCTGCTGCTTGCACTGATTTATACATTTACAATAAAGGATGATTCACATTCCACTCACATGTCTCAGGCATACAGCCCGTATGTCCACGCGCCTACAGAATCTTTTCTAGGTTCCCAAATGTCATGCTGTCTGTATTCTATCCTGCGCATTCCAGAATGCTTCTGTCCTTGGTATTTTTGGGAGGCTCATCCGTGTGAATAGTTCAGCTCTTGTTCATTCACTTTTCAATGCTGTGTTATGATCTGTGCGTGGCTCGACCACAATTTATTTACATGCTTCAGATTGAATATTTAATTTAATTGGCAATAAACGTTCTCCCATAGGTATTCCCCGTGCAAACAGGTGAAAAGCAGACCACCGAGGAAATTTTACTGGGCGTCCCCCAACTGCTCAACAGCAGTTAAAACTCCTACTTTCTTGTTTGCTTTTCTTCCAAGTGTTTGCCTTAACTGGTTGGAAATTATTGCTTTTCTTCAAGTGTTTCCCTTAACTGGTTCGATTTCTTAGTTTTGCCTTTTTTCTCTTCTTTGCCTTTGGTGTCTCTGCAGCTTGAAAGCATCCGAGAGATGTAGATTTCTTTGCATCAATCTATGCGGGAGTTGTATCTCTGCTCTTTTCTAAATTTACTACAAAATTCTCAGCTGTTCTCTCTTTCTCCTATTTTGATTTTTTCTTCTGCATCTCCAATGAGTCCTATAGAAGGCATTATTTTATCCTCTATGGGTCTTCATCTCTGTTTCGTATTTGACAAGACTTTTTGTCCTGGTGCTACATTCTGGATAATCTCATCGGAAGCATCATCCAAAGCTCACTGATATCTAATTCATGGAGGTTTCCTTTTATTAATATCTACTCCATGAAGGTACTTTGAAGCCAATAATAATATATTTCACTCGCAGAGATTCATTTATCCCTTCCTTCAAAAAAAACTTTCAAAAACTTATTGAGTTTCTATGGTATTCTAGATGGGGAACAAAATGGGATTATTACAATACAATGTGATACAATACACAATGGAATAAGAAATTTTAAGAAACGACTTTTGCCCCAATGGATTTTAGGCCATAGTGGAGGAAATATAATAAACAAATGTGAAAAATAAATAGATGGCGTAATAGGCAGAATAATTCCCATCCCTTCAAGAAATCAGGTCCAACTAATAAGAACCTACTGTGCAGCACAGAGAACTCTACTCAATACTCTTTAATTACCTATATGGGAAAAGATTCTAAAAAACAGTGGATAGTCATATATGTATGGCTGAGTTGCTTTGCTGTGCACCTGAAACTATCACAACATTGCTAATTGGCTATACTCCAATATAAAATAAAAAGTGAAAAAAACACCCAGTAGATATGTGTATATGTATACCTGATTCACTTTGCTGTACAGCAGAAACCAACACAACATTGTAAATCAACTGTACTCCTATAAAATTAATTAAAAAAAAAAGAAATCAGTTCCTAATCCCCGGAACCTGTAAACTCTGTATGGAAACAGGGCCTTTGAAAATGTGATCAAGGGTCTTGACAGGGCAAGATTATCCTGGATTAACCAGGTGGGCTCTAAGTGTGTCACCTGTATCCTTATAAGAAGGTAGAGAGATTTACACACACAGGGAGCGAGACAGTGCGAAGGCAGAGGGGAGACAGATTTGAAGATGTTGATTTTGAAGACGGGAGGGATGCGGCCACGAGCCCAGGGACGCCTGGAGCCCCCAGAAGCTGGGAGAGGCGGGAAGGTCCCTCCCCTGGAGCCTCTGGAGGGAGCGCGGCCCTGCCCACACCTGGATCTCAGACGTCTGGTCTCCAGGATTGAGAAAATGAGTGTCTGTTGCTTTAAGGCCCCGGTTTAGGGTGATCTGTTACAGCGGTCATGGGAAACAAGAAAAACAGGTGGCAAAAAATACTGTGAAGAAAACTAGAGGGGAGACAAGGGGTGCTTGGGGTTGCGATTTTATGTAAACTGGTGAGGGAAGCCGTCTCTGAGAAGGTAACGTTTGAGCAAAGGCCTCAGAGAGGAGGGGGAGAGCCAAGCAAACAGCTGGGAAGAGCCGCCTGGGAGGGCAAGCAGCAGGTGTTAGGGCCCCGAGCGAGGACCTGCCTGGAATGCTGGAGAAGCGTCTCCAAGTCCAGCGTGGCTGCGGATGGGTGAGTTAGGTGGAGTAGTCGGACATGGGCCACAGGGGTGACGGTGGGGACCCATCGTGCGGGTCCTTTCACAGGACTGGGAGGGCCTCAGGTTTCACACTGAGACAAGAGTCTACTGTGGGGTTGACACATGTATCCTCTACTGTAAAAGCATGAGTCTGCAGGCCAGGTTTAGAACAGCCTGTGGAGTGTGGTAGTGACGCCAGTGCTGACAATATAAGAAGAAGACGGAGAAAAAGAAGTCATTGTGTAAATATAAATTATGTATAAATAATGTATTAACATAATAATAAATATAATAATGAATGACAATCACTGTTATTATCCTGAAGGAGATAATGGTGGAAGTTTCTAGAAGGGCAGTGGTGGGCGTCATGAGAAGAGGTCATATTCTGGGTAGATTCTGAAAGTTTAACAGATGGGACATGAGGTAGAGAGTGGATGAAGATTCCATCATGACGGCCAGGAACACCTGGGCAAACTCTAGAAAATGGACGTGCAGAGAGTGGCCGACGCATTCTGATCTGCCAGCCCACATCCTCTGCTTCAGCCCGTGGACAACAGTGTTTAGACACGAGAACCGATATCTGGCCCCAAACTAACAAGGGTTCTGCAGATTATCAAACCATGATGGAAGACTGTCAACCATCCAATGGGATCGGCTGGTGCCCTGTGTACTGATTTCTGAGGAAGTTTGTGAAGCTTCCTTTGAACTCAGGTCATGATCATTTGTTTCTAGATCAGTAGGCTCGCAACCTCGTCTGTGGATTAGAATCACCTAGGAAGCTTTTAAAACTCCTATACTCATGCTGAAACCCATCCAGTTACTCCCCAAACTCCAAGGGTGGGGCTCAGGCATATGTATGTTTTAAAGTTCCCTTTAGACCCTTTCCCAAACGCTTCAGGTCAGTGTCCTTCCTTTTCTGTTAGTCTTTAACCCCTACACCATTGGTCCTCAACTGGGGGGATTCCACTCCCCAGGGACACTTGGCAACATCAGGAGACATTAAGGGCTGCAATAACCCAATTAGCAACTATATCGTGGAGTCCAGGGACGCTGGTCAATATCCCACAACGCAGAGGACACTCCCCGCAACACAGAACTATCCAACCCCAAACGTCAATAGTACCGAGGTGGACAGACCCTGTCCCAAACCCCGGGAATTTTGTTATCGCATTAATGAGTCCATGAGTAATAGCCAGATTCTTAAACATCTTTTTTTTTTTTTTACCACTTTTGATTATAACTGACAATCTGAAGGTCATGGGAGGGCACCTTGGAAGCAGGGAAGACAGGGATACAGAGTGGAAACACCTGGGTTGAATCACCATCTCCCGCATGCCTAAGTGGCTCTAGGAAGTACTCAAGTGGACAGCTAGTGGGTTTTGAGAGCAAGGAGAACAACTCCTGGCAGGCTCTTTTCCTTCCTGAATTATGCTTGTGAGAGCTGAGTTAATTATCTGTTAAGTCGTATGGAGACGCCAGGTGTTGAGGTCGAGGGCAACGATGTCTTTGCTCCTTCAAGGTTTGGAACGTGGCGCATCAGCACCGAAGGGCCTGCTCTTCACTGACATCATGCACTTGGGCAGAGGGTGCATCTCCACGTGCAAAGATGGCCCGGCCTCCTTCTGCAAGTTGCAAATGACTGGGTGGGACTCCAGGACGACGTCCTCATGCGGGTTTGCGTTTCTGAGGATGGACCTCCTGACTCTGCTTTTCTGTGTGTGGGCAGTCGACTCTTTGGAGTGGTCCCAGTGGGTTACCAGCTGGAGGCGACTGAGTCCCTTGGAGCGGGGTGGGGGTGGGGGGGGCTCTTTGGTCATTAAAAACTGGGGGTGGGAGTACTACTGACATCTAGTGGGGGGGAGGCCAGGGATGCTGCCCAATGTCCCACAATGCATAGGACGGTCCCCCATGACCAAGAATGATCCTGCCCAGAAACTGGATATTAGATCATATAATGGAATTATTATATAATTATCTTAGGTATAATAATGGTATTGTGATTATGCCGGAGCATGTCCTTATTTATAAGAGGTGCATATTAAAGTATTTGATGTCTACAACTTAATTTCAAATGGCACAGCAAAATCAAAGAGCGTAGATGATAAATACAGCAAAGTAAGACAAATATTAACAATTTTGAATTTGAGTGGTGTGTATATGGTGTTCCTTTCCGTATTCTTCCAAGTTTTCTGTATTTTGCTTTTTTTCCATAATAAAAAAGTTGTAAAATATAAAAAAGAAAGAATAATCCAGCCCAAATGTCAATGGTGCTGAGGTTGAGAAGCCCTAGAAAGAGAACAGTAGGATGAAGAAAAAGATGAACGGCCCTACTAATAACCTCTACGATGCTCCTTATCTGCTGTCCTTAAAATCATGCACTTCCAGTGGGTTCTACAATAAAATGCTGAGTCGGCTTGGGATGGAATTGAACACCTAGCCACCCTCTGAGAGGTATTTTAGCTTCCAGTACTTGGTAGTATGGAGTGCCCAATAAATGTTCATCTCGTTTCTTAACTGGCCTATTAAGACTCTGTGAATGGTTACCATGAAAACAATGGTTGGGCTTGATTTGTGCCAGAATTTCTAGGGCACATTGGACATTGAAACCTGTGCCAGGGTAACCCCCACTATTCCCAGTTCCACTGCTGTGGTCACCTCATCCTGCTTGGCCCAGTCCTGTTTCAGTTTTAGGGCTGAAAGTCCCAGGTGGGACTCTCCCAATCCTGGGGTCATCCTACATTCCTTGGAACTGGTTTTTCAGGTAATGTTTTTTTCTGGAGGGAGAGGTGGGGATGTTGCATTTGCAAATCCTCCCAAAGCCTAATCTGGTGATTAGCAGGCTCCCACCCGGAAAAGAAATGATTAAATATCTCTTGTCATGTGATAGGCACTTTTTATATACACAGTTGGTCTTTTTACTGGGGAAAGGATCATATCCTGAACAATTACAGATACTTGTTTTAAAAATATTCCAGCCTTCTCACTGTAAGATTAAAGTTTATTTTTATACAGTTTGATAAAGCTCCAGGACTAGCAGAGATGCCCCTAAGGGTAAGACTGTTAACAATTTAAAGCATCTCTTTTGCATCCCTCTTAGTATTGTAATTCACTTTGCATCCTCAAATGTAAGGTCATGCACCACATTTCATTAATAGCCCTGTTAATAGCCGGAATCGACTACAGAAATCCCTGAGAAGTCCTCCAGTGCCCACAGTGGCTCCAAAAGAGTTCATCCAGTGAAATGTCATCTCTGCGGTACCAACAGGGTGGATAATAATCCAGCCAGAGTGCCCATCATCTTACACTTTAAAAACATCTTATCAAGGCGTTCTAATACAATGCACTTATGCACTTGATAGAGGGGTTGCCATTTTAATTAAAAAACTCAGCGGTGCGCCTTTTCAAACACCCTAGTCATTGCTACCTCCAGCCAGGTACCTGTTTGCCTCTGCAGCTAAGGCAGCGAAAACCTGATAAATTCCAACGCACCTTTGGAGAATTATCTATGTGACATCAAATATGTTATGTTAGATACCCAAAATATACTCCTACATCCGTATGTATAAAAATGGTGACGTATGTAACTAAATGTGTGTTATGAATTCAGTAAGAATTCAATATATGTACATGTATATATGTGCCTGTTTGTATATACAATATATACACAAACATATGTGTGGGATATATATACACACAGATACGCAGATACATGTAGGCATAAATAGATGAGATAGATATACATATATAATGGAGATAGATACATACATACATATGTAGACAGATAGGTAGATACATATACATTTCATGATATAGCCTGAAGTTTTTAAGTACAAGTAAATTCCTGATGTCAAGTTGCTTTCATGCCCTTTTTTTTTCCTCCTCAAAATAGAATTCTGCATGCTAGTAGAAATATTTCTCTCTTTTATTTATTATTATTGTTATTTTTTTCGGTACGCGGGCCTCTCACTGTTGTGGCCTCTCCCGTTGCGGAGCACAGGCTCCAGACGCGCAGGCTCGGCGGCCATGTATCACAGGCCCAGCCACTCCGCGGCATGTGAGATCTTCCCGAACCGGGGCACGAACCCGTGTCCCCTGCAGAGGCAGGAGGACTCTCAACCACTGTGCCACCAGGTAAGCCCTCTCTTATTTTTAAGGTGGATGTCTGGGAGATTCTGGATAAGTAATAGGGAGATGACATAAGCGGATTTACTGAATTAACTCTCAAGCGTCTCTTTAGATTTGGATATGAGGTAGGTTAATTTAGGGCAAGGTCAGGAAACTGCAGTCCCCAGGCCAAATCTGGCTCACTGCCTGTGTTTTATAAATAAGGTTTTACTGGCACACGGTCGCACCCATTCCTGTAGGTACTGTCTGAGGCACAACTGAGTATCTGTGACACGGACTTTGCGGCTCAAAAAGCCAAAATATTTATTACTTGGCCCTGTACAGAAAAACTTTGCCTACCCCTAAGTCTGACTAAAGAGAGCCAAGTTCTATTATTTTTAAGAATAAGTAATAAGGAAACCGAAACACATAGCTTCCACTCAGAAGCAAAGCCACATACCCTCAAACAGGCTGTTTTCGAAAATTAAGAAAAGACAAGACCCTTCTTTAAATCCTGTGGCTTTGTTGCTTGAAAAATGTAAGCTCTGCGTTTTTGATATTACAGCATAGTAATTCAAGGTGGTTCCACTGGGGTCCACTTGATGAAGGATATAGAACTTTCCTGTACATCATTTTGCAACTTCCTATGAATCTGTAAATTTTTTCAATAGGAGAAGTTTTAAAAAAGTGAACTCAATTCCATTTTTCTCTCTTGTTACTGGATGACTGTCTCCTCATCACTAACACGGTTCCTATATGAGATGGTCAGCTAATGGCAGGCCCATCAACAAGGCATTATGAACAAAATTCCTCACTTGGATGTTACACCAACCACTGTGGCTGCAACACCACAGGCGAACCTTTACGCATTGTCTCCTGTTTAGCAGCGTTGTACCAGGCGCTGTAAAGCTTTCTTCCACAAGTCTTCCTCCCAAGAACTCCGTGAGGACTCACGCATTCCTTACCACCCTTGCTTCGTCTTCGCATCCAGATTTTCATTACTTTTGTTTTCCACATCTTATTTACTTTGTTCCAGTACGTTAAGTCCATACATGAAGCCAAAGTCAATCCATTTTGCAACGAGAGAGCGTACGTGTTTATAAACAGTTCAACATCCGAATAAGCAACGGTTTGCTGCTACAACAACAAGCACAAGAGTCCACATTAGAAGGCCTGATTCTCAGCGTCAGCTCCGCCACGCATTAGCCATGTGACTTCAACCATCCAACGGCAACCACAGTTTCCTCAAGCGTGAAAGGAGAGGGGTCCAACTCAGCAGGATGGCCTCTGAGCCCTACAATGCTGATCCATGGCTTCTGCAAACAGGGGAAGTCATTATGACAGGGAGTAGAATAGCACAGAATCAGGAATCCATCTTTCTTGCCCCATTTTTTAATTGTTGGCCAGTTGCAGTGGGCATGTCTGTGTGGTCATGGGGAGGAACCCCTGTATACTTTAGGAGAATGGTCACCCAGGGCATCGTGGTGAACCTAAGCCTCTGACGTCTTTGAGCTATGTCACGGAGGTCAAAGATTGCTGCATCCCACCCCCAGCACCTGAAAGCCTTGAGAGAAATGGAATCTAGATATCTGGCTGTAATGCCTCCTGGAAGATTTAATACCCTACAAGATCTAAAGGAGAACAATTCCGTCAGTTATATGAACACCCTTGTCCCCTTAAAATTTCCTAGAAAATGTTACGTACTCTGTATCATTTCTGAAAAAGCCAATTGGCAAAAGACTGAACAAGAACCTTAAACATGTTGGATGCGCTACAGGTAATTCTGTTCCTTGGATTTTATGCTCAAGGAAAGAATCTTCCACGTGCAAAATGCTTTACACACAAAGATGTTCATAACTGAACAATATACAGTAGCATAAAACTGGATGCAATCCAATGTTCAAAAATAGAAAAGGGGGATTCTTCCCTGGCGGTCCAGTGGTTAGGACTCAGTGCTTTCACTGCCAGGGCCTGGGTTTGATCCCTGGTCAGGGAACTAGATCCCGTAAGCCTTGTGGTGACCAAAAAAAAAAATTAGAAAGGGGGTTACATATACAGTGACACACATGCTTGACAGAACCTTTTGCAACTATTAAAAATAGTGCAGAATAACGTGGAAAATTACTTCTTTGCTTCTGACAGTCACTGAGTCTACATTTTAGATCAGGCTGGAAAACATACAGGGTGACTGGAATATTGAAGACTGCCTTAGCACTCAGCGAACAGCATGAGCTGATGAGCCCATAGGTGAAACACCATTGTGTTTGGGTTCTTCATGTCTGGGGTCTTGTGTCTGCTGCCCCCATGCAGGAAACCAAGAATCCACTGAGCGATAGCCCCGTTCCAGCACCTTCTTCGAGGTGAACTGTTTGGGAGCCTTGCTTCCTGTGGCCAACGTGCTCAGTGCAAGCGAATCAAGGTGCAAAGAGAAAGCTCTGGGTAGACCGCAAAGGTCAGGCCACAGAACTCAATAGCAGGCAATTTTCAGGACAAGTCCTGCACCTCCGTGGAAATCACTTTGAGGGATCTCTTTCTGAAAGCAGCCAGTGGGTTTTTTCGAGATATGTCATCAACAACAGTTTCCTGGATGTCATGTGCTGCTTCTTTCATGGGCCCCTAAGACTGGAACTGAATCATGGCATTTTAGCCTTTATCACCGAGACAAGACAAATCAACAGCTGGTCAGTGTGACAGTTCTGTTTTCATGTGACCATTGTCCATGCTGTGTGTGTGTGTGTGTGTGTGTAACTCCTTCAGCAGCACGAAGAGGTACACTTCCACACTATACACGACTTAGAAGTGTGATTCTTATGGCTTAGCCTTTCTATACCTTAGGGATGTATAGGATTTTTGATGCTAAAATATCATTCAGTGTTAAGAAGCCCAAGTCTTTCAGTTCACCAAGGAGAGGACATGAAGAGCTGTGGGAGTTGGGCTGGGTACCTTTGATGCACACAGCCCTCCGGATCCCACTGCGCACCAGCTTGGAACGCACACCTGGAGACATCCTCTAGATGTGGGTGATGCACCCTTTTCTTAGGAGGGAGCAAGGAACATCGTAAGAGAAGATGTAAATGGAGTCAGTTTGTTACTGATTAACACGGAGTATCCCCTGGGGACAGATCTTATCACGAGTCACCTCCTTACACCAAGTCTGGGACTTCGTCTTGCCGGTCAGTGTCCTCTGGCCAAAGACCGCCAGGAACAGAGCAGCAGCTTAACAAGTGCTTCCTAAATGCACACGTTTTCTACAACGGACGTGCTTCAACGCTGGGGCTCTTTCCATGACTTCCAATCAGTATCGAATAAACCTCAGATTCCTGGTATGGCATGCAAGGTTCCCCATCACCTGGAGCTCACCCTTCTGGCTCACCTCTGCCCACTCCCACGTATGTCTCTGATGCGCTAGCCCAGGAATCAGCAAACCTTTTTTAGGCTTTGGGGGCCATATGGTCACTGTCACTACAACTCAGCTCTGCTGCTGTAGCGTAAAAGTAGCCATCGACCTAACAAATGATACTTAACAACCGGCGTGGCTGTCTTCTAATAAAATGTTGATGGACAGTGAAATTTGAATTTTGTATAATTTTCATGTGTCACAAAATGATAGTCTTCTTTTGACCTTTTCACCCACATATAAAGGGGAGAACCATTCTTAGCTCAATGGCCCATAGTTTGATGAGTCCTTTCTAGCCAAACACAATGACACTAAGTGGCTCCCTCAGGACCCCATGCTTGGCACTCCTGGTCAGTCTGCCAGGGACAAACTTTCCAACCTCGTTCATCAGGAGGGCTTCTTACTCATCCTTCAAGAACCTGCTCAGATACTCAGGGCATTGGATCTAAATAGCTTTGAGGTATCTCAAAAGAACAGGATTACACTACAGCCCTTTAAACTATACCATAAACGGAGTGCACTGACCTCAGACAACAAATTCAATTCTTGTGCCCACACTTACTTCTCTGTTTCCTTCCTCAGGATGGTAAGTGGCTTGAGACTGGAATGTTTCGTTTGTCATTCCTTAGTACTGCACCTTCGTCAACACAAACTTTTTCGTAATGCACGAACGAATAAATGAATGAAGGATGCCCCATGCTGGGTGTCAGGTTTCCCCCTGGATCCAGGATGGATGGAAGCAGTGTCTGTGCCTGAGTGTGTCAGTTTGACCCATGGACTGGACAAGTGCGTTACATATATTTTTTCAACCATATTCTCAAGAAGTAAGGTGCCACATTCTGAGTCATCTTTGACCCTTTTGGGTACATACATATGCATGAGACCCTTGTCAGTATTTAAATACTCTTTAGACACAAACAGACATTAGCCAGTTGTTGCCCAATTAACTACATGCATCATTTTGGAGGATTTTCCAATTAGGGATGAGTATATTGATCATTGGCTAATGTTAATGAGACAACCATAATCGTTTTAGAATATATAGGAAATAATGTCCGCTTTAGAAAGGTATATTTAAGCATCAATTTAATCTTTGAGGTACTTAGGAAAGTGCCCTGATGGGAATAATTTAACAGGATCATAATACTCAGTAAAAATCTTAACTATTCTCTGACTCATTACTAAAATTCAAAATTGCAAAGCACCGTATACCAAATGATGTATTTTACATAATGACTTTCTTATTCAATTTTTCTAATCTCTATTTTTCATTCCCTGGGATTTTTTTCTTTTTCCTCAGTAATGGTCCAGAGCTTTAAATAAAAGAATAGTGGTGATTGAATCTTCAGGCATCTTTATTTTTAGACTCACATCATGAAGTCTGCAGAACAAGAGGCAGAGAACATAAGAGAAAAGTACGTGTGAAGATGGTATATGAAAATCGTCCTAAGTTATTATGTGTCCTTCAGTTCACCAGACTGAAGGGGAAAACCTTGGAAGGGAAAAAAAAAGCTCTCTGTTCTGTGAGGCGCTACATTTAGATATTAGGATTTGTCCCTTTGACACCTGGGGGCCTCATCTATGACAGGCTGCACACGTACATGAATTCAGTCACGTTAATTGCATGACCAGTTCTAGGGTCAAGACCTAGTAGAAACCCTTTGAGTTTGTGATGGATTAGGGGACCCCAATCACCACCCCCTTACCACATTCATATTTAGTCATCTCTAAACACAGAACCCTCAAGCCCTGGATCTGAATAATTCTCAGGTTTCCTGCAAGCTTCTTTTATGTTCAACCCTAAAGGTTTAACCCAGAGCCCTCTTGCACAACCATGGCTATATTACTGTTGACAGGATAATTCCTCAGACACAACTAGTCGTACCCCACGTGCCCACTCTTCACAAACAGTGCAGGCAGGACTGTGCTAAACACCACTGAATCAACTCACTGTTCTGTATGTCTCAGAGACCCGAGGTGCCTCTGCAGGCAGAGCCTGAAAAAATGCAAAAGATTCTAGGAGAGCACACGGTGTGAACACGTAAGGGTTAGCTTAAAAGCGTTAACTCCCTTCCAGAAGAGAAAGACACTTTTATAAAGAAAAACAAGTGCCCATTGTGTGACAATGTATGTACTCACACCAGGTAGGAATCTGCCCTCAGAGAGGTCATTATGGTTGTATCTAGAAGGTCACTGATGACTGACCTTGACAGTGGCTGTAAATGAACAGTAACAACTGATGGAAGTGGGTTAAGGGATAAGCAGGAAGTGAAAACTCTGTGAGTGTAGACGATTTTGTGCACGCGCTAAAACTGGAACAATACTGATTGACCATATGTGGCGAGCGTGTCGGAAAGCACAGAGAACTCGTTCATTTATAGATGCTCCATTCTTAAAAACGTCGGCGATAAGAGAGACAAAGAGGATGAAGGATGGGGACCATCCTGCAACGTGATGGAAATTACAGAGCGGATGGGGAGACTCTTATCTCTGGTCCAGAGTTCTCCGGAGACCAGAAGGAAGAAAGGACATGGGTATAGATTGTTCTGCAGGAGACATGCAAAACCAAGGAAGGTTATTCCTTGATAATGATGATTTTCGCCTTCCATGAGAAGTCTGACCCAGGACTGGGGAGTGCTGGGATGAAGCCGACCTGATGAAAGAACAAGGGGACAAGAGAGAAGCGGGCGGGGATTAGACCGTGATGGTCTAGACAGGTGAGAATAGCAACTGAAGTTACATCGCAGGGGAGATGGAAAAGCGGAGTGGTGGGAAAGAACTTAGGGACTCATTCCGGGCGAACAATTAATAAATGACGATTGAGGCTCCTGAAAGAGTAAATGAACCTTGATGAGTTTCATATGAATGCTGAGTGTTAGGTGCATGTTCGATATTCTGTTTCCACGATGTCTTTGCTTATGCCGTGGGAAGCGAGACTTTCATGAGATATTTCTGCAACCACACAACTCCTCTAACAAGCCACTTAAGAATCAACTTCCTGCATCCTGGAACGTAATGAACGTGTCGAGTCACTAGCATCATCTCTAACGCTGGAACCCTCTCACCACACTGTCAATATTGCCCTTAAAAACTGGCCACAGGGCTTCCCTGGTGGCGCAGTGGTTGGGAGTCCGCCTGCCGATGCAGGGGACGCGGGTTCGTGCCCCGGTCCGGGAAGATCCCACATGCCGCGGAGCGGCTGGGCCCGTGAGCCATGGCCGCTGAGCCTGCGCGTCCAGAGCCTGTGCCCCACAACGGGAGGGGCCACAGCGGTGAGAGGCCCGCGTACCGCAAAAAAAACCCCAAAAAACAAACAAAAAAAACAAACTGGCCACAGACCACAGAGATGTCATGCATTACTTTTTTTCTTCCCTTTTCTTCCAGCAATGATTTTTGCCCTGAGGCATGAGATTCGATTACGAAACAGCTATTGACTAAAGCGTGGGCAGACAGCAGAAGCCTGAGTCCAGGATAAAATGAGTAGTGACGTTAAAAGGGCATACTTGGCACGGTGAGAATATGTGAAGGTGATGGACGGTGTCCTTCTTGGATGTTTGCAGCCAGCTCGTTCCATCAAGGGGCTTGACAAGGTAAAGGCTACATGCAGGGAATTAGTTCAAGTATCCTGTTGGAGTACAGAGCCATTCATGTGCAAAAGGCTCTGTCTGAGTTTACCAAATGTAAAATGTGTAAAAGGGAAGGAGCCCTGGAAAGAATGTTTTCATCACGTTGAATGTGTCTGGATAATTGCATCTCATGGGGGGACTTTGGGTCACATAGACACTGCTATTCCTGATCAAAGACAGCACACACGTGAGGTCCCTATTCTCTGCTTCCCTGACAGGTTCCCACACCCGAGTGTGACATCTTCCACACGTCAGGTGCCTGATGAGTGTTGCTGACTTAGATCTGAGTTCAGGCAGCTGTATTTCTCTGTTGGAATCCTTGACGGCTGGTTGCCTTGCTGGAAATGATGGGGTTTTGTGTTTCCCTCAAAGAAACAATTAAATTAAAAATGTCACGGAAATCATGGGAGGTTTCCATCCCAACGATAAGATGCGCTGTAGGCACCCCAGGCGCAATTGTTTAAATCAGTTGTGGTTTGGTAATTAACCCAGGAACCACTTGACCCGAGAGACTGGAAGGGGACGCAGAGATCATGTCTGAACAGTTGCCACAGTCAGCGACGCCCTGTGGAGGTTCTAGGTTAGTGACACAATTGCAGTGGTGCCACGATACCATAAAGACCTCAAGGAGGCGTGCGGTGTCCTTCACATGCTGAAAGAAAAGGAAGAAATCAGAACCCGTGTCTGGCGGTCTTCATCATTTCTGTTCGAGACTCACTTTGCAAAGCCAATCGCTTTGCAAAGTCTCTGGTATCCAATAAAGAAACAACGGTAGCTGTCGATGGAGGAATATTCTGGTCCCTAGTCATGTTTTCATAATTATCTCCTCCAGCTCTCCATTCTATGAATTTATTTAGTAAACAGCCTGTTCATCCATGCTTTAGCGATGAAAACACTGAATACGTCCTTAAAAAAAAAAGAAAAGAAAAACAGCATGAAGCCAAAATTCTTATTAGTTAAGGAGAACCTTTTGGAGGGCCTATCATTTTTCAAGATAGAAGGGCAACCTTTCATCTCCCTTTAAGAGATGCCAGACATATAAAGCCCGTTATCAGCCATGTTTAGATGGGTATTTCTTCTTGCTTTTATCTCAGAAACCCCCAGGTTTGTATAAGTGATAGTTTAAGTGAGAAAAACCTATAAATTATGCAAGGTATTTTTACGGCAGGAAGAATTTAGCTGAGCACGTAAGCAGAAGGGTGACTGGTGTTTCTGCAGCCTCACGAGAGGTTGAGGAAATAAGAATTATGGTCAAGCATCAACTGTATATCTTATACCCTGTCTAGCTGCTACATTCTTTCTTTTTGGTCCAGAGTCCCAGGAGGGTGATCTATACTTCCCCTTCCCATTTCCTAACCTCCCTTCTTCACAGCCTCGCATGCAGGTTTATCTTTATCCCTCTGCGCAAACTATTTCACCAAAGGACATTCATCCACGAGATCAGAGGGAGGAAGTTAACGTGCGAACAGTTGCAGGTTGTAGGATAAAGACAAGGACAAGGGATAGCAGCAAACCACAGAGCAAGGTCATCCCAGCACATCCTATGTTCTCTCGGAAGTAGGGAGTACATCCTACTCAGAGGAAGGTAGAGGGACGACGAGGGCCTGAGTCCCCGGAGCAAAGAGAGGCGGATTGGGAACCACTACTTGGCAAGACACCAAAAAGGTCACAGATCTGTGAGGATTGCTGATGGCATGGGGGTCCTTATGAGTTAGAGGTAAATAGAGGGGTACGATACCAAGCCCCCAGAACACTCTGCAGTTAGAGGTGGAGAAGCAAGATGGTGATTTTAGCCAGGGTCGAAGAAATGATGGGGCAGAGGAAACAGACAAATGTGGATTACAGGAACTGATAGGCTTGGGATCAGAACCTAACGGAAGGGAATAAACTTTCCATGGTAAGTGGGAGGTCGGGTTGGGCAGCAAGGCTAACCTGGACCAGTCAGAGAGTAGATATACAAATGAGCCCAAAATTCCTCAACAAGGGAGATATAAACTATTTTTCCTGGAAGAAAACTCAATGAGAAATGATGAGTGTGATAAATGCCTGTGCAAGAGATGCAATGGGTTATAGCTCTTTTATTTAATTTAATTTATTTTTATTTTTTAATTTTTTTGGTACGCGGGCCTCTCACTGCTGTGGCCTCTCCCGTTGCGGAGCACAGGCTCCGGACGTGCAGGCTCAGCGGCCATGGCTCACGGGCCCAGCAGCTCCGTGGCATGTGGGATCTTCCCGGACCAGGGCACGAACCCGTGTCCCCTGCATCGGCAGGCGGACTCTCAACCACTGCGCCACCAGGGAAGCCCAGCTATTTTATTTTGATGTATGAGTTCCAAAGGCTGAACAAGGTTATACAGGAAATGGCAGATCTTCAAAATGAGACACATCCATTTGAATGAACAATAGGGATTCATGTCATTCGGCAGGAAAACAATGTCAGCTGATGCACGTATGCCAAATTATAAATTTTAAATTTCAGTAAGCAGTAAGTTCTGACCTGATGATAGGCAGGACCTGTTTTTTTTTGTTTGTTTTTTTACTTTCTTTTTTTTTTTTTAACATCATTATTGGAGTATAATTGCTCTACAATGGTGTGTTAGTTTCTGCTGTATAACAAAGTGAATCAGCTATACATATACATATGTTCCCATATCTCTTCCCTCTTGCGTCTCCCTCCCACCCTCCCTATGCCACCCCTCTATGTGGTCACAAAGCACCGAGCTGATCTCCCTGTGCTGTGCGGCTGCTTCCCACGAGCTATCTATTTTACGTTTGGTAGCGTGTTTATGTCCATGTCACTCTCTCACTTCGGCAGGACCTGTTTGGAACAAGTGAGGTCATATGACTGTCTTTTCTGAGTTCCATGTACCAGCCTTCGACCCAATTTAATCCCTCTCCCGTGACATCCAACACTTCCACCGCTGAGTTGTCTCAGTTAGATGAGAAGCTGTCAATTCCCAAGATGGATACCTTTTTTACGTTGTAGGAGAGACTCTTTGTGGATAATTAAGAGCTGTTTTCTCTGTTGCTGAGACGGATTTACCGAGAGGCACGTTTTCACAGGAACGGCTTTAGTAAATAATTGTGTCAATTTAAAGATGGCCAAGACCACACACTAAGCTCTCAGAGAAACACCTCTCTTAAAAAAAATCAGTGTCAAGCTACCTCGGTTAGTCATGAGACAACAGCAAACGCTGCAAACAAGCGCATCGTTTGCTTGGCTAGCAGCCATGGCTGAGATTTAGGAACGCATCCTTCATACAATCAAGGTGAAATGAAATGATGTGCCGTGGGAGAATGAGACAAAGACCTGCCATGGATTTTCTACCATGTTTTGAATCAATTCCCACAGAGCGAAGGGAGACTCACGACCAAAATTCTAGAGGCGTGTTCGTCTACATGGATGGAAGCTGAGCCCTCAGGAAGCCACTGGCTCTGGGTCAGACAAAGGCTGAATGAGACAGTAGCCAGATGATGACAGTGGCTCTGGGCAAAGTTGCTGGGAAGCTGCACCACGCAGGTACCTATGGGGCGCACGGCAAAGGCATGATGAAATGCTGCACCCGGCAGTATGACACGGACGCGAACTGCAGTGAGGAAAGAGCTACGCATGAGTCAAGCCGCAGGGTTGTTGCAATCGTAGCTCAAGCGGCCGGCCTCAAAGGGAAGCATCACACAGCGATTCCAAGCAGCGGGCTCTGTCCTGAAAAAGGCGTTCACAGCTGCTACTCAGAGGACAGATGACATGGGATGTGAGCCTCGCTCTTGTCTGCGAGTGTCCTTCTCAGACAGAAGCTCTGACACACACGTCCTCCCTGACTCTGGAGGGTAATTTTACAGACACACATATCAACTGACTGGAGCCAAAGATCTGATCGTTCTCTCATGAGCTGTGTCACTGGGTTGATTCCAGATTTTGGGGTTTCCCATGTCATGAGTCTAACGATATCTTTCAGAAGCTCTATGTATGTACTGGGAGTTAACATCAATGCAATGTTTTCTTTTATTTTTTTATTTATTTCCTTACATTTTTTTTCCCCAGCCCAAACTCTTGTTTTCACCATCATGCCATGAATTCGTAGGGAATAGATTCTAACAGATCAGACTTACTATATAGCTGGTTCTCACAAAACGCTCTTCTCTGCATCAAACATGGGTTTTCAACTTCGTCACTGTTGACATTTGGGACCAGATAATTCTTCTTTTGTAGGGAGGTGTCCTGTAGAAGAAGGGGCTTAGCAACACTCACCCACCGGGAACAGCTGCCAGCACCTCCTCTCTCCTCTCTCCAGGTGTGATGACCAAAAATGACTCCAGACATTGCCAGAGGTCCCGAGGATAAAACTGTGCCCAGCTGAGACCCACCAGCATGGAGTGTGTTGACATTTAAGTCCCTAGGTGATTCTGTCTTTTGCTTTTATCTTTTTTTTCCAATCAATTCCTTTCATACGCTTCAAGACACTCCCCTCGGCTCCAAGAGAGCTTAATATGCAAAATGCACACACACGACTACTGTTGGCGTAACAACTGGCCTTCACTGCTTTGTTGACAGCAGTGCTGCCAGCAAGTTCCGTGACATTGCGGATGATTCCCGTTTTGCCATGGTAACATGGGGCACTTCTTGTCGAACAGCCTGCATGCCCTTGATGTCCACGATAGCACCCTGGTCGTCCATTCAGAAGGAAGTGGCCAGAAACACAACGTGGTGTTGACAGAAGCTCCCGTCTCCTCGATCCTTTTGTGTTGCCCCATTTTGTTTACTGATATTCATTTACGTGTTTTAGGGGAATTACTGAAGGTTGGTGGATCGAACTGCCAGGCCATGTGACATTCCTAAGAAGTGTTTTCAGAGCACCAGCCAGACGGGTTCCATGTCAAGGAACTTTTCTATCTTGGCAGAGAGAACAGTCAAACTTGCTCATCTGTGCTTCCTGCTACCCACTGGAAGGAAGTGTATTCCACGCCCGGCTGTCAGCCAGTCCCTGGGTCGAGTGTGACGAAGTGACTGTGTTTCTTCTGAGTCCTGGAGGTTCTGCCCAACATCATCCCCCTGTGGTTTTAATCGTCCTGAAGACCCATAAGTGCTAGGAAGGAAGGTAAGAAAGGTGGTGTCTCGTGGGTTCACGCTGACTTGAAGAGGAACCCTCAGCCCTTGAAAGAGGTAGATCTGACATGAACAGTTTGCCAAGACTCCAGCAGACACATCCTTCCTGTTAAACTGTAGACCTTGCTAAATCCTGAGCATGGGAGTCCCAAGAATCTACTTTGGCAGAGACAAAGCCCATCCCACTTGCAGCCTGGGGGAAGTCCTACATTCAGATGACCATGGGTTCCATGTTGACTCCTAGATCACTCTAAACTTATACCGAGGCAAAGTCAGGAAAGACCCTTTCTGCAAAGCCGTGGGTTGGAAACCAGTCCCTGTTTTCAAAGTCATGTAAGGTTTTCCCTTGAGGCAGGCACACTTCATGGGCAAAACGATGTTCTTACTCTGCTTTTCTTACAGTTGTTCTCCCTTATTTTTAGCACAGAGATTCTACTACCTGTGGGGCATATTCCTTTTTAAAAAGGACATTTCAGCGTTGCAAAAAGAAGCACGAGTACAGTTCACACTGGTCACAGAGTAATGACGGAAGGTCATTAACCGATGGGACTTAAATATATCTGAAAGGAGGCAGGGGGTTGAGGAAGGGTTTGATGCACATTGTAAAGTCGTGGAGTATCAGGTTCTTATATGGCGTGGATGACAAAAGCCACAGTAGAACTGGGTCCTGGTCCCACTGCCAACCAGCTGTGTGACCGAGGGTAAGTCAGTCTTTCTTTCCAGGGCTTGGTGCCTTCATTTCAAGGACGGTGTGATGGTTCATTCTGTGTGTCACCTTGACTGGCCTAAGGGATTCCAGAGGGCTGGTGAAACATTGCTTTCGGGGTGTGCCTGTGAGGGTGTTTAGAAGAGATTAGACTGATTAAGGCAGATGGCCCTCCCCAACGTTGGGTGGGCCTCATCCAATCCACTGAGGACACGAATAGGACAAAAAGGCAGAGGAAGGGCAACTTCCCTCGCTCTGCTTGAGCCCGGACATCCTCTTACTCCTGCCCTCAGGAACTCTCATGTCTGTTTCTCAGGCCTTGGGACTCGGAGTGAATGACGACACTGGCTTTCCTGGGGTCTCAGTTAGTTCAGGCTGCTGCAACGAATTGCCACAAACTGGGTGGCTTACGAACAAGAAGAAGTTCTCTCTCACAGCTCTGGGAAGTTCAAGATCAAGACCATGCCGGCATGGGTGAGCTGTGGTGAGGGGCCTCTTCCTAGTTTATAGCCTGTGTGTCCTTGCTGTGCCCTGCATGGTGGAAGGGGTGAGGGAAATCTCTGGGGTCACTTTTATAAGGATGCTAATCCCATTCATGGGGGCTCCACCCTCATTACCTCAGCACTGCCCAAAGGCCGCACCTCCTAATACCATCACACTGGGGATTAGGATTTCAGCATAGGAATTTGGGGGAGGACACAAACACTCACGCCATGGCACCTGGTTCTCCAGCTTGCAGAGATCATGGGACTTCTTGGTTGCCCTAACTGCATGAGCCAATTGCTATAATAAATCTCTCTCTCTCTGAACGGTGATTAATACAGATGGTGTAAAATCAGTGCTGACACCCCATGCTTCTTTCGACAGTTCAGTGAGATAGTTCTTGTAAAGTTCATAGGAAATCCTAGCATATGATAGGGGGTGAACTTGTGCATTATTCCTGCAGGGCCCTATCCCTTCCTGCTTCACGCCCTCTCCCCTACCATGGCGTAAAAGACAAGGGGCTGAGCCCCTCTGTGGGGAACTACAATGCATGGTTTTCTTAACAAGCAACACGCAAACTGTGTAGCCATTATCTGGCTCCACCAAAAGCATGGACTCCCAGCATCCCTCCTCATTTGCAACCTTCTCGACATGGTTTTCTGGCACCATCATGAACATACCCTATTTCCTTCATTTATGGCCGCACCTCAACTCTTAATGCTGACAGTGCAAAGAAGCCTGAGCGTCTCTTGATTATGGGTCCCTGGAGGTTGTAGCAGAGGGTGTGACTGCGCAGGGCAGCTGCCTTGTCCATCTCCTCCATCCCTGCACTTCTTTCTTTCTTTTCTTTTTCAATTGAGGTATAGTTCATTTATAATGTTGTGTTTAATTCCTGTTGTACAGCAAAGTGCTTTAATTATACATGTATACATTCTTTTTAAAAATATATTCTTGTCCATTACGGTTTATCACAGGATATTGAGTATATTCCCTGTGCTCTACAGTAGGACCCTGTTGTTTACCCATCTTATATATAAAAGCTTACATCTAATTGATACAGCCACTGTGGAGAACAGTATGGAGGTTCCTTAAAAAACTACAAATAGAACTACCATATGACCCAGCAATCCCACTACTGGGCATATACCCTGAGAAAACCAGAATTCAAAAAGAGTCGTGTGGGCTTCCCTGGTGGCGCAGTGGTTGAGAATCTGCCTGCCAATACAGACGACACAGGTTCGAGCCCTGGTCTGGGAAGATCCCACATGCCATGGAGCAACTGGGCCCGTGAGCCACAATTACTGAGCCTGCGCGTCTGGAGCCTGTGCTCCGCAACAACAGAGGCCGCGATAGTGAGAGGCCTGCGCACCGCGATGAAGAGTGACCCCCACTTGCCACAACTAGAGAAAGCCCATGCACAGAAATGAAGACCCAACACAGCTATAAATAAATAAATAAATAAATACATTGTGTATTATTTAAAAAAAAACAAAAAACAAAAAACAACAAAGAGTCGTGTACCAAAATGTTCATTGCAGCTCCATTTACAATAGCCCAGAGAAGGAAACAACCTAAGTGTCCATCATTGGATGAATGGATAAAGAACACGTGGCACATATATACAATGGAATATTACTCAGCCATAAAAAGAAACGAAATTGAGCTCTTTGTAATGTGGTGGATATACCCAGAGTCTGTCATACAGAGTGAAGTAAGTCAGAAAGAGAGAGACAAATACCGTCTGCTAACACATATATATGGAATTTAAGAAAAAAGAATGTCATGAAGAACCTAGGGGTAAGACAGGAATAAAGACACAGACCTACTAGAGAATGGACTTGAGGATATGGGGAGGGGGAAGGGTGAGCTGTGACAAAGCGAGAGAGAGGCATGGACATATATACACTAAGAAACATAAGGTACACAGCTAGTGGGAAGCAGCCGCATAGCACAGGGAGATCAGCTCGGAGCTTTGTGACTGCCTGGAGGGGTGGGATAGGGAGGGTGGGAGGGAGGGAGATGCAAGAGGGAAGAGATATGGGGACATATGTATATGTATAACTGATTCATTTTATTGTAACGCAGAAACTAACACACCATTGTAAAGCAATTATACTCCAATAAAGATGTTAAAAAAAAAAAGCTTACATTTGCTGACCCCAATCTCCCAGGCCATCCCTCTCCCAAGCCCCTCCCCCTTGGCAACCACAAGTCTCTTTTCTATGTCCATGAGTCTGTTTCTGTTTCATAGATAGATTCATTTGTATCATATTTTAAATTCCACATATATGTGATATCACATGGTATTTGTGTTTCTGATTTCCTTCGCTCAGTATGACAATCTCTAGGTCCACCCGTGTTGCTGCAAATGGCATTATTTCCTTCCTTTTTATGGCTGAGTAATATTCCATTGTGTATATGCACCACATCTTCTTTATCCATTCATCTGTCGACGGACATTTAGGTTGCAAGCATGTCTTGGCTATTGTAAACAGTGCTGCCGTGAACACAGGGGCACATGTATCTTTTTGAATTAGAGTTTTGTCCAGATATATGCCCAGGAGTGCATCCCTGCATTTCCAGTCCTTGGAACAGTGCCTGCTGCAAAGCAGGTCCTCAGGAAACATTTGCCATGGAAACAACTAGCTATGCCGCTTGACTAGATAACTTCTGAATGTCCCAGGGACACCTGCCTGGACTGTGAGTCTATATTCCTTTTTTTTTTGTGGTACACGGGCCTCTCACTGTCGTGGTCTCTCCTGTTGTGGAGCACAGGCTCCGGACGCGCAGGCTCAGCGGCCATGGGTCACGGGCCCAGCCTCTCCGCGGCATGTGGGATCTTCCCGGACCGGGGCACGAACCCGTGTCCCCTGCATCAGCAGGCGGACTCTCAACCACTGCATGCACCACCAGGTAAGCCCTGTGGGTCTATATTCTGATTGGATGTTAAAAATATTCTAAGAGGACTTCCCCTAGGGGGGCAGGACTGAGATGCAGATGGATTTGGAATAGAGGAAGGCCACACAGCAAAGAAGGGAAGCTACTTAAAGCCATTCTTCCTCCCCCTCGGATAAGGGAATTGTGGCCCAATGGACTTCACAGGGGTCAGTGCACGTTAAGGAGAAATCTATTTTTAATCATTTTTGACATGGTTAAATTTTCTGTTGAAAACATCACGGTCACAACATTGAGGAATCTCTTGGTCCCTAAAATGTTAAAATTAAATCAGTGGTGTTGGAAAGCATAGTTCCAATATAATGAATATGTTTAATACTTTTCCCTGTTGGGCTCAGAATAGAACTTTGAAAAATGTCATACATGAGAAAGATTGTTGGGAGAGAGAGGGGAAAACAGGAAAAGAATGAGTAAGGAAATGAATGAAGGATGTCCTCACAATAGATGACAAACGACACTGAAAGAAGAAAACAAATGATGGAGAAGGGAAATCAATTTCAAAATATGGAAAATGAATCCTTAAAATGCCAGGAGAAAGAACCAGGTTGAGAATAATGTTTTAGAAGAACGTTTTTCAAAGTAACGTTATTTATTACAAGAATAATACTCACTCATTGTAAAGCATTTAGCAAATACAGAAAAGCATACAAAGGGAATGAAAATCATTCAAAGGCCACCCTACAGAGAAAAGCATTTTAATATTTTTGGGTATTTCTTTCAAGTCCTTTTTATTATCCTAAAAATGGTTTTAGATCCTACCTGTTTTCCAGTTGATATTATGTTGTGAGTGTTTTCTCATGTAAAATTGCTTTTGAAAACATGATTTTATTTAAGGGGAGAACAAACTGAAACCCAAGGGAATATTGACCAGCATGTTTTTTGTGCAGTTCACAAGCTAAGAGTGGTTTTTACCTTGAAATTAAATGGCTGAAAAAATAAAAATAATATTTCGCAACATATGAAAAGGATATGAAATTCGGATTTCAGTGTCTATAAATGAAATTGTATTGGCACACGGCCTGCCCATCCCTTTACATGTTGACTATGATGGCTTTTGCCCCATAAGGGCAGTTGGGTAATTGTGATGGAGACTGTATGATCCTTAAAGCCTGAAGTATTTACTATTTGGCTTCTTACAGAAAAGGTTCACTGACCCCTGAGCTACATAATTATGTAACCTCTGCATATACTGTAATTCATATGTTTTATCATATTTACATCTTTTATAATTAAATGTTCCTTATTATTGAGCACTGTGGAATTTTTCCTTGCTATTTCAGGGAACACTGTTGTGAATTTTCTTGACTTAAATTATGGTGGATGTCTCTGAATATTTTTCTGGGTAATTAATTATGGATCAAAGGTCATGGATATTTTTATACCTCTTGATGTACTGTCCTCCAGAAAGGCAGAGAGAGTACATCCTGTTTCAGACCAAGGATGCTTACAAGAAATGGGAGCTCTGAACTGGCACCATGGTGTTTCCTTACGTGGAGGTTTATCATCTCCAACCACTGCAGAACTAGGAAATTATTGGCTGGTGTCTTTCTCTCTCTAGAATCCTTTCAACTCTTTCTCATGGTTCTGGTAGTTGGTAGCTAGAAAATGATCCACATCCACCTGTTGCATGCACACGGAGCGCAGCAAAACTTTCATCTTTACACACAACAGAAACTTTGGCCAGTAAAATAAGCAGTCAAACGAAGCAGGCATCAGAAAGTAGGACAGTAACCACAGAGAGATCCCTGCTACGGCAACGGAACAGACAGATTGATGAGGCGAACTGCTCACGGAGCAGAATGCAAGGCAGATGGTTCCCCATCGTGGGCTGGGCGGCTAGAATTATAGGCAATATAAAGAATTCAAATTTCAGTGCACAGCAGACATTTCCACTCTATCCACAGAGCGTCTGAAACAAAGACAAGGCTGGATACCATCATGGTTTGGGTTGTTAATTTCATGGGGGGGCGGAAATAGTGTATCAGCCATTGGTCTTATTCCTGTTAGTTGCCCATTTTTCTAACGGGGAGTTCACTGTTTTTGTATGGATTTGAGAGACCTTTCTGTATTTTAAGATAATAAATGCTTCTTCTTCTAAATTCAATTTATGCAGGATTTCTATGCACTTTCCATGGGTTTTTGATGTGTGTGACTTGTAAATGGAAATCATCGGATTAAGCAGGGTTAAACAAGGCTGTTTAAAGCAAGACTTCTCAAAGCCTTTAATATGATATGGTGAGTTGTGAATCAGCAAGTGAGGAATTAAAATGAGGCTTTTGCCAAAATTACTGACCATGGGCAACTGTGTTTATTACCTGTCTTTCAGAATATGCTTTAATCTGTTTTGTGCTGAAAATTTGGGAATCTGTGGCAGGAAGCAGGAAATGTATGAGAAATATCTAAAAGAGACTAAATACTACAGAAAAACAACTAGCATTAATTACAGATTCCATAAAATTGCTAAACACAATATAAATAACAATAAAACAAGTTTTCCTATGTATAAAAAAAACAAACTAATTTTAAGATATTACCTGAAAAGGCCCCACCCCACAAGCAAAACACACAGACAAAATCTAGAAATAAACTTAATAAGAAATATGTAAAAGCTATCTAGAAAACCATAAAACTTTACTAAGGAATATAAAATCAGACTTGTAGAAACAGACAAAAGAGCATGTTCCAGGATTTAAAATATAAACATTTTAATTATGCCCATTTTCCCCAAATATACTGAAGATTTATATGACAATAAAAGTCCTTAATGGATATTTTTAGGACCTTGTAAGTTTTTTTCCCAAAAGTGATCTGAAATAATTAGTGAGTGATACAATCTGTGAAAGCTTTGAAGAATTAGTAAGAGAAAACTAAGGTCAGATAGCAAGATATTTTATGTATAAGGAACATAGAAGATTCACACGGATGTAGCCAAGAGATACCAGAAGCCCTCTTTGTGCATACTCTGTGAGCTGTATCTCCCAATCAGAGACAACATAATGGACACAGTCCCTGAAGGAGAAGAGACAGAGGGTGAGGCTGAAAAAACCTTGAAGAAACAACGGCCAAAAGCTTCTCTAGCTTGACAAGAGATGTAAACCTACAAATTCAAGAAACTGAATGAATACCAAAGAGGAGAAACCCCAAAATATCCATGCCAAGATACATCTTAATAAACTCCTGAAAGCCGAACACAGAGAAAAATCTTTAAAGCAGCCACAAAAAACAACACCTTATCTACAGGGGGAAAAATTCAAAGACAGCAGGTTTCTCATCAGAAGCCATGGAGACCACTTGGTAGTGGCACAATATCTTTTGGATGCTGAAAAATCCTTCAGGAATGAAAGGGAAATTAAGACATTCTCAGATGAAGGATATCTAAGAGAATACATCCACAGCAAACCTACACTAAAGTGCTAAAAAATTTTTTCTAAATAGAAGAGAAATGATAAAAGAAGAAATACTGGAACATCACGGAGGAAAAACAACAATATGCAAAAATTTGGATGCTTATGCTTTTCTTCTCCTTCTGAGTTTTCTAAATTACACTTGGGGGTTGAAGCAAAAATTAGAACATTGTCTCATATGGTTCTAAGTGTTTGATGAAAAAATGCACAATATAATTATAATATAAATGGGTGATGGTAAAGAGAGATAAGACCTCTACAGTTCACTAAAACTGGTAAATGGTGACATCAGTATACTGTGATAGTTATGAATTTATAATATAATACCTGGAAAAAACACTGAAAAATTATATAGAGAGATACTCTAAAAACGCTATAGATAAACCAAAATGGGATTCCAAATAACATTCAAGCAATCCACGGGAAGGCAGAAAAAATAATACAGAAAAATGAAAAACAGAGGTAACAAAAAGGTAGCATAATTTAGCCCTAACCTATAAAAAATTATATTAAATGTAAATGGTCTAAATATTCCAATTTAAAGGCAAAGATTGATAGCCATTCATGTTAAATACTCTGAAAAGGCTGAGATTCTTTGGGGGCTGGGTGGCTGGGGCTAAGAGGAGGAACCCGAGCCCTGCGGAGCTCCTGGCGGCCCGGCCCCAAGGCACTGCGGCCACGCCGCGCGGCCCTGCCTGCGTGCACCATGAACACCATCGTCTTCAACAAGCTCGGCGGCGCCATGCTTTTTGAGGACCGCTCGGCTCCGGAGCGGGAGCGGGGTGGCAGGCCCTACGGCGGTGTCCTGGACAGTATGCACGCTCGCCCCGAGGTGGGCATTATGGACGGCATGCCCCTCAAGGACAACCTGGGCCTGAGACACCGGAGGACCGGGGCCCGGCAGAATGGCGGGAAGGTGAGGCACAAGTGGCAGGCCCTGCAGGACATGGCGCAGCCCCTCAAGCAGTGGCTGTACAAGCACCGTGACAATCCGTACCCCACAAAGACAGAGAAGGTTCTCCTGGCGCTCGGCTCGCAGATGACGCTAGTGCAGGTGTCAAATTGGTTTGCTAATGCAAAACGTCGGCTTAAGAATACTGTTCGACAGCCAGATTTAAGCTGGGCCTTAAGAATAAAGTTGTACAATAAGTATGCTCAAGGAAACGCTGAGCGGCTGAGTGCAAGCAGTGATGACTCACGTTCTGAAGGTGGAGAAAATCCTCCACGAAACCCCATGAGTGAAGAAGCCTATAATAATCCAGTTCACCGTCCTGTGATTAAAAGTGAGAGCTCAGCCATAAAAGCTGGAGTGAGGCCAGAGTCACGGGCCAATGAGGACTACGTATCGCCCCCAAGATACAAGAGCAGCTTGTTGAATCGTTACCTTAACGACTCTTTGAGACACGTCAGGGTCACAAATGCTGCCATGATGGGAAAGACAAGGCAGAGAAACCATTCAGGACCTTTAAGTTCCAATGAATTTGAGGAGGAACTGGTATCTCCCTCATCGTCAGAAACCGAAGGCAATTTTGTCTATCGCACAGACAGCTCTCAGAGGACCTAGGTATTAAGGTGGTAAAGTTACTTTTTCAAGCTGCAGCAGTCTTTTTCACGTGGTTTGCTGGTACATCTGTGGCTTTGGAGATGCCTCTGGCTTTGTCACGTGGCTGGGCTTCGGAAGAGAGCTTCGTACTCCCTCATTTTCCTGGATTCCCTTCTCTGACTACATGTTGAATTTGAGGAACCTGCCCTTTCTTGAATGATTGTGGATGCAGTTTTGCATTAAAAGCTAATGAGTCCTGAAAAAAAATACTCTGAAAAAAGTAGAAATAGAGGGAAACATTCTCAACTGTATAAAGAGAAGCTATAAACTACTTTCAGCTAACAGTATACGTAAAGGTGAAAAGCCGAATGTTTTCACCTAAAACAGGGAACAAGGCAAAGATGCCCAGGTTCACAACTTTTATTCAACAAAGTGCTGGAAGTTCGAGTCAGTGCAGTAAGAAAATAAAAGACATACAGATCAGAGAGGAAGAAATAAAACTGTTCTAAGACCTGACACCAAAAGCATAATTCATATAATAAATAATTGGTCTTCATCAAAATTTAAAACTTTGGCTCTGTTAGGAGGATGAAAAAAAAAACTATAGAGTGGGAGAAAATACTTGCAAACCGCATATATCTGACAAAAAACTTGTGCCTAGAATATACAAAGAACCTTCAAAACACAACAGTGAAAAAGCACAGTCCAGTTAGAATATGGACAAAAGACATAAAGAGACATTTCACTGAAGAAGACATACAGGTGGCAAATAAGAACATGAAAAGATGCTCAACATTATTAGCTATTAGAGAAATTGCAAATTAAAACTACAATGAGCTATCACTCTACACCTATCAAAATGGGTAAAATAAAAAAATATTGACCATACCAAATGCTGGCAATGATGCAGAGAAAATGAATCCCTCATACATTGCCGGTGCGGATATAAAATTGTAAAGCCAGTCTGGAAAACAGTTTGACAGTTTCTTAAATAATTGACCATGGAACTAACATAGAACCTAGCAATTTCACTCCTGGGCATTTATCCCAGAGAAATGAAGACTCATGTTCGCATAAAAATCTATACACAAATGTTTAAAGCAGCTTTGTCTGTCATACTCAAAAAGAGAAACAAGTTAGATTTACTTCAGTGGGTGAATGGATACAAATTTGGAATAGTATTCAGAACTAAAAGACAGCAAATTATTGACACACAGGACAACCTGATGAATACCCAGAGAATTATATGCTGAATGAAAAAACGCCAATTCCAAAGGTCATGATTCTATCTACATAATATTCCTTAAATGACAGTACTGAAGAAATGGAGAATAAATTAGTGGTTTCCAGGGGTTAAGGAGAGGGTGGGGGCAGGAGGGGAGTAGGTGTGGGTATCAAAGGATAACATGAGGCAGCCCTGTGGTGATGGAAATATCGAACATCTTGATTCTATCAACTGCCTGGTGTGCCACAGGTTTGCAAAATTATACTATTGCAGGAAACTGGGTACATAGGACATGTGATGTCTCTTTCATTTCTTACAATGCTAGGCCTACAATTGTGTCAAAATAAAATGTTTATAATTAAAATAAAAAGAATAAAGCTACCGTCAACTTAGCAACAAAAGAGCCTTTAATAAGATGGAAGAACATGCATGTTATGTTCACTTAGATGGTATATATTGCTTTAAAAACTGTAACAATACATCAAACCTTTATCAGGAGTGTGAGACTTTTTCTTCACTGACTTTATTTTCCATAAAGAGGTTACATTTAAAACTAGGAAACTGTACTCACACGGCCCAGCATCGCAAGGCTGTGGAGTCGTTATTTAGCGTAGCCAGGCTAATGTCACATAAAGAATCCGGTCAACAGTGACATGTGTGGGTTCACTGTTAACAAACGCGAACCAGTGCCATTACCGTGTGACATGCATCTGCCGGGGAAAGAGCTGCTTCAGAGGCACGCTGACATTTGTCCATATCTTCGCTTTATTATGGAATGAGCTCATTAACGAGGCCCCCGCATTGTCCTGAAGGAAGACCTCCCAGAAACAGAAAGGGGAACCGCTTTCTGTTTTATTTGCCTCATTAGTCGGTGGTGAATGTGGACTGCACGGCTGGATGGGAATAACGATGCACTTTAATGGGCTCACCTTGGTCCTAATGAGGACGTAGGACAATGCCCCTTCACCCTTAGTCGCAGGTGCCCTTTGTCCACATTGGAACACAACCCACGGTCATTTCACGCTCGGCCACGAAGCACAGATGGACTCAGAACCAGCGCCCACAGCCCAACCCAGAGGTGCATCAGGAATGAGAGAGTCACATGTGCTTGAAGGTCTCTTTCATGACGGAGTGGACGTCGTGGTGGGGAGGGGAAAAGGCGGTTCAAGTGCTGTCGGTTTAAGCCTTTAAGAAACTGCTTTGAGGCCCCATCAAGGTCCACCTTCATGCTTCTCTGTGGACAGTTCTTCTGTACATGTGCTTTGAAACCCCGTGATGTCAAAGTCCATAAACCAGGTGGTTCTCATTTTAGTCTGGCCAGAATCAGGGTTGCCTTGGAGAGCACTGCACACACCGGAGTTTCTGGGTTTGAACAGGCTTCCCATGTGCCCACTTCCCCTTATATGTGACCTGTCCCCACTCCATCCCACCTGAGAAACTAACCTATCAGGTAAGCTTAGGGCACTGCTGAGAGTATGAGATGGGACCACATGAAATCTGCACTTCTGCAGATCAGAAATAACTAAGTGTTGGCAGTTTCATGTGGTTCATCCCAGGGGGTTCTCCGTCGGGGCAATTTTGTCCTCTCTGGGGACACTGGGCAGTGTTTGGACCTGTTTTGTGTTGTCAGAACTGTGAGGGGGTGGTACTGGAATCTGGGGGGTTGAGACCACGGCTGCAGCTAAACATTCTACAGTACACAGAACAGCTCCCCTGCCCACCCACCCAGGCCAACACAAAGAACCACCCGGTGCCAAATTTCAGTAGTGCCAAGGTGAAGAAACCCTGCTTCAGTTCCTGGAATCACAAAATGGCAACCCATGGGCCAAAGATAACCCGTGCAGGTAGTTTTGTTCGCACTCTCTCTTTCTCCATGCTGCATGGTAACTAGGCAGAACTGAAGTTCTTGTTACAGTGAGCCTGGTCCCTTCTGTATGTGATCTGCCTGGCCCCTGGACACATCTCGGTTTATAACCCTCTGATTTCAAAGAAGCATATCCTAAATTAGTGGTTCGAAAACGGGCAATTCTGCATTCCTGTTTCCCGCTCCCACTCCAGGAGATAACTGGCTGTGTCTGGAGACATTGCTGGTTGTCACGACTGGGGGGACAAGTGCTCCTGGCATGTGGGGGGTGGAGACCAGGGATGCTGTTCCACACCACACAGTACAAAGGACGCCCCACATCAGAGGGTCATCCGGCCCCAAATGTCACTCGTGCTGAGGTGGAGAAACCTAGGTTCTATGCAACGTAATATGGGGTTTAAGAACAGGGCCTTGAAGCCACTCTGCCTGGTTCCAAAGGTCTCTCCACTTACTGGTTGTGTTGTCTTGAGCACCTTCCCCAAAATGGTAGTAATGATGATTTCTGCCTTAAGGCTTCAGGGGAAATTAAGTAAATATAGGTAACTTCCTAGTGTTGAGAACATTGATACTGGCTATTATGACCTGTAAGAATTATTTTTGAAATAAAAATGGCAAAGATCCAGAAATCACAGAAAATTCATCACGTATCCAGATTGCTGGAGTTGATCCGAAATCCTGGTTTTTCTTCAGGGCTTTTTTTTTTTTTTTTTTTCCCGTCCCAATAGACAGCATTCCCTTTAGCCAACACACATGCATATTCGAAAAGTAAATAATTTTTCAACAGGAAGTTCACAAGGGCAGATCATTATTATACAAGTTTTATGTACAGAAAACTAGCTCATCACAGGAAAGCAGTGAGTTTTATTTGCAATGTTTATTCTTGCTCCAGATAAATGGCCACCCTGTAGAAATCAGCACAGGCTGCACTGCATTAAGAACAAAACACAGAAGCCTGAAGTACTACGTTTGTGTGTGCAGAGGGAAAGTGCGCGGTTGACCAGCACAGAGCTTGAGGTGCCAGGTAAATCACGTTCACCGTCCTCGGGATGGGTCTTGAAGCCGGTGTGTGAAAGCTCACGGGTCTTCCCAACAAGTCTGTCACTCCTCCAACCTGATTCCGTGTCGTCTGCCCAAGATACGCCATCCTTGAGGGCTTCTGCTTGATTTCAACGTGTAAGGAGGGAGCAGTTTTGCAGAAATTACTAGGATTAGACACACAGAAGACAGCTGGAGAATAAGGTCAATTTTTCTCATTAAGGTGTGGGAAAAACAGTCGGCCGCGCGCTGACGGCCCTCCTCACCTTCGGCAGGGAAGGCAGAACCAGCTTATCAGGTAAGGTCACACCACGTGGCGGTTCTGCAATTCCTGTCTGGCCCTTCATTAACCCACGGGGGTGGGTGGGAGGGAGCCCGTGACTGTTCATCGCTGAGACGCCCACGGCAACGAGGCAGGGTGTCAGGAGCCTCAATTTCAATTCCGTGATTCAAACAAACAAACAAAAATCAGGATGATTTTCTTCCCCCTTTCTTGCTTGCTTCTTGTTTATGCTGTCAGGAAGGCTTCATCTGATAGCTTGTGTTCTGAGTTTGTCTTTTCCATTGTTTACGTTTTCCCGTATTTGAGGGAATGGCAGAGGTGTGTAATCACTGCAGCATCTTCTTGCTGCTCAGAGAGCTGCTTTATAGAAAAATCACAGGCTCGTTGAGTCTGGCGGACAGGATTCCAGGGAAGCCCGGCAGCTGGGTTCTCAGTCCTTCTTAAATAAATAGCAATTCTGATGGCAAGAAAACAATGATGGGAAGCAACAGTCTCCAATCACTTGCTGGGATCCATGTGCCCCCATGGAGCCCAGGCGATCCAAAAGGAAGACATGTTGGAAGCACAGTCTGTTCTGCAAATGATCTCCAAAGCCTTTCCAAAGTCTGCCTTGGGAATGACAAGCTTAAAGCACCGGTGAATGGGGTGACTGAATCCGATTCCTTCCCATGGTATGGGTTCTCTTTTAATTTTGTATGTTTCCCCCATTCCAAATTTTTACCTTGACCAAAGGGAGCTCTCTCCCATGAGAAATGAAAAGCTCAAGAAAATTCTGAATTTCTCCTTGCCTTCCCATCACAAGATATTCGTTCACTTTGTAAATTTTATTGAAGTGTAGTTGATTAACAATGTTGTGTTCATTTCTGCTGTTCAGCAAAGTGACTCAGTTATACATATATACACATTCTTTTCTTATATTCCTTTCCATTACGGTTTATCACAGGATATTGAATATAGTTCCCTGTGCTATATAGTAGGACCTTGTTGGGTATGCATTCTATATGTAACAGTTTGCATCTGCTAATCCCAAACTCCCCGTACACCCCTCCCCCACCCCCCTCCCCCTTGGCAACAAGTCTGTTCTCTATGTCTGTGAGTCTGTTCCTGTTTTGTAGATAAGTTCACTTGCCATCACAAGATGTTAATAATGGCTGGGAGAGATCTAGTCCAGAGACCTAGTCCAAACCTGGCCACACCTATTCACTGACATGTGTTCTCCACAAACGCAGAGCTGAGTTGATGCAGCAGAGACTGTACGGCCCGAAAAGCCAAACACATTTACCATCTGGCCTATTACAGAAAAAGTTTGCTGCCCCCTTGTTTTGGAGTTTAGAAACCAGAGGCCCAGAGTGGTGAGGTGACTTGCCAAGACCACACAGGCAGGTAAGGATGGAGGCAGATGCGCCATGTTTGTCTTCAGGGCTTCGTGATGGATCCACGACTTACCCTCTTGGTACCTATTGGGGTTAACACATGTCACACACTGGCACGGTCCACCACATAAATTAACTTAAGTCTATAAGAAATGCCTTTGTCCTATGATAGGCAAAGAAGAAAGAAGGAGATGGACAGGTTGCCAGCTTTTAAGTGGGGCTGCATCCCTCCAGCGATATTTCATGCCACCACTGATGCATGCTGTGTCCATCTGCATCAAGAACAGAATGTCAACTCCTAAATCATTCAGAACCTGGTCAAATGATACGCAGTGTCAGGCTGCTTGGTGGATATGAACAGAAGACCTACCTGAAAGCAAATATCTCCCATTAGGTGTCACATGATGAGAAAAAGATGGTGACACCCCATTGTCTGATGACAAAAATCATCAAGGGACGGAAGATTTCCCCAACAGAGTAGTAAGGCTTTGCCTCTTCCAATCCAGCCCACTAACACATGCAATAGTTAAATCACTCTACATAGTTTGCTGCTTTGCCGTCCGAAATTGTTCCTTTGTGTTCAACACAAATTCCTCCACCCAGGAAGTCACACCTGCCCCCATCCCAGCTCAGTCCCATCTGCCTTATTTCCCACTCCTCTCTTCTGTGTATCCCAGGCTCAGAGCCTTGGGGCACTGAACCGTCACAGAGGACACCTGAGGAGGTCCCCCTTGGAAATGTGCCACTCAGAAGTGGCACACTTCTGCTCTGCTCCGGAAACCCAAGTGTCTGGTATAGTTCGACACCACCTGCACTGGCCACCTTCAGTCCTGCACCCTGGAATGCCCTTTCCTTTTCACACATTGCATTTCTGAAGACTACCTGAAATACATCTTCTTGATGAAACCTTGTGCAACCCTATTCTGTTATGGGTTTTATACCTTTTTGATCCATCATCCAAAGTAGACACTTTGTGAATATCTCTCTCAAGGCATGTCTGACACTCCACTTAAGTTCATAGGCTTTTGCATCTCACCCATTAGACCACCTTAAGGGCAAGAGTTGTTTCCTTTGCCTTTCTAATCTTCACCTCACCATCCACAGAGTTGGTCCTCAATGAAAGTTTGTAGAACTGGGCAACAAGAGTTAAGAAAACTTAATGGATTCCTGTTTGTATTAGCCAGGGTGCTCCACAGAAAGAACAAAACCAATGGCAGATATGTATCTATATGTAGATCTATCTATCTATCTATCTGAAGATCATTTATATAAGGAATTGGCTGACACAGTTACGGAGGTTGAGAAGTCCCACAACCTGCCCTCTGCAAGCCAGAGGCCCAGGAAGGGCCTCAGTCTGAGTGTGAAGGCCTGAGAGCTAGGGTAGCAATGGTGTCCATCTCAGTCCAAGGACAGGACACCAGCGTCCCAGCTCAGCAGTCAGCCTGAGAGACTGAGAGGGAATTCAACAACCCTCCATTTTTTGTTCTCTTCAGGTCCTCGGCAGATTGGTGGATGCCCACGCACCCTGAGGAGGACCACCTGCTTTGTCCAGTGTACTGATTCAATGCTGGTCTCATCTGGATGTACCTTCACAGACACATCCAGAAATAATGTTTATCCATCATAGGTGGATATAGGTTTCTGTTTTTTCTTTTTAAATGTTGATATTTTAACTCTCCCTATCATGAGGTGCATGCAGAAATAACTTCATAGGCAGAAGTGTTCTGTTAAGGGCCAAAACTACACAACTGCTGTGCCATGTGAAAGCAGCCATAGACAGTATGGAAATGAACGAGCATGGCCGTGTTCCAAAAGAAGTTTACAAAATCAGATGGGGGCTGCATTTGGCCCATAGGTTAGAGTTTGCAGCTCCCTGCAAAAGCTCAACAGAGAAATTGTGCATGTTCCTAGGAACACAGAACCAAAGGCATGTTGAACGGAAGATGCCTTCACATATATTCTCTATCCAGGAAATAAATAAATAAGCAGATGTTAATTTTCTCACTAGAAAGCCTTTTTTAAAAAAACATTTTCCTCAATGCCTGCAGCCTAATAGCAATGAGCATCATTTCACCTCATTTTATTTGCTTCTGCTCACTCGTTGCTTCAAACTGTTTGCGAATCACTTGTTTTATGGAACCGTTAAATCTCTGGAAACTAACTGAGCTCAGAAATGTGGGCCTGGGCTGGATATTCTTCTTTTTTTTTTTTTTTTTTTTTTTTGCGGTACGCGGGCCTCTCACTGCTGTGACCTCTCCCGTTGCGGAGCACAGGCTCCGGACGCGCAGGCTCAGCGGCCATGGCTCACGGGCCTAGCCGCTCCGCGGCATGTGGGATCCTCCCGGACCGGGGCACGAACCCGCGTCCCCTGCATCGGCAGGCGGACTCTCAACCACTGCGCCACCAGGGAAGCCCAGGATATTCTTCTTTTGACTATATTAAAATGGAAAAAAACTGTCCTCATCTTTCTACAATGGTTATTTGTCATCAATTCATGAAATCTTGAGCAGAAGTGAAAGCTAAGGGGCAGCTTGGGTTTAAAGGGCTACAGATAGAGTCATCATCCCATCTATGAACTAATATTAAAAGACTGACACGCAGCACAGGAAAATCATTTTCCATCACCTCAATATTGGAACCAATCTCATCTCTGCCCTCTGAGGTCCGCATCCACACACCTTCATGAATGCATTGCATCAGGTTAAAAAGTACATTTGCTCTTTCCAGCCATTGCCAGAAAAACGAATTTGAGTAAGATTTATCAGATATTCAGAGAACTACAGAGAGGGAAACAGTCTGTCGATAGGACAAAGGGGGCTGTTGACGTTTTTGTCCACAAGTTCATGAGCTTTCTTTCCTGTCTGGGTAGATTTATTATTTTGTAGAAATTGAGTCATCTCAGCATGGATTTGAAAGATACATATTAAACTTTTTCTTAGGCATTAGTTGGGCCAATTGTAACCTGGGGATATTTGATAGTCGAGTCCATGGTGCTGGAGATGAGTGGAAGGCGGAGAATTTCACAGGCACATGCCCAGTGTGGGTAGACAATCTCACCTTTCCGGTTTAGCTTGACTGTGGGCTGAAATTTCACAGGAATCTTCCTGGCTTAGGATGAGGAAAAGTCACTTGTAGAGGAATCCTGTCCCTCCCCACCCCCAACTTCCACATCCCCTCTTGTCTTAAAGGGGCACATTTCAGTGAAGTTTGTGGTCATTTCCATCCACCGCTTCTTGCTCAGTGTCTTTGGATACTGAAAAATAGGGTCACTCTGGGAGTTTTACAACATTCAAGGTGGCTTCTGAAGTTTTACTGGATGGAGCAGGTCCAAAAGATTCAAAATTGTCCTGAAGCAGCAATTCTGCAATTATCCTTATAGAAAACGATGAGCATCCGTCAGCATCGGAAAGTGGTCCTTTGAAAGGAGTTCCACTTTCCAAATAGTTTGGGACAGGAATGCATATCAAACCCTGCAACGCTCACCGAGAGTAGTCAGATGCGGGAGGTTCTCGAAGACTCAGAGATACCCAAGGATATGAATTTCATCAACTTTCTTACAAGCAGCATTTCTGAAACCCCTAGGACGATAGAAACCCTGTGTCTCGGGAGAAGGAATCATAACTCTTTGCATGAAACGCGACATTGGAGAGGCCGTGCAATCGCTCCCGTGCTTCTGGAGCTTCGACGGGTAGTAAACCACGCGGATCTTGCTAAAAGTCAGATTGCGACTCAGGAGGTCTGGGGAGGCGCCGGCGGGCCTACGTTTCTGACGAGCTCCCAGGTGGGGGGATACTGCTGGGACACAGACATTGGGTAGCAAAGGGACAGAGTCCACCTGCTGAAGCTGCCCCTTCATCTTCTGAAGCTCCATTCACCTCCCTCAGGGCTACCTGAGTTAATGCTGTTGGAATGCCCACCCGGCCAGTGGTTTTCAGTCAATCCCAGCTGCACCTTGGCATCAACCGGGAAGCTTTCGGAGAAGACTCATCCCAGAACTGTGAAACCAGAAGCTCTACGCTGCTGCTTGGACATTCTTTTAAAAGTGAGATAAAATTCACATTACATAAAATTAACCACGTTTGAACGTACTATCCAGTAGCTTCCAGGACATTCACAAGGTAGTGCAACCGTCACTACTAAGACGTTTCTGCACATTTTCATCACCCCAAAGAAATCCTGTAACGGTTAAGCAGTCCCTCTCTAGTCCCCCTGCCCTCAGCCGCCAGCATCTGCTTTCTGTCTCTAAGGACTTGCCTATTCTGAACATTTCATATAAGGAGAATGATACACAATATGGTCTTTTGTGTCTGGCTTCTTTCCCTTAGCCTAATATTCTCACGGTTTGTCCACGCTGCAGCCTGTGTCATCCCTTTACAGTGAGTACTGTTCCACTGGACACACAGACCACATTTTCCTTATCTCTTAAACTGTTGATAGACATCGGGCTGTTTTCACCTTTGCTGACTCTGAGTTGCTCTATTTGTGTACATCTGTTTGAGCACCTGTTTTCAGTTCTTCTGGATACGTGACTAGGGGAGGAACTGTAGGGTCGTGTGCTAATTCCATTTTTCATTGAGGAAACGCCAAACTGTTTTTGACAGTGGCTGGACCACTTCGTGTGCCCACCGGACACTGATATTTTTTAAAAGTTCCCCGTGGAGTCTGAACGCCAGCCAGTGTTGACAAGCTCTGCCCTATAAGCAAAGATGTCCTTGTCAGCCCTCTGAACACATCATTGTTTAATTCAGTGGAGCCCCTGGACCAGTGGCAAGAGCAGGAGCTTGGAACCTGACAGAAGTGCACATTCCGGGTTCCCACCGCAGACCTACTGAATCAGGAGCTCGGGACGCAGGCAGAGTCAGCCCCCTCTTCATGCAAGTCCCCAAGGCAACTCTATGGTTTCACAACTGATGCCCTACATACAATTTCATAACTTGCAATATTTTCACCTAAAACTCTACATCTTGTCCATTTTCCCGCATCACAGATCATTATGTGAAAACAGAACTTCCCACTTTTGTCTATGATATCCGCCTATGATTCACTTACCCATTCGTTCTGGGGGGCCTTTTGGCCGTTCCCAGCTTTTCCCCAATATGAATAGCGCTCAGTGAATGTTCTTGACGATAACTGTTTGCTGACCTCTCTGTATATTCCCTTGGGCTCCATTTAGAATTCTAATGAGCAGATCGTAGAATTTGCACATTTTCCTCCCTACGCTGTGCTGAGTACTTCTTTGGGTATGAGCTCTTCCTGTGGATGGAAATCCTACACATCACGAATGAGGAAGAAGAAATGAATTACTGGTTATGTTGAGTATATAGGAAATATTGGGTTGACTTGCCTACCAAACCAGGGGGGAAATAAATACAGAGTCACGTTTATTCTCTAAGACTTTTCCAGTCTCGCTCTGTTTCTTCGGTATGTATGATGCTTGAGCCAGGCATTTAAATCCTCCTCTTATTTCTTTATCCACATTGGAAGCGGGGAAACACACTCTGTCTCCTTCCCGGGAGCCGCTCAGAATCAGCAGAGGAGAGGTGCTCCGTGTGGGGAAAGCACTTTGTAAGCGCAGAGCACAGCGCAACGTGTGAGGTGTTTTTATAAGTACATTCACTGCTTTGAAAAGTTCCCTCCCAGAGGTGCCCCAATGGAAATATCCTCATTTGCTTTGAGCTGACACTTTCATAAGCCTGACCTATGTGGTTTTATTTGCTCTGAATTCGTAAGCGGCCGGGTCTTTACATGTGCCTATTTTGGTGGCTGTTTGAACACACTCCTTAAATAGCTGGGTGTTGGTTCACCTCAGTTAGATTTTGTAAATAGCACATTTCTGGCTTTATCTTCCATTTCTCAAAAAAAAAAAAAAAAAAAAGGCCACAGATAAGGACATGCCTCATTTTTCTATGACCATATTTGGTTTGGAGCCCCCCCGAAAGTGTGTATGTTGCCTGTATTCTCATTTTTATACAATTTTACTCTCTCATTGGTTTATATGATCAACAAGCACAAATAAGAAAAAGGATGGGGAAAAAACAGCCAAGTAATAAGCCCTACAAACCTGGGGAGCCTAATATCGGAATATGTGAACTCTATAGAGTTGAGTCAATGTGGAAAGCTCTTCTTTTCTTGATGGTGTGACATAAAATGTAGAAATATCTTAAGTGTAAATACCCTTCCCACTTTGTGAAATCAAAAACCCAAATCAAGCTCTTGGCACAATGAACATTAAAAAATATCCCAGGTATGAGAAGAAACTCACAGTTCTGCTGCAAACTTCTCTGATAACAAAAATATGAATAATTTCTTCCCCTCTCTCTTTTTGCCCCCTGACCTAGGGCGTTAAGAGGAAAAGCTGATGCTCTTGGTTAACCTTTCGTGCTTTTGATGTCCGCTCCTGTCTATGCCCTTGACACGCTGTTTCCACTGTATGCATCTTGATGGAGGTTTCCTTTGGGGGAAGAGGTAGCAGAGAAACACACAAAGAAAACAGCACAAAGATACAGTGATGTGCTGGGTAACATACTTGATACTGCAGTTTCCTTTCTAAACCTTCAGAGCAGGTTCCCTACTTAATGGAAACTCTCAGACCAAAGCGAAAATAGATAACAGTGTCCATTTTCACCAGCGGCTGTAAAAAGCCTCGGCTTTCCTTCTAAACTAGGAACATTTCTAGACCCGGAGAGGGGCAGTAAGCAATAATGGGCTATAGCTCCGGAAGATACCCATCCCCCATGCCACGAATAACACTTCTCCCAGTAAAGAGGCGTTTTGAAAAGACTATTCTGAAGCACAGAAGAGAAGCTTTCAGGGTGCTGTAATGAGCCAAAACGAAAAGGCAGGGGGGGCTGTGAGAAACAGAGCCGCTTATCGGAGCAGGGGGCTCATCTGTCGTTTCGCTCCCTTTTCTCCCTGAAATTCTGGCTCTCCCCAAAGTGTGGAAGCTGGGACTTGCTAAGTGGGCAGCCTTGAAAGGTAAGGGTGAAAACGCCCTTTATCGGCCACAGAACGCCTGCCTCGCGACTAGGATGAAGGTGAGCCACCGGGAGAAAGAGGGATGCAGATCTACCTGGGACCTTGGTCCAGGACTCAAGGCTCAGCCCGCTGCCTTGGTTTCAGTAGGCGAACCCTGTCCGCGTTCCCCTGTGCATCTCCGGGGGACTCAGGGCTCGCCCGGAGGGACGTGATGTGTGATTCAGCCCCTCGGAAGCGTCTGCTGGCCTAAGTGTCAGGAGCCGGGAGCAGAGAATCATTTGCATCCGTCCTGCTGGAGGCAGCCCTCCCAGAGCGAGCAGCCCTCGGCTCGGGAGGCTTCCGAGTTGGCGGGGGACCCCCCGGCTTGGTTTTAAACTCAGAGGGGTGGGGGGAGAGGGCTGAAAAAAATAAAAAATGAAGCCAATTTCCAACAGACCTGACAAAGGCAGGGTTAGATGAAAACGATGGTGTTTGTTTAAAAGCGGGGAGAGCGTGCCGGCTACAGCCTTGATCTCACGTTAGTTACTTGGTACTGGCTGCAGCCTGAGGAAGCCGCATCTGTTACGCGGACGGCGGGGGTCGTCAGCGCTGATGGAGGGTGCAGGAGCGCCAGGCACAAAATGAATTAGGTCTTGGAATGCCAAACTGGAAAACCCACTGGAACCAGAGCGCGGCACGCCGGCTCCGGCAGGATGCAGACACACTAGGCGCCCGTAGAGCGTGCTTCGTGGCCGCAGCTCCTTACCCGCTGTTTTTAGGCACAGCGCTGAGAAGGGACAGAGCAGGGCCAGGGGAGCGCGGCCGCCCAACTACAGGCTCATTTAGGACCAGACCCCTTCCCATGCTCTGCAGCGGCCTCTCTGCGGGACTCGGGAATTGATTATCCACCCTCCTCGTGAATGTTGGGAATGTCGGCCATTCCGAGCAGGCTACACAGGGTGACCTGTGCTCTTCGCGGGCAGAAAAGCAGAGGCTCACTGTGCTCGGAGAGCAAAGGCACAGGCCGACTCCGGCGGAGGCAAAGGGCTCTCAGGATGTTCCCGCCCCGCCCTAGGGGTCGGCCTGGAAAAGACTCAAGGGACCCCAGGGCAGGGAGTGCACTGCTGAGAACGGGGTGCATGCAGGAGGCGCCAGGAGCTGGGAAGGGCTACTGGGGTCCTACACACAGGGATGGCGGGGAGTGGGGGGCACAGGTCTGCATCACATCTTGCAGCCTCCGGCGTCTGCCGGGCAGGTGGCCTCCAGCACTCTCCACTGCGGCTCACTCGCGTCCCCATTCTCACACTGCCCACCAGCACATCGGCTCAGATCCCAAGCATTTCAGCTGCCCCTGGACCAGTCTGGGTGCCACGTGGATGACATTCGCTTCCCCACCCAAGGCAAGGAAGGCGTCATCGCAGTGCTGCCCTGACATTAAGGGAAAGAAAACTCACCACCCTAATATTCTGCGGTACGTTCTCGTATTTGTGGGACTCACTTAATTAATGATGACAAATGAATCCAAGCAAGTGTCTCATCTTAGAAGGATGGGCTAGATGGCTAAATGTGTGGGTACACACACACACACACACACACACACACACACAGCACCAAGAACAAAAGCAACAAGGAAAATCCAACCAGGAGAGAGGGAACACGTAAAACATTATCCATTGGGAGGAAATATCCATTCATCAAGCTTCAAACACACAAATCCCACTAGCGGGGAAGGAAGCATTATCACAGGACCTACCGGGGAAAGAGCACTGATTCATCAAACTTTCACGGGCCCGGTGTGGCAACAGGTCCACATGATACCCATCTGGCTTTGAGACACGCTTCTCTACCCAAGAGGCTGATCGCAGGGCCCTGTTTTATGATCATTCTGACGTGACTTGGTACCGTGTGGTGGTTTCCTGGGGTGACCCCGAATGCAACATTCCCCACACGCTCTTGTTTCCAATTTGGACAGAGGAAGGTATTGACATGTGAGCAAAGAAGGCAAGGTTCCTCCCGTTCTGAGCCTTCTCAAGGTTAAAAGTTAGGTGACTGAGCTGCCTGCCCGATTCCTGATAAAGCCTTTGTATTTGTTGCAGGAATAGAAACTACATGTCTTAAACTGCCCAGATGTCTTTCTCTAGGGTGTGAATTTCATAATCCTCTCTATCTCCTTTGCCTCCATTATAAAGTCCCAGGGGAGTTAATTACTCTAGGGAACAGGTTCTCAAGTGGGGGGGGATTTAGTAAGTATGGGGGTATTTTGGGTTTTCAACATGGCTGGAGGTTGGGGGATTGCTACTGGCACCTAGTGCAGAGGCCAGGGCTGCTGCTAAACATCTTACAGTGCAAAGGACAGCATGTCTGCAACAAAGAATCACCTGGGCCCAAACGTTACCGTGTCAGATTCTATTCTAGGTGGTTACAGATGGGTACCAGGACAGGTTGAGCCCTGCCTGAAATAAAAGTACCTGGACCTGGCAAACCACTAAGCAGCATGTGGGATCTTCGTTCCCCGACTAGGGATCAAACCTGTGCCCCCTGCAGTGGAAGCACGGAGTCCTAACCACTGGATGGCCAGGGAAGTCTCAGGAAAAGTCCTTTCTGCAAGTGGCTTATTTGTTCTTATGTGCTGTACAAGCTTTGTGGAGCCCATAACCACACCAGGTCTGCACCACCTAAGAGAAAACTTGGGCTCTACAGAGTGTTACAAATGTGCAAGTAAGTCCTGGGAACACAGGTGTATTAGATGTTGCCAGGTCCATGCCTTTCCGGTGCCCGACCCCTTCCCCTTTTCCTCTGTGCAGCCCTGCCTGGAATACTACAACTCCATCCTTGGGCACCAGGCACACTTTTAAACACATGGTAGATTTCTGAGCATATGTGGTAGTGGTCTCTGGCCTAGGACTGGCCTTTCCCTGGTGTCCCATCTTCTAAAACAAAAGAGCTGGTCTAGGAGCCCATGAATAGCAGCCTGGTCATCTTTAAAAGTGTCACTGGAAAGAACCATAATTAATAAATGTTCTCGGTATTATTGTAACTGAGCAGGACCCTATGGGGCCTTCCCGAGACAGACTCCCACCCCCCCATGTCGTCCACCTGCCTCTTGTCTACAGAAAAAGTTTCGTCAAACAACAAATTTAATCAGAGAAGCGAGAAAATGCAGAAGCAAAGGAAAACAGTCAAAGAGGAGAAAATAATAATAGTTTAGTCATTAAACAAAGTCAAAGACCCTTAGTTCCCCCTCAAGGGCTGTAGATCATATTCTGAGCCACATCCTGTGAGCTGTTTTGTAGAGACTGAAACCCCCGCCAGGTGGGAGAAGTTAGCTACATCATGACCAGACTGTAGCCATGACATAGGCTGCCGCAACTCTGAGAACTGGCGTCAAGGAAATGGGAACAAACTGACCCTGGAGCTGAAGACTAACTGTACGTAAAACAATCAAGATGACGCCGGTCAGACCACCGCAGGACCAATTTCAAGATGACGGTCAGAGCTAACTGTACCGCCTCTGCATGGGGCCCCCTGCCTCCCCCTGAGCACCCCTGAAACTCCCCTTTAAAAGCTCTTGCCCACTGATCAGCAGGGGGGAGTTGGCTTTTGGACATGAGTCTGTCTTCTCCCCACGTTGCCGGTCTCCAGAATGAAGCCAGCTTTCCTTGCCCGCCAACACTTGTCTCTCGAGTACGGGCTTTGGAGCAGCAGCAAGCAGCCAGACATGAGTTTAGTAATATTTTGTGGAATGAGGTTCTCCAACATTTTCAAAATACGAAATTCGGTTGGTTCACCAGGAAATGTGAGTTTACCTTATCAGAATTAGATGATTTCTCATGACGTCTCGCCTGCTATAAAGCTTCTGCCCAAGGTTGCAAGTATTGGATTATACAAACAGACATCGGTCCCCAAAGGCAGGGCTGACATCCTGGAATTAGATTCTGTTCCTGGGCCACTCAGGAAAACCATGTACTAGACCTGAGACGATGGAGATTCTAAGGAAAGGGGACCACTTCCACACCATCAGTACCATTAGCAGTCTGATCCCAAAGGGGAAGGAACCACCTGTTCTCTTTAGTTGTCCTACAAATTCTGCCTGTTCCATCTTTAGTTGGAGTCTGACTGCAGGAAGTTATTTCCTCATCAACAATAATACAGACTTGCCTCCTGGTGGGCTGTCAAAGTCCTACTTGATGCATTTTCTGTCCCCACGTGGTCCCAGTTACCCTGACTTCTGGGAACAACGTTTATGTCAGGTCAGTGCTTCATGGCTGCAAAGCGCAGAGTGAGAACGAGCTGAGCGTGCCACCTGGGTGCACCTGCCTCTCGTGTCTGACAATACCAGGAGTGTCAGAGAACATCTCTGTGAGCCCACGCCATACAGAGATGCAAGGATGGGTGAGATGCACAGACACAGAGTCAGGGAAAGAATTAAAGGCAAGACTAAGAGGCACAACTGTAACCCAGGGCGATGCTTTCACCGAGTCTTCCGCAGACACTCACCAGGGCCCCAAGTCTCTTAAATGTCATTGTTGGTGGCGATCATGTAAGATATAATGCACGACATTATATCTTACGTGATCGCCACCAACTACGACATGTAAACCCCCTCTCAGAGACGCATGCCATGGCGACGACCATCCTTTCATCTACCAATTTGCACGTTTTATCAGAGAGTAATTCATTACTTCTGGCTTGATCTGAGTCAACTGGTGATAACTCAGAAGGGTTTTTCCTCTTACAGTCACTATTGCCTAATTTTAGAGACAGTCTTTTCCCCATAGGTACCTGCTTAAATTAGTAAATCAAACAATGCTGCGTTACCTGTGGTTTTATTTTGCTTTTAAGATTCCCCCATTCTGCAAATGCTTTACATATGGGTAAGAAAATGCATTAGCTAATTTCCTTCCTACCCAGAGATGCATTTCCAAGGGATTTTCCATTTCGATATTTGAACCTTCCTCTTCAAATCATATTTTCTTTTCTAATGTTTTTCATTTTCATAGAAATTGACATGTCTTGCACCTTCATTGCATTATTGCCCAGGATGGTGTTCCCATCTTACACACAGCTTGTAGGTCGGATACATCTTCCCATGGAACCGTAATTATTAGGTAACTTGACTGTCAAAAAAATTTCACTTTCATTCCTTAATGTTGCCAACCTGAGTTTTAAGTTAGTTTTCCCTCAATTTATTAACTCGGAACAAGAAATGATCAATATGTCAGATGCTTGCATCTCAGTATGGTTCCATCACTCCTTCCTTTTCCTGCCCCTACCAGCAAAGAAAAAATCCCAGCAACTTTGTAAGGAAGATGTTTTCTATGTAGCGACAAAACGGCAGCAGCATCTATGATAAACAGATGTGGGTCTACGGCCAGGCGTCCGTATGGCCCTGCTTTCTTACCCACCGTACACGTCTCTCTTTCAAGTTAATGGGACTCTTTCTCTTTCACTCCCAACACATGGAACCGGACATGCCTGGTTCACTGTCCTCTAGGGATGTCCAGATTCTTTCTCTAGAAATCTCATCCCTCCTTTAAGGTCTCAACCAGATCCAACCACCTCCACGAATATGCAGTGCCCTGCCCCCTCCTTTTCTAAAACCCTGTAACATTTAAGGCACAGGTGACTAGTGGAGTCAACTCGAGGCCGTTTCACTTTTCACTGCCTTCTTCTGTAACTATTTATTAATCATCTACTATGTGCCCAACAAAACGCTTGGCCCCTGGGACATGACAGTAGAAGAGACATGCTCAGGGCCTCGGTCTTGGAGTTTTAAGAAACTTGATGCAGAAACAGACATTCAGCGGAGAAACATACAAGGCATTTATTTATTAATAGGGTGATTCCCACATCAAGAATAGTACAACTGGACAAGACACACTCTAAGAAGCTGTATGGCTTCTCTGAGTGAAATTCCCAGCAGATGCTCGAAAGAAAGAAAAGAGAAAGAAAGAAGGTAAGAACTAATGAAAGAAACAAAAGGAAAGAAAAGAATAAGACACGGTCTGGGTGAATACTTCCTGTTACTGTGTACAGACTCTGATTCCTTTTGTCTGAAACAGCACCCACCTTCCTGGGGAGTCCTGCTGTCAGAAGACCTAGCTCTGATTTTAAATATTTCAAACATTCTTTGCCACTTAGAGTGCCTGCACCTTATAGCCTTCCAAGCAGGACAGGAGTGTACAGTCTTCTGGACACCAGGTGAAAGCATCCAATCCACTAAACGCTGGGCATCCCTGCCCACCTGTGCACCTTTACTGCTGTTTTTTTCTGGAGCCTGCATTCACTCACATCCATCTTATTGCTGGGACTCGTCCCTAAGCATCTTAGAAAACATTCTACCACCACCTCCTACATCTTGTGAAGTCAACGGAAACCTGTTATATTCCTTTTAAAACCCATGTTTTTCTCAACTTCCTCCTCTGTCCTGTGATGGGGGGCACTTCCAACAGACTCTCTATTTCCATCCCATCCCATCTCTCTCTCTCTCTCTCTCTCTCATGGATTCACACCGGAAGATGACAACAATGGTCCATCACCATGTCACTGGTTAATTTTTGTACAGTTTACCTGGTTTATATGACTTCCTCTCAGTAGACAGAGCTCAGAAATGATGTGGTGGCTGCTCGAGTACCCATGCATGGATCCACCAACATGTCGTCAGAATCTTGAATAGCCTAAAACGAAATGCAACGTGAATTATGACAAGAGAACATACAACTCCTTGCTCTGGCCTCAAATGAACATGTGGCCTTTCGACCTTGGGCTGGTGTCTAGATATAAACTGAAGCATCTCCGTGTCTCATACTGGTAGCTGTGAGCGTTGGCACAGATCACCTAGCAAAATGTATTGCAGGGCAAACTATTTAGGTAGAAAGCTGGGGAAGAAACAAAGTATGTCTCATGGTCGCAGAGAATGTCCCCATTTCGCGATCTGTTATTGTCATATTCGGTTTTGCTTTTTGTGCTGTGGAATATTATTATTTTCTAAGATGCTGTGGAACCAGCGCTGAATCCAATCCAAATGATGCAACTGAAGGGGGGCAGAACGTGCCACCCCAAGATGTGAGTGTAGGGGTTCAGGATGTGCTGCCCAGAAATGTACCAGCAGGGGTTCAGGACGTGCCATCCCAAAATACGCCACTTTGGTATATTGATGATTTTGAGCTATAAGCACTTGGAAAATAGCAAATGCAGGGAGAGGCTTTCTCTAAACCCCCCTTTATCTCCTAAAGACAGATCCTCCCAAAAGAACCCAGATGTCATCAGTCCCCTCATGGGAGTGTCAGCAACCTGGCAGGCTTGACTCCCATCATAGGACAGGAGTCTAGAGACATAGTTATGTACGTCTGCAGCAGAGAGAGGAGAGATGCAGACACTGAGGTGTGGTCCACACCACACCCAGACACACTTCATCACGAACAGTCCCCCCTCCCATCCATCCTTCTAAGGCCCCATCATCTCTCCTAAAACCCATTTACTCTCCCCAAAGAGGCTCATGTCCCACCTCGCCTTCCCCAAAAGCTGCCTGGGGGAGCTGCCCATTTGCCCCTGGGTATCCCCCATGTGGACATGAGCCAGGCAGGAAACGAACTTCTGTGTGTTTCTCTCTCATTAAGCTGTCTTTTATTACAGGGGTCTCGGAAAAGAACTCAGAAGGGTGGAGGGAAAATTATTTGTCCTCTGCTACACAATCCTTCATGTAACTGTAGGTAATTATTTTTCCCTGAAACTCTTTTACACAATTTTCTCATGTTTATAGCATAATAACCTGAGAGTAAGACTTGGAACATCATTATTTCTTATTTGCCGAGAACGGAACAGTATGGTCATTAATGACTTTCTTCTCACGACTAATTTTCTTTGATACTTGAATTATTATATACTTATTGGTCAATTGTTTGCTTTCATTTTAGTCATTGGACTCAAGCAGATTTTCTGTAGTTATTGCCAAAAGCTTGGGAAAAGTTACATTTATAAATCTAGAAGCAGACTGATGTTTTCTACACTTTGGCCACTATGATTTTGTTCCTAAAGCTTGTGCTTATGAGAGAAAAAGAAACAAACAAAACTAGTTTATATGTAGCCTCAAATTTTTACTTATCCTACTTCATAGGAAAAGAATTAAACCTTCATTCCACAAATACTCAGTGAGCACCAACTCTGTGTTCCAAGTGTTGGGGAGAGGGCAGGACAGATAACATTGCTCTTAGGAAGCCTAGTCACTATAGCAGGAGCAAGCAACAAACAAACCAATAGGTACATGAACAAAATAATTTACACTACATGTGTTTAGTGTGAGAGGGAGTGTGAAAAATAGAAATGGAATGAGTCACACGGGTGAGGAGACTAAGAATGATGCTAAGTTGGCAGATAGAGAAACACTTCGGGACAAGTGGTCAGGGAAGGTTCCCCTGGAGACAGGACACCTAAACTCTCTTCATGAGGAGAGGCACCAGGTGGAAGCAGAGCCTGGGGAAGGCGGTCGTGTTTGTCAACAGAAAAGAAGAAAGGATGGTAAGGTCGGAGGCTACTGAGCCAGGGTGGTAGAAAGGCAGCTGGCTCAAGAGGTGGGCAGGGTAGGGTGTGCCACTCAGAGCCCTGGGGTCTTGAGAACGAGTTTGCCTTGTGTACGGGGTGGAATGAGAGGCTACTGGAGGGTTCGCCCAAGCCACTCAGTCTGCAGGGTGAGCACATTGTGGCAGGGAAAGCACAGCTGGAAGCGAGACACAGATGAGCCCAGCAAGGCTGAGCGATAAAAGGTGTAGTTTTATATCCATGTCATCCTACCTGTTCTTCTTGTCTGCATCACTGCTGTGAAGGACTACCCTCTAGAGAAAAGGCCGCTTGCTGCTTAGATGCCCACTTGGACTGTGGCCAGGCTGGACAGTAGAGATTGTTAGGAGTAATATCAGACTAATTAATAGAGAATGATGGAGTTGGGAAGCCTTAAACCCCAGACACATCAGTACTGGTTAGAAAGAAAGCGAAATTGGCCGGACCTTAAAAATACTGTTGGATACCATGTGACCCCAGTGTGTATATAGCTTCTCTCCTTCCCCTGACCTACTTCTATCTACTGCACTCGCTGTTAGCATCCCTACCGCCCACTGCCTCACCAGGAACTTGGGGGCTTGACCAGCATCGAATGAAAAAAGTATGAAATATGAGGTTATGAGTCACAGCACGGAGGAACCTAGCTGCTAGAGGTTCTACAGAAGCTGTGGCTTAAAGGGCATATTTAGATTCATATAGGATCCACATCATTGTATTGCTCCCTGTTCTTCAGCTGGAGTCCTTTGTTAAGAACGGTGATGGATCTCAGATGTTAGTGTGGTTCCATTCCAACAAGCCAGCCTACCAGAGCTTCACAGATGATGGCAGAAGACAAGAGACTCCTGGGTCAGAGGCAAAAGACTGTCTGTTCTCATAGTGACAGCAGGAAGCAGAGTAGCAGCGTTCGTGCTGGTCCCCACAGGAAGCATGAAGAGGGCTGGGTGATGCCTGCACACACAGTGGATGGTGTGATGGGAGAGGGACCCTGTGCTTAGGGAACGTGACAACAGGCCGTAGGGAACGTGATAATAGGCCAGAACACTGATAATAGGCCGTACACCTGTCTGATTGTAACAATAGAGGAAGACACTGTCTTTATTAAATGGGGAGTGTAATAAGCAATAAATAAAGCAAGCCTGCCATTTGCTTTAGAGGAAGACCCTGTCTATCTTCCAAAGCTGTTAGCTACACAAACATCTGAGCAGGACCCTGTGGGGCTCCTGGGCACAAAAACCTTTTCCTGTCCCCCATTTCTTATTTTCAGGATAAAGGTTTCCGCCTCCTAGATCTCCCTGAGTTCCAAAGGGCAGATTCAAACAGTTACTAATCAGGGGAGGGAGGGGATGCAGAAACAAGAGAGCAGCAGTCAAGACACAACAGCACAGCCCTGGGGCAGGTCCTGGTTCCTTCTCAAGGAATATACATAACAATATCTTTGAGTTCTTCTGCAAGAACTAAAGCTCCCACCAGGTGGAGGATGGCAACTTTAGGTTGAGAACAAGATTCCTGTAACACTGCCCTGTTACCTCACCACCAACCAATCAGAAGAAGGTCACATGCCCTGCAGCCCTCACCCCAAATTTTGCAGATAAAAACTTCTCCCCCAAAACCATCACGGAGTTGGGGGTTTTGAGCATGAGCTACCCAGTCTCCTTGCTTGGCCCTGCAATAAACCTTTCTCTGCTCCATCTGCTCCAAACTGCAACATTTCGGTTTGTTTGGCCTCACTGTGCATGTGGCACACAAACTTGTGTTTGGTAACACATCCTTGAAAAGATAGCTCAGAATAAAGGCCGTCACTACCTCTGCTTGCAGTTGATGCAGAAATGCAAGAGATCCCAGATGAATTGTCTCCCCACACCTTTTTAATGTGACTTCTTGAATAAGAAAATTATGTAAAGGTATAATAGAGCCTAGAATACATCAAAAACTGAGACATAATGACTCTTCAGTCCCCATGAAAAATGGGGTGAGAAACTCCCCATGGGTCGGTCTCCTTCCTCAACATTAGAGCTTTACTATTCCCAACAGCAGGTTTCACTGCTGCTTTAGAGCTTTCCAGTACAGTCCTAAAAGAAAATTGATGTTCAGACATCTTAGGGGCTTTCAACAGTGAGTCATCTTGACCATCTGAATTATGAAGTTAACTGCTACTACAACCTCTCTGAAAAGAAGTGAAGCTCAGTGATTCAACATCATTAGCAATCCCAAGTCAATGTCTTATTCATTGTGTGAGTGCCAGCTTTGTAGACCATAAGAAGCCCTGAATGGAAGGCTATTATTGTCTATCAACTGTGACACTTTTTATATCATTAGAGATGCCTACGGGATGGAAATTCATGGTAGTTTGCTTTAATTAGGTTCAGAGAGCATGTGTGTGCGCATGCACGTATGTGTGTTGATGAGCATTAATTTTCAGCGAGTCCCTTTGTTATGACTGATATTTTGGACTAAAGTTATTACTTAAGAGCGATCAAGTTATGGATGGAAAAGAACGAATAAAAAGAAAGATCCAAAGTTTCCTGGACAAAATGGTAAAACACACTAAAGTGCTTCCTCCACCAAATTGTTTTTAATTTTTCTCCCCAGTTAGTTTCCACCAATCTATTAGCTCAACTCTCCTACTTTGGGCATACAGAATTGAGTAAAGAATTCACTTTAAAACACGTTATATTTTGTAGTTTACATCTGGCAGAATCACTGGAGCATCCATGTCTTTCTAGATTCTGTACTGATATGTGTATGTTTGTAATCAAAGACCAAATAAGACAGAGAGAGAGAGAGAGAGAGAGAGAGAGAGAGAGAGAGAGAGAGAAAATAAAGAGGACAGGAAGCCATATCACTCAATCATTCCAAAGTTATTCACCTCAACTGAGCTTTCTGGAACAAAGCAGAGAGAGAGAGAGAGAGAGAGAGAGAGAGAGAGAGAGAGAGAGAGAGAAATTAAAGAGGACAGGAAGCCATATCACTCAATCATTCCAAAGTTATTCACCTCAACTGAGCTTTCTGGAACAAAGCAGAGATCTTATAAATGGGTGAGATGCGCCTAGTGTAAAGGACGTATTCCTCCAGATTGTTGCAAATGTTCACCGTGTAGCTCTATCAGGTACATAGCAGATGGTATAATCTCTGATGCCTTTGAGAAAAACAATTTGAACTCTGTTGATTTAGGGAAATAATTTTCAACCTAAATGAGGAATTAACTATGGAGGAGGAAAAAAATTAAATTGTTGAAATGTTAAAAGAATTATGCTAAAAATAAAGGAAAAAGAACTTGATAAATTAAGAGACTGCAGTTAGAGTCTCCCTAAAGGTTATCTGAGTGACCACCTTCTTAATGGTGGTCATCATACACACTAAATTGCACATATTGGTGATGACACCAAATTACAAGAGGAATTCACTAGACTGTATGCAACTGAAAATTTGATTAAAACTCATCTGACTTTGGCTCCTGAGTGAGAACTCAAAGTGTCAGTTCTTCAAGCGGCTGTTAGCTGCTCTACAGAGCCCGCAATGATCTCTGCCTCTGCTTTTCACACCCTTATATACATCTTCCCTGCACTGTTTCACAGTGGGCTTGTTTGACCAATAGGACACTACTGTTCATACAGTGATGGTGCCTGATTCCCAAGGTCATAAAGTGCATTATGGTTTCTGTCTTGCTCTCTGTCTTGGTTCACTCATGCTGAAGAAAGCCAGCAGCTGCCATGTAAGGACACTCAGGCAGCCCCACGGGGAAGGCAGCATGTCAAGGATCTGAGACCTTCTCCTAGCAGACAGTAAGGAACTGTGACCTCCAGCCAACAGCCATGCAAATCAGTGTATTCCCAGCTGACATCATCAGATACCCTCATACAGAAATACCGAGCTCAGCCACTCCAAGGTCACCGAGCCACAGAGACTGCGAGAAAATGAACATGCGTTACTGTAAGCCACTCCACTTTGCGTTGCTTTGTTACACTGCGGTAGATAACTAAGTGATACAATCACCAACACCACCCTCTACGTTAGGAACAAGATAAAAATATTGAGACTGAAACCAAGCAGGACCCTTTGGGGCCTTCCTGGGGACAGACAACCCCTTGTGTCTCCCAACCCTTGTCTGTAGAAAAGCTTTAGTCTCTGAGGCCTTCTCTGAGTTCCAAAGAGCAAATTTAATCAGAGAAGTGAGAAAATGAAGACGCAAAGGAAAACCGTCAAGCTAGAGAAAATAATCATAGTTTAGGCACTACACAAAGTCAAGGACCTTTAGTTCTTCCTCAGGGTTACAGATCAGATTCTGAGCCACGTCCTTTGAGCTGTTTTGCAGATACTGAAACCTCCACCAGGTGGGAGAAGTTACCTGCGTGCTGCCCACAAGCACGCAGACCCCAGACCCACTGGAACCAAAAGGTTGATGATGCTGACTCCCGATGACCTCACCACCAACCAATCAGAAGAGTGTCCACCAGCTGATCACACAGCCCGCAACCCCCCTCCCTCACCCTGCCTTTAAAAACCTTTCCCCGAAAGCCATCAGGAGAGCTTGGGCCTTTTAAACACCAGCTACCTGACTCCTTGGTTTGTGCCTGCAATAAACACTGCACTTGCCTTCACCACGACCTGGTGTCAGGAGATTGGCTTTACTGCACGCGGGCGAGCGGACGCAAGTCTGGTTCAGTAACAAGCCTATGGCTTAGATGAGAAGTATTCAGTACTTCACACATTAGTTGACGTTGGTGTTCAATGAAACTGGTGTCAATGACATTGATGGTGAGACTACTGTACTCGTCATGTGTGCACAATTCATCAGTTGGTGTAATCCCACTCTTGCAGATATTATAGCCAATGTATTACAATGCAGAATCTTTCAAAATGGCAGTAACAGTGGATATTTTATTTTTTCATTATTCTCACATGTCCACATTCACACTTGAGAAAAAGATAAAGTAATCAAATTTTGTCTGAATTAGACAAGCTGATTCTAAGATTCACAGGAGGGGGGGAAAAACATGCAAAAAAGCCAGTAAGGTTCAGGAAAAGAAAGTTAATTAAGGGGGAAAGTGAAATGGAAGATATGAAAATTATATTTTATGATTTTCCTCACAGATATGAAATCATATTTTAAAGCAATAGTTATTAAACAGTTTGTTTCTGGCTCACGGGATATGACAAGAATATTTATTGCATGATTATTCACAGCAATACAAGTTTGGAAGTAATTAAAAATGTCCACCAATAGAATAATGGTGAAGAAAATTACGGTATACCCATTCAATAAAAGGCCATGCAAGCATTTAAAAAATAAAGCACGTCAGTATGATTATGGAGCAATCTCCAAGTGACCAGTTTATGTGGCTAAAATAAGATGTAAAACAGATGACCCAGAGACGTGCTATTTGGTTAACTGTAAAACTTTACTCTTGTTCCTATAACAGATTTTCAGTTCACAATGATGGTTCTTTACTATGACATTTCATTCTTATTTACCTAAGGGACTTAGAGGAAGTATAGACTCATGAGGTGATAGTTTTAGTGGTTCAAACAGACCTAAGTCTTTTAGAAAAAATTCATAACACACTTGGCTAAACTTGCAAAATAAATAAGGTATTTTAAGATCAATGACCTCTTGATATTCAAGACATCGTTGAAGATTTTTTTAAGGTCTTTATTTCTTTATGTTCAAACACATTACTAAACCAAAAGATGAATAGTATATCTTGCTATCAAAGAAGCCTTGGAATAAACAGGGTAAGACGCTACGTATTTCATGCCTCAAAATGTCTTGGGAGGAGAGAAATAGAAATTGAACATACGTTGATTTTTTTTAAAATCGTTATTTTTATTCCATCAAAGATTTTTAAGAATTGGGCTTTAAAACTATGATCCACAAATTATTTATAGTCCATTCATTAATATGATTTTAGGAATAACTATTTCTTAATTAGTTTCTCAAGAAAGATGAAATGGATACCTATTTGAAGAGTGCTATACAGAAGACTAGGGTTTTTTTTTTGTTTTTTTTGTTTTGTTTTTGGGGGGGTACGCGGGCCTCTCCCGTTGCGGAGCACAGGCTCTGGACGCGGAGGCCCAGCGGCCATGGCTCACGGGCCCAGCCGCTCCGCGGCACGTGAGATCTTCCCGGACCGGGGCACGAACCCGTGTCCCCTGCATCGGCAGGCGGACTCTCAACCACTGCGCCACCAGGGAAGCCCTTTTTTGTTTTTTTTTTTGTTTTTTTGTTTTTTGGCAAAGTCTCTGAAATCCTAACTGAGGGGAGCTACTTAATTAAAAAGTTGCTCCACCGAAAAACTGGAATTCAGTAAGAAGTAGAGTATATTCTATACATATTTGCAGATGCAAAAACATGTCTGGCATCTGTAACAGCCAGACAGTTGATTAAACTCTCTTCTTTCCGATTCTACTCTAAGTCAAAACTTCGAAACAATCCTCCCCACTCTGCCTCTCAAAGGGTTAAATGACAAACTTCCATTTATTAGATTTCCCGATGCAGCAAATCATGGTAAATCTGTATTCCCTACTATCTTTATCTAATGGGAGAAAAGTCTTAATCCTCATTAGAGGAAAAATAAAAGAAAATAGCCACCATAACTAACAGTCCCTAACATTAGCTCTTTCAGGTAAATTTAGTTAATATATGTAAAAATTGGCTCTGAGCCGTAATTAGAAACAGAAAGTATTTGTTTGTCTCCCCTGCAAACTTTAAAAAGTTTCCTTCTTTTCTCCTCTGAAATGTTTCCGCTCTCAATGGGAGTGCTGTTTCCTACCACTTAAATTTGATTTTCCACTATTAGGTGAAGGATGCTCAGACAGCATCACATTAATTTCAGTGGCACTAAATTGTACCTAATTCAGCAAGCATGCCTCTGTTAATGAGGCCTCACATGACAGTGATGGCAAGCCCGCCTCCAAGTGTGGCTGATCGATGCTCATCACTCAAGTGGCTCTGGTGGTCAATTACGCGGGCTTCTGAGCAAGGCCCAGGGTCCCTTTCCATTAACAACCCAGACCTGCCTAAAGTCACAAGGCGTGCTTGCCTTGGCATCTCTCCTTCTGTGCCCTGTCCGTCTTTGCCAGGAACCCCCGTGGGGGGTGGCAGGGGAAGCATGCTCCCGGCAGCCACTTCCACATGGCCCCTGCCTTCCGGCTGGGAGCTGACGGATGGGGAGGTCGAGATGCAGACAGAGCCAGCACAGACCTGCTGTTTGACCCCAGGACGCGAGCCTTGTTTGCTGAGGCCCCAGGGAATGAGTACAGGGAGCTGAATTTCACATCATCCCGCTCTGCACTTGCTGAGAAAGGAGAGTGTATGAGATGCCCACACGATGTCCTTTCCTTCCTGGCCACCGTCCTCCACAAAGAGCCCTACACATACAAACTGCCTTTGGGCCCAGATACCACCTAGGCCAAGGGCTTAAAAGGTCAGCCCTCTGTTACGTGGTCAAAACTGGTGTCTCCCAGAAGACTGTCACGATGTCCCAGCCCACACTTCTCTACGGGAACCAATGCAAAGAAACGTCGTCATTAACCAAAGGAAGTATGTTGTTGCCCCCACAGACACACAAGTAATTACTGCTGGTCGGGACAAGGGCGGGTCTTGGGAAGAATGGGGTGGTGGGGG
>NW_006775372.1:1353715-1363856 GCF_000442215.2 Lipotes vexillifer
GAGGCGGAAGAAGGAAAAAAAGGACATGCTCACGGGTGGGAAGTGTCATTGTTTATTTAGATTGTTTATTTATTTTGCCAGGAAAGGAAAGAGATGTGGCAGCCTATCCAGTGCCTTGTGCATTATGACAGGCGACTTTCTCCATAAGAACTAATTCATTCTCTTCTGGGCATTGGCATCCCGAATCCCCCCAGAGGGTCTCTTTTCGACAACAGAAGAAACCCTGGTCTGAATCACCTCCTGCTGCAGGCTGGCGTGCACCTCTTCGTAAGTAATTTCAAATACGCAGAAGCCCTTTTTTTCTGCGGCCGCAATTAATTACACCCCGTTAGTAGGTGGTGCTGTGTGTGTTTCCTGGTGGTGGTCTGATTTCAAAGTGAGGGGAAAGCAGCGATTTGGTGCCCACCGAGGAGAGGGCATGGCATAAGAAGGAAAAAGACATGGGAGCAAGTGGAGAGTGTTGAGGGGCGGTGAAGGCAATACTGGGTAGCACTGACGCATTACTTCCTTGTCCTCAGGCTCTGACGACGAACAGATCAGGAACGAGCGGCTCAGGCAGGACTGTCCGCAGGTGTGTTTGCGTATGTTTACTTCCCTGGTAGTGCTGCGCTCGACAATCACAGCCATTGGTCTGTGCGTCACATCTTCCCTTTACTATACAAAAGCCCTCCGGCCCCCATTGTGATCACAGGACAAAGGCCAACGACGGTACACACGGTACAGGCAGGAGACTGCGCCTCGGAGAGTGCGAGTGGATAGACCACCCTCCTCCAGCCTCCGAGCTGACGTGAGACACTCCAGCCTCACCTGACTTCCCTCTTGTGTAAAAGGGGCCTCAGAATGCCAGCTGGTGGATGAAGGACCTATGCTCCCCACTTCACTCGTGGGGAAACCGAGGCTGGAGGAGGGGACAGGCGACGAGACATCTGTTATGTCCTCTTGCAGGGGGGATCCTTACAGAAACGAAGTGGGAAATGGAGGCAAAGACAAAGCAAAGATGAAATGCATTTTTCGGTTTTTAGGCAATAAGGCCAGCACACCGCCCACCTCATCGTCCCTTCACGTCAGCCAAGGGAAGCATGGGAAGAAAGGCAGGTGAGGGACCACAGGAGGACAGTGGTGGCCCTCTTTTGAAGACTGCCTTAGGGGAATCCAACCTCATGCCGAATTTCTCTCTTAGCAACAGGAAAATTCCTAAAAATTTGATACAAGATTTACATTTGTCCGAGTTTGACGCATGTCTTCACTGGCCAAGGAGACGGCACAATCCTGGTTTACGATCCTGGTTTACGCTGCTGAGGGATTTACATGCTAGGAGATAAGAGGAATAGGCTGGGGCGTCTGAGATCCATAGATGAACAGTCTCCACCGATCAATCGACCAGATAATTGCACAACCCTTCACACTTCCTCGCAGAGCCATGGCTTCGAGGGAGACAAGATTGACTTTCTTTCTTTTGTGCCATCTTAATGATATCTGCGAGAATTAATTCAGGGGGAATGTGTTCATTATTTCAATATTGTAATTCGTATTTCTTCATTGATTATTTTGATGTTAGAGAACTGCCTGAAACGACGTGATCCCAAAGGCTCGAGAATTAATGACACACAGAGGAGTGTCAAGAACACTGTGAGCTGCAGGAAATGTTCACATGCACACACCTGGGAGGCTGCACGCCCGTGTGTATACAGACCACGGCTGCTAATCAGGGCAAAGTCAGACAATCTGATGCTTCCTCACAGTATATGGGGGCCCTTTTCGCTTGGAGTTTATCCATCTGACTGAAGTTTTCTCCCCACTGGAAGGCTCCCAGGGAAGGGAGTGCAAATCTGGAATCGGCAGACATGGTTGTGTGCTGTGTTTTTCGTTGAGGTCTTAGAAAAGACATTTAATTTCACAGCGGCTGAATCTTCCCACCTTTCAAGACGGGATCATTGTTTCCATCTGTCTAACCTCATGGGGTCTGTTAAATGGGGAAAAAACGGTGCCCAGATAAGTCTTTAGTATGTGGGGCTGTCCTGGGCATTGTGGGATGTTTGTTTTATTTTATTTTTCATTCTGTTTTACCTGGGTAAAGATGCATAGGCATCTTTTTATTTAGTTGGCGTATTGTTGCTGTACAATATTACGTAAGTTACAAGTGTACCATATAGCAATTCACAATTTTTAAAGATTATACTCCATTTATAGTTATTATAGAATATTGGCTACATTCCCCGTGTTGTACAATATATCCTTGTAGCTCACTTACTTTATACATAATATCCATAGTTTGTACCTCTTAATCTCCTACCCCTATGTTGCCCCTCCTCCCTTCCCCGTGGGTAACGACTACTTTGTTCTGTGTATCTATGAGTCTGGTTCTTTATGATATTCACTAGTTCGTTGTATTTTTTAGATTCCATAAATGCCCCCTGGGCGATATAACTGTCCCCAGTTGAGAACCACTGATTTAGTTCAACCAACGTTTCCTGTGCATTTACCATGCGGAACAGACAGAGCAGAAACAAGCGGATTTTCTTCCTGCCCTCACTGTGCAAGGAGGTGTTGGGGAGAGAGAGGCATGACCCTGAATAATCACCAGAGGCTTTGTGGTTCTTTTCTCGAATGTGTGTCTCCCTCCCCAAGCTTCCGGCAGCCACACCCTCTTCCCCGAACTGGGGGCATCTAGAGAGTCACCTAGGCAGGAATTTATGGTAGATTTCAGGTCGGGAGGGGAGCAGTGAGAGAAACACGTGCTGGCTGAAGCCCAGGTAGCATGAGTCCTGGATCTATGAGTGTGTGGTCAGGCTGGAGCAATGGCCAGGGAGAAGGGAGAGGCCCAAGAATCCAGTGCGGGGCGAGGGCGGGAGGGGGCTTGTTCAGGCTGGAATTCCTCTGAGGCATCTAAGTAGATTATGCTGATTAGGCAGGAGAGTGTACAGTCTTGGGACTTCTCCAGAGAGACGGGCTGGGACACAAGGATATAGGATTCTGTTGGGAGGCAAAGGGTATGAGGACGTGCTCCACAAACCAGGAGACACAGCGCCGGGCTCTGAGAACGAGAGTTACTGGCCACGAGGACGGCGACCACTAGGCGATGAAGGGTGAGATGGAGCCGCTGGAAAGGTGGTCCATGGCAAGTTTCTGTATTTGTTTTTTTCTTGAACAGCCTAGATCATCTTTGTATAGCTATGCTCAAGTGCTGTTTTCACTCAAGAATCCCGAAAAGACATTGTCATTGTGTGTGTTTGTTTCTGGTTTGCTTTCACGTCTTTTGCTGTCCATCTAATTCCTCAGAGAGGTCATTCCATCAATGGTTAACGGTGGGCGGGCAGAATAACCCTTAGGACCCAGCTCCGTGACCCCTACGTTGGCGCTCTGTGCCTGCTTTCTTAGGTGTGGGGTAATTGCAACATAATAAGACTATGCATGGATGCCACTGTCTTATGCTTTTCCCTGATAATCAAAGCACCCACCTCAATGACATGGCTCACTGAATTACCTGGAAGTCAACATGTAGTTTTCAGTGTCTCACCATCGGGGCTCTGTGTCTGAGCTTCTCACTTGCATTTGCAAGAGAAACTGTGTCCCTGTTTCTGTGGATTTTGAAATTGAAAGAAGAGGATTTGGGGCATAGTGGATTTATTTATTTATTTTTAATGTCGGGATAAAGCATTTTATTCAGGCTACGTTGAGAGATTCCTCACCTGGCTCTCTGAGAGGTATTTTTTTTTTGTGGCTGTGTTCCAATAAAACTTTATTTACAAGATGCGAGTAGGGTGGATTTGGCACATGGGTAGTAGTTTGCTGGGTCCTGGTCAAGGTGAGTGGTTGTCAGACATTATCACGCATGGGAGTCATTCAGGGGACTTGTGGAAACCCTCCCTGCTGGCCCCGGGCCAGAGGCTCTGATTCAGTAGGCTGGGGGTCGGGTGGAATAACATGCGTTTCTAACAACCTCCCAGGAGATGCTGATGCCGCTGGACCCAGGACCCCACTTGAGAACGAACCACATTTACAGAGGCGGATAATAAGACCAGATAGAAGGAAAAACCACATATACAGTCACACAGCTGGTGAAGGGCAACGCTCAGAACCTGGCTGTCCTGGCTCCCGGCATTGCTACTTGGGGGTTTTTAGTGTGTGGATACAGGTAGCGAAGGTGTGGTGTGTAAGGGCTTGTTTTGGGGGCAGACATGTGACATCTCCCTCCAGGACAACAAGCACACGGGAGCCCCACCCTGGAGGAAGGGCGGCGGCTGTCTCGAAGGTCAGAGGGGACTCCCGGGGCGTGCCATCGCAGGACGGTGCTCAGCATCTGTCCTCATCTCTATGCAAGAGGACAGATTACTCAAAGCGATCCCCCGATGGGCTGGAGTTTCCGTTCGCCGTATGCAGATAGATGGAAATATATGCATCTCTAATACACATGCCAGGAAGCATTTGTTCGCCACAAGAGACAAGTAAAAGTGACTAAACTGGACTATGGAAAAACATGTTCATGAAGGGAATAGCCAAAAAGATGGTACCCGCTGCATTTACAAAAAGGATGTCTGGTAAAAAAAAAAAAACAAAAACAGACAAGACAAAAGACGGACATCCCATAAATGAGGAGTAGAGTCTGGCAGAGAGGTGTTTTTAGAGGCAGGATAATCTGTCCCTGACATCCCCTCACTTATTAGCACTGTGACCATGGATCTGGGTCCCAGCCCCCTCATATTGCAAAGATGATGAGTTCTACCTTAGCAGGTTTTATAAGCATTAAATGGGATAATATGTATCAGGGTGTCTAACAGCATATGGCAAGGCCTGTGATTCATGCCCAGGGGAGTCTAGACTTTCATCAGAAAATGTTTCAACTATTTATATTTCTACTCTCACGTCTGAAGAATAGTGGGGGATACATCCACGTGCTATAAAATATTGTTCACACCTTGGCAAAACTTTAGGCATCGTCTCTATTAGAGAACCTATAAAAAGTTCAAAAACATGAAATTAGAGCCTGCAGGAGTGTATATTTTATTCTGTGCTTATGATGTGTGCCTGCAGGAAATGACCCTTTATATGCACAAGGCCGTACCACATTTATGCTCTGATTCTGATGCCTGGATGGGGGAAACAGAGCTACCGTTTGCCTGACGTAATTCCTTCCCCATTCCCCTTCTCTTTCATCCAAAATTGTCACAAAAGGGAGCATTATAGTAACTATTGTGGTATCCAAGCAGGTTTATGTTCATTATTTTAGTTAGGCATGACGATGGTTCTCCCTGGCTGATAGAAATTGGTCCAGTTAAAGGCACTGAAAATATGCATGGAAACTTTTGTACCCTTGGGATAAACTTACAATTTAAATAGTGCATTGAGTCTGCAAGCATGTTTGAAGTGCCTTGTAGTTTTCAGTGCTCAAGTCCAAGGTCACAAAGATGAACAAGAAAAGTTCCCTATCCCCGAAGAGAATATGGCTGCAGAGCTATACCCGGCAACAAATCACAGCAAAGCAGTGTGAAAAGAACTAACCTCCCCAGAGGCGGCCGCACGAGAACAACTCCTCGGCGGTTGAGTAGACAGTCACCTGCTGGACATGTGTGTTTGGCATTAGGGACGTGAAGTGACTTGAGACTAGAAGCTGTGTGCATGACTCCATAACCTGTGGCCAGGCCGGACGCAAGCGTGGCCACCGCACCTTCCCCATTCCCAGGCTGGACTCCCCTTTGAACCAGGGTGTTGGCCCATTCGCCTGACGCCACTGTGAAATGTCTCTTCCGGCAAAACTATGAAGCCCTCTCTCTTACTCTCTTACCAGGTCAAATCATCACGTTTTGATTCTGAAAAATACGAGTTTAGCCTACGTACGGTTGAGATAACGTTTGCGTGGATGCAGCTCTTATTTCTCTCCACATCTTTAACGTTTGGGGAAGAGCAGCTGACCCATGTAAGCGGAGGCGCGTGGGACCTGAAAACAGGGAGCCTCCCCGACCGGAATCATCCTCTGCGTCATTTTCCAGTGTCAACACTTCCGGCTCAGGTACGCGAGGAGGAAGGAGCTGTAAGTCAGGGGTCCATCCGCACCCTCCGCGTGAACGTGAACGGAGCGCGGCCAGGCACCCCTGAGCTGCCCTGACTGACTACAGTCAGAAGTGAAACAGAGGAAGGGGCTCCAGGAAAAGAGGTCCTGGGGAGAGACCGCGGGAGGGGGACAGCGGTGACCAACAGAACGTGAGGAAATGACATGGAGATGTTCCCGCGGTGGGCACCGTACCAGGAGACAGCACCACGGTGGCTGGGGTGACTTCCCGGGTCTTGTCAGGGAAAAGGATTTGCAGCCCCGGGTAAGCACCACGGCTGTAAATGATGGTGAGAAAGGCATGCACAGACTTTAATCTCCCATCCTGAGATGCAAAGCACACAGAGTGGGGAGGCGGCATGGAGACACACCGTGCAGGGCTGCGGATGATGTCACATGTGTCGCTTTGAACAGCTCATCTTGCCAAGCTGACGCCTCGGAGTTTTGACAATTCTGTCAAACCCTTCGAGTCTTAAGTGAAAGTCTCCGTAATCCCTTCTTTAAAACAGGGGGAACTGCATTCTTCCACCAGCATGCAAATGACCTTCCCCAAGACGTCCATTTGAAAGTTCTGGGGCAGCAGGCTCCAAACCTTGGGCACTGGGGGTGGGTGTGAACACAGAGCTTAAGAATGATCCCTGCATTGGGAATATTTAGAATGATGTCCCTTGAAGGCATGATTTTAATGGAATATTTTATGCATTTCTGTATGTGTGGGAACCACACAAGGATGAGAGGACTTGCAGTCTGCACGGCAATCAACAACTATAGCCCATACTTTTGTACTTTATCAGGGCACCAAGCGACTTCGGATTTCAAAGAGAGCTCAATCGAGGCACAAACTGCAAACTGTGCGAAACAGGAGGTTAAAGGTGCTGACTCTCCAAGTGGGGAGATTGTTAGTAAAGAGGCTGGAATGGCGAACCCGAGCACCAGGAGACGAAAAATGAGGAGTTGCGGGGCTGCCACCTGCTAAAGAAGAGGATGTGTCACCCATACCTGCCGCTGGAATTTCTCCCTGGACACAGGCTCTTGGTGCTGCAGTCAGGAGTCAGTACTGTGCCTCTGAGGTGGGACAGCCAACATCAGGACACCGGTCCACAAGAGACCTCCCAGCTCCACATAATATCAAATGGCGAAAATCTCCCAGAGATCTCCATCTCAACGCCAGCACCCAGCTTCACTCAACGACCAGCAAGCTACAGTGCTGGACTACCTATGCCAAACAACTAGCAAGACAGGAACACAACCTCACCCATTAGCAGAGAGGCTGCCTAAAATCATAATAAGTCCACAGACACCCCAAAACACACCACCAGACCTGGACCTGCCCACCAGAAAGACAATATCCAGCTTCATCCACCAGAATACAGGCACTAGTCCCCTCCACCAGAATGCCTACACAACCCACTGAACAACTTTAGCCACTGGGACAGACACCAAAAAAAATGGGAACTACGAACCTGCAGCCTGCAAAAAGGAGACCCCAAACACAGTAAGATAAACAAAATGAGAAGACAGAGAAACACACAGCAGATGAAGGAGCAACATAAAAACCCACCAGACCTAACAAATGAAGAGGAAATAGGCAGTCTACCTGAAAAAGAATTCAGAATAATGATAGTAAAGATGATCCAAAATCTTGGAAATAGAATGGACAAAATGCAAGGAACAGTTAACAAGGACCTAGGAGAACTAAAGATGAAACAAACAACGATGGACAACACAATAAATGAAATTAAAAATACTCTAGATGGGATCAATAGCAGAATAACTGAGGCAGAAGAACGGATAAGTGACCTGGAAGATAAAATAGTGGAAATAACTACTGCAGAGCAGAATAAAGAAAAAAGAATGAAAAGAACTGAGGACAGTCTCAGAGACCTCTGGGACAACATTAAACGCACCAACATTCGAATTATAGGGGTTCCAGAAGAAGAAGAGAAAAAGAAAGGGACTGAGAAAATATTTGAAGAGATTATAGTTGAAAACTTCCCTAATATGGGAAAGGAAATCGTTAATCAAGTCCAGGAAGCACAGAGAGTCCCATACAGGATAAATTCAAGGAGAAATACGCCAAGACACATATTAATCAAACTGTCAAAAACTAAATACAAAGAAAGCATATTAAAAGCAGCAAGGGGAAAACAACAAACAACACACAAGGGAATCCCCATAAGGTTAACAGTTGATCTTTCAGCAGAAACGCTGCAAGCCAGAAGGGAGTGGCAGGACATACTGAAAGTGATGAAGGAGAAAAACCTGCAACCAAGATCACTCTACCCAGCAAGGATCTCATTCAGATTTGATGGAGAAATTAAAACTTTTACAGACAAGCAAAAGCTGAGAGAGTTAAGTACCACCAAACCAGCTTTACAACAAATGCTAAAGGAACTTCTCTAGGCAAGAAACACAAGAGAAAGGAAAGACCTACAATAACGAACCCAAAACAGTTAAGAAAATGGGAATAGGAACATACATATCGATAATTACCTTAAATGTAAATGGACTAAAGCTCCCACCAAAAGACACAGATTGGCTGAATGGATACAAAAACAAGACCCATATATATGCTGTCTACAAGAGACCCACTTCAGACCTAGAGACACATACAGACTGAAAGTAAGGGGATGGAAAAAGATATTCCATGCAAATGGAAACCAAAAGAAAGCTGGAGTAGCAATTCTCATATAAGACAAAATAGACTTAAAAATAAAGACTATTACAAGAGACAAAGAAGGACACTACATCATGATCAAGGGATCGATCCAAGAAGAAGATATAACAATTGTAAATATTTATGCACCCAACACAGGAGCACCTCAATACATAAGGCAAATACTAACAGCCATAGAAGCGGAAATAAACAGTAACACATTCACAGTAGGGGACATTAACACCCCACTTTCACCGAAGGACAGATCATCCAAAATGAAAATAAATAAGGAAACACAAGCTTAAAATGATACATTAAACAGGATGGACTTAATTGATATTTATACGACATTCCATCCAAAAACAACAGAATATACTTTCTTCTCAAGTGCTCATGGAACATTCTCCAGGATAGATCATATCTTGGGTCACAAATCAAGCCTTGGTAAATTTAAGAAAATTGAAATTGTATCAAGTATCTTTTCCGACCACAACGCCATGAGACTAGATATCAATTACAGGAAAAGATCTGTAAAAACTACAAACACATGGAGGCTAAACAATACACTACTTAGTAACGAAGCGATCACTGAAGAAATCAAAGAGGAAATCAAAAAATACCTAGAAACAAATGACAATGGAGATATGATAACCCAAAACCTATGGGATGGGGCAAAAGCAGTTCTAAGAGGGAAGTTTATAGCAATACAATCCTACCTTAACAAACAGGAAACATCTCGAATAAACAACCTAACCTTGCACCTAAAGCAATTAGAGAAAGAAGAACAAAAACACCCCAAAGTTAGCAGAAGAAATCATAAAAATCAGATTAGAAATAAATGAAAAAGAAATGAAGGAAACGATAGCTAAGATCAATAAAACTAAAAGGTGGTTCTTTGAGAAGATAAACAAAATTGATAAACCATTAGCCAGACTCATCAAGAAAAAAAGGGAGAGGACTCAAATCAATAGAATTAGAAATGAAAAAGGAGAAGTAACAACTGACACTGCAGAAATACAAAAGATCACGAGAGATTACTACAAGCAGCTCTATGCCAATAAAATGGACAACCTGCAAGAAATGGAAAAATTCTTAGAAATGCACAGCCGGCCAAGACCGAATCAGGAAAATATGAACAGACCAATCATAAGCACTGAAATTGAAACTGTGATTAAAAATCTTCCAACAAACAAAAGCCCAGGACCAGATGGCTTCACAGGCAAATTCTATCAAACATTTAGAGAAGAGCTAACACCTATCCTTCTCAAACTCTTCCAAAATATAGCAGAGGGAGGAACACTCCCAAACTCATTCTACGAGGCCACCATCACCCTGATACCAAAAGCAGACAAAGATGTCACAAAAAAAGACTACAGGCCAATATCACTGATGAACATAGATGCAAAAATCCTCAACAAAATACTAGCAAACAGAATCCA
>NW_006775372.1:1365272-1374525 GCF_000442215.2 Lipotes vexillifer
TTGAGCTATTTGTAATGAGGTGGATAGACCTAGAGTCTGTCATACAGAGTGAAGTAAGTCAGAAAGAGAAAGACAAATACCGTATGCTAACACATATATATGGAATTTAAGAAAAAAAAATGTCATGAAGAACCTAGGGGTAAGACAGGAATAAAGACACAGACCTACTAGAGAATGGACTTGAGGATATGGGGAGGGGGAAGGGTAAGCTGTGACAAAGCGAGAGAGAGGCATGGACATATATACACTACCAAATGTAAGGTAGATAGCTAGTGGGAAGCAGCCGCATAGCACAGGGAGATCAGCTCGGTGCTCTGTGACCACCTAGAGGGGTGGGATAGGGAGGGTGGGAGGGAGGGAGACCCAAGAGGGAAGAGATATGGGAACATATGTATATGTATAAACCGATTCACTTTGTTATACAGCAGAAACTAACACACCAGTGTAAAGCAATTATACTCCAATAAAGATGTAAAAAAAAGAGAGCTCAATCGACATCAACGCAGCATCTTCTCTTGGTAAAGAACTGTTCACAGGCTTTAAAAATGAGTAAGGATCGGTCCAAAAAAAATGGAGAAATGACTCTTGCATGGAAAGAAAGCAGGAAACAGAGTGATGGTGGCCGGGGGCTGGGAAAGAGCAGAAACGGGGAGTTTTGTTCAGTGGGTGTAGACTTTTGATGATACAAGATGGATACGTTCTAGGGACTTCCGTGGCGATCCGGTGGTTGAGACTCCACGCTTCTACTGCAGGGGGCGCAGGTTCGATTCCTGGTCAGGGAATTAAGATCCCGCGTGCTGCGCGAGGCAGCCTAAAGATAAATTAATTAATTTTAAAAAAAACAGACGGATACGTTCTAGAATTATTCAGAAAACCGTTCCAGCAGTTAACAACCCCATTACCACCACCACTACATAGCATCAGATCTTGAGGTGAGAGACAGTGGGTCGATGGACGTTTGTGGTTTTATTTTGGTGACTGGTTTCAAATCATTTTAATGCTAACAGAAAAGAGCTACCTCTAAACAAACAAGAGAATAAACATCTTCCTCTAAATTCCAGAAGGAACAGTAAGAGCGCGGATGGCCTCTGAGGAGGCAGTTGAAAACGGGAGAGGTCATGGAGTAGAGGACACTTCAGTGTTTTTTGGGTTATAAGCCTTTTTAAACAACAGCTGACCTTTTTATTGAAGTATAGTTGATTTACAGTATTATATTAACTGCCGGTACACAGCATAGTGATTCAATTTTTTATAGATTATACTGCATTTAAAGTAATTATAAAGTATTGTCCATCTTCCCTGTGCTGTACGATATAACCTTGCAGCTTGTTTATTTCATACCTAATAGTTTGTACCTCTTAACCTCCTCCCCCTCCCCCTTCCCCTTCCCCACTGGGAACCACTAGTTTGCTCTCTGTATCTGTGAGTCAGCTGCTTTTTTGTTATATTCACTAGTGTGTTGTATTGTTTAGACTCCACATGTAAGTGAAATCACACAGGATTTGTTTTGGTCTAACTTAGTTCACTTCGCATAATGCCCTCCAAGTCCATCCACATTGTTGTAAATGACAGGATTTCATTCTTTTTTATGGCAGAGTAATATTTTATTGTATATATATTCAAATCATTTGTGTGTAAGTCTTCAAATACAATGAAATGCAACATCCTCTTCTGACGGTTCTCGCACCAAGACCTAACATGATCTTCTGAACTGTGATTATGTCACTCTCTTATTTAAGACTCTTCAGCACAGCTCGAAATGCGCTTAAAGTCTTAAGGCTCTACTGGGGCCTAAGGGATGCTTCCATCTCTCCTCGAGATATCTCCCCTTCCTCCCTCAAGTCTGGGATTCCTGTTTCATAGCATGTCAGGTTTCTGCTTTCATATCTGAACTTCTCTGTGCCTTTCTGAAGATGGAGCCTTTCTCTTTTGTTCACAGCTATTTCAGTGCCAACACCACTGCTGAATATTTACAAGGTGAATGGACACACATGCTTATCTCATCTCCCTGACCGATGAGTCGCAAAAAATTCAGGTTGTCAGAAAAGACACCTCGATGAGGGTTGACTGAAAATGGAAGTAACTCAAGAGTTTCTGTTTGTTGATTTGATAAAAATTACATGCTTCCCAAATATGCCCGGTATGTTACCACATTCCTCTCAGGGAAGAAATTCTCCATCCAACATTTCCCCATGCCCACCTTATCCTAAATGGGGGGAAAGATATACTTGGCAAAAAAAAAAAAAAAAGTAAGTCTAGGAAAAAAAACTGGAATTAACAGAGCATTCACTACATTGGTTACAGTCATTTAAGTTGGAAACTGAAATCCAAAGCGTGGGTATTTAGAGGTCTTGCCAGTGTGGTAAGTTCCAACATCAGTCCTTGGACCTGCTGTATCAGAGAGATGAAGGAATTGTCAAATATATGCGACTTGCAGTGTCACTGCCAACTTGCTGGATCAGAATCTCTGGTGGAAAGGCTTAAAACTGGGCATTTTCTAAAATTTCCCCATGTAATTCCCATGGGTATCCAGGTTTGAGAATGGGATCTGGTCCAGCCTCCATGCAAGACTTGGAGAGATGGGTCATTTGGTCTTTGCCTGAAATCCTTAGAGGAGAAACTGTTCACTGAAATAAAAACACACGTGAGAGCTGTGAGTTTCAGTTTTATTGGGGGACCTTACTGAGGACTGTAGCCTGGGAGACATCTCACACAGCTCTGAGGAACTGTTCCTAAGAGGTACGGGAGGAGCCTGGATATATATGATTTTTTTTTTTTTTTTGGCTGGGAAATACATGTAGTCAAGCATACATCTTAGTAAAAGATTATTGCTAATCACACACACACACACACGTACAAAAACAAAAACAGAAAAACCCCAGACATTTCAAGTTAATGTTTTTAGTGCTTATCTATATATGGGAAGATGCAAGAAGCTGGGGTCACTGAAATCCTTCCTCTGATAGGCATCTTAACTATCTAGGGGTCATGTATCCAAAACACTGACTAATTCATCCTGTTCTCCCCCTGAATTCCTTTCATGGTTTACTGAAGGTCAGTGACTGCAGTGGCTAATGATTTGATCCTTGTAGAACTGGATGGCGGGCAGCAGTCTTTGTTTTACAAAACTCACTGCTTTACATGGAAGTTTACTCTATTTTCAGAAGTCTCAAATGGTTAGAAAGTATTCATTTCAAATTACCTATAACTACACCCCTACAACTTTTATTCATGGGCACTTACTTATTTGCTCTTGCAGAATCAACAGAACAAATCTAAACCTTTCTCATCATTGGAAGCCCTTGAAATATTTGAAAAGGGCTACCATGTTGTATTGATTATCTATTGTTGTGTATCCAATTATCACATTATCTCAAATTTGTGTATTGAATCATCCAGTTAGTGACCTGAAACAACAACATTTATTGCAGTTTCTACAGATCAAGGCTCTCCTTGGTCCTCTACCTTGGGAGGGTCTCTCACAGGCTAAAACTCAAACTTCCAGTCAGGGCTATGGTCTCCTCTCCAGAATCCACCTGGGAAGGATTTACGCCCAAGCTCCCTGATGTTGCTGAAAGGATTCAGCTCCTCATGAATCGATGGAAAGAGAGCCTGTCAGTTCCATCCTCTGTTGGCTGAAGGTTGCACTTGGTTCCTTGCCATGTGGGCCTCTCCAATATGGCAGCTTGCCTCATCAGCACTAAGCACAGATGGCAACAGAGAGAGCTGAGGGTCTCTTAGCAAGAGAGAGTCCTGGTCTCTAATAACTGCTATGGACTGAATGTTTGTGTCCCCTCACCCTCACCCCAAATCCATACGTTGAAGCCCTAACTCCTAATGGGACGGTATTAGGAGGTGGAGCCTTTGGGAGGAGATTAGGGTTAGATGGATAAGGTCATGAAGGTGGGACCCCCATGATGGGATTAGTGCCCTTTAGAAGAGGAAGAGACACCATAGTCCATTTTCCCTTTGCCATGTAAGGACACAGCAAGAAGGCGGCCACCTGCAAGCCAAAAGGAGAGCCCTCCTCTGCCATCACTTTGGTCTAGGACTTCCCAGACTCCAGAACCGTGAGAAATGTGTCTGTTGATAAGCCACCCGGTGTACTGGTACTTTGTTATGGCAGCCTGAGCTACGACAACAACCTCGTCTCTGATCACTTTTTTCTGTACTGTGTCCATTGAAAAGCAGCCCCCCAGGAGTCCTGCACACACAGAAGTGGAGGGATTTACACAAGGGTGTGAATAGCAGGAGGCAAGGCTCACTGGGGCCACTTCAGAAGGTCTTCCACCACACATATGGTCCTGAGTTATCTTTTCTGCAGATCCTCATTTCACTTAGTCACCTCTCATAAAAGCCATGTTTGCATCTCTTCATTCCCTACACTGGTCTTTGCTTGCACTGTGATCTCTGGCCATGGATGTTCTAACATCTCATTCAAAAATGAAAACAAGAGAGGATCTCTCTCTTCTTTCCCCCAGGTCCCAGTTATTTTATTTTAGGAAAGTGTATTTCAATCTGCCCAAAACAATCAAGATATTTTCTGCGTAAGTCCAAAAGCAGCTCCTAAGAAGAGATGAGTAGATGTGTGAAAGTGTGTTCTGACACCCACTGTCCAAGGATCCTTCTCGGTCTTCTGGTTTCCGCTTGATGTCTCAAAACCCACATTATATGTGAAATCTCATCACTCAAGCTGAGAAACCTTTGTTCTCCAATAGCCCTCAAGTTTCAGATGCACACAGAAGCTCCATAGTGCCACACAGACACCCTCGGTGGCATCCTTTAGATTATTCTGAACTCTTCCAAATCCCAGCAGTTTGAAATGCACATGCTGAGTAAGCCTCAGCAGAACTGAGAAAGGTCTATAAAGATGATCTTACAGTTAGCATCGGCTAGAGGATTTTATTTTTAGTTTCCTTTGGTCTGTTCGAGTCACAGAGAGACGACCATTGTAAGGACCCAGCAAAACATTTAAGTTTCAATAGATCTGTTTATCTGCCAGCCATAGGTTCCCAACTGAAAGTGAACAAATTTACAAATATGCTGGGCACATAGGACAAATAGAACTAACCCTCTGCTTTTCCAATTTCCTCCCTACAAGAGTTCGTGTATTAAAAATGTACTGAATTCGTCAATGTCCACTCCTCCCTCCCCCACCAAATAGGAATAGAAACCACGGTCATTAACATATTTATTGTTAAATCTATGCAGGACTTACCTTGCGTGTCTATACTATGAATGTGCCTTGGGAATAAACCCGGAACACAGCTAGCATATATGAGCAACTAAATGTCTGCTTGCTTTCTTCCTTTGGCTTGTATCACATGCCACAGGTAAAACAGAGTACCCAGGTAGTACGTTGAAAAAAACTCACGTGCTTTTGAGCTATACAGTTTGGGGTGTGCAGGTGAATTTAATTAAAGCACTGGAGAAGTGTGTGCAAATAATTCATCCTTCCTAACTCTCCTTTGTTTTCATTTAAGAAATATGAATAATACATTTTATGATGATGGTGGTGACAGTTCAAAAGGTCAGTGAAACAAAGAACAAAATGTATGAAAGTGTGGTCTGTTGTCTTTCTCTCTGCTATTTCTAGAGTTAGCTATGAAATTCCTTCCAAACAACAAGGAACTAGCGTATAGCCCAGGGAACTATACTCAATATTTTGTAACAACCTACAATGCAAAAGAATCTGAAAAAGTATATGTGTAGCTGAATCACTTTGCTGTACACTGAAACTAAGAAAACATTGTAAATTAACTATACTTCAATTAAAATGAAAGATATTCCTTCTGGAAAGACATTCCTGTTACTGGAAATATTTGGTACAATGTGCTCAGATCCCCAAAAGTTTAACACTCAAGGGGCATTATTTAAGTATAAACAGAGAATGAAAATCTTAGCAATGTACTGAAGAAAGGAAGGATTTTGATAAGACTCTAAGGTTAAGTCAAGAACATGAAGATGGATCTTCTGTCCAAGGGGAAAATGGGATTCCGAAAATTACTCATTGCTTTCCATGAACGCTCTGTTCCCACAATTATTATTTATCCCCTCAACCTGAATCTTACTAACATTTCTTTCTGCACCCACTGCCCCCGCCCCGCAAAAGGGTGGTCCATGTAGAGGCTGCCTGGACTCATTTAGGGCACCTCTAGTGCAAAGATTTGTGTTGCTAACTGACATGTGTCATTTCTCTTTGGTGTCTCCATAGAATGAATGAAGCGATGGAAGAGTGGATTCACTTAAAACCATATTTGAAAAAAGTCTTCTTGGATTCAGGCTACTGTTTTCTAAAACCAAGCCTGCAGGGGCAATAGTTTGTCTCACTTCACAGCTACGGGGTCCGGGCAGGGAATTCCGCGGTCTCCTCGCTTTTATAGGAGAATTTGTTTTTCAGCCTATATTCTTGTTTAGTCCCAGACTAGGTGTAGTTGGCCGCGTTTGGTGCCTTTGTCGTCTGCATCATCTTTTGAGAGGGGAAGACAGAACACACAGGAAATAATTTTTTAAAACAACGAGTATCGGCTGCCATGGGTGAAAGATCCTTGCCCTGAAGCAGCAAGACAGGGGTCGGTGCCACGTGTTTGTATCATGATGAGGTGTGGGTCGGCATCATCCCAGAGTGTGGGGTGATGTGAGCAAAGACAGGAACGGGGAGATACCCAGAGGGCTGGAGGTGGGGTTCAAGACAGAGGTGAACGACCTTCCTAGGATGGAGCAGGGAGGGGGCCAAGGGGGAGTCACCCTCTTTCAAACAGGAAGAACAAAATGATGGTGTGGAAAGCCTGTGTGCAATTACATCTGTACTCTTTCCAATAAAGTTGTGCATGTCGCGGGCATACGCATTACAAAATTAAAGTTTAACACGTGCAATTCTTAAAATCTCTAAATAAACATGTTTGGGAAACCAACATTTCTGCAGGTTCAAGGAACATTGCAAGGGTGGCTACTTGAAGGAAAGGGAGTCCTGGGAAGGAGATCTTGGGTGGCGGTCTTGAGGATTCGGAGAGCAACCCGGTTAGAGGATGTGGGAGTGACTAACCACTGCTACTGCACACCGTGTCTCAGGACCACATTCGGTGAAAGAAAAAGACCTGGGTGATGTCTTTCACCAGATGCCTCCGTGCTGCTCTTCAGAGCGCCCTAGGAAACTCTCGTCAGGCTTTGCTGATCCCAGAGAAATAAACATCACACCTCACCTTGGGGGACAGTGGTTTCTAAGTGAATGGGGAGAATCAGGGCAGAAAGAGACAGCTGTGAGGGAGTCATTCCCAGCCCACCCGCGTGGTCCCGCCACGTGGATCACTCAGGCCCTGGGCACCAGCAGGAGGGCAGTGGATTAGGTGCTGAGCAGGAAAGGAAGAGCCTGCAGGTGGTGCGATACCAAAGACCACGTGTTCCTCTCCTTTGGGACACTGTGGATGGGGGTGGATGTATTTCTGGCTCCTGCTGGATCATGACGTGAGGGCCTTAACCTCCACCAAGCCTCCTGTAGGGGAGAGGAGCAGTGGGGGGCAGAGTGCTGGGTCCCCCGCACCATCCACACAGGAGGAGTCTAGGCGAGGAACCCCAGCAGCACACCTGGGATGAGGGTGCAGGTGTCCTGGAACCTCCTACCGAGTCCGCCCGTTCTGGCCCCAACTGAGTCCTGCCCCGGCTGCTGGGAATGAGAGAGATCCTATCATCACCCGAGACCTCCACATCACACACAGGACTGATTTCTGAGTTGTGTGTTTAAACCTAAGCCTCATTCAAAGGAGTAGGTGGCAGCTGGGCTGGGTGGTGGGCGGGCACATGACCAACATCAGCTTACTGACTTGATCTGACTTATGAAAACAAAGTGCAATTCATACTAAGAATTAAAAAACAAACAAACCTTGTAGAGTCAATTCTCACTGTCATGACAAAAATGTCTCTGATCTAATATACAGTCTCAACCAAAACATTTGCTACTGCTTTTACATAATTCTGTTTCTCATCAGAAACAGTGTTCAATATTTTGAAGATTCTCCCATATGTAGACTAGCACCTACTCTTCTTTCTTCCCAAGGGAAGATGCTCTTAGCTGGAGCTTTAAGAAATTTCTTATGTACTTTTGAATGGGGAGTCTGTTTTACTTCCTTTTACAACATACCTTAAAAGTACACCTTTATTGCGAAGTTTGACACTGGAGAAAATATCTACACGCAACTTGATGCACGGCTGTAATGAACGTGCAAAATCTACATCAGATAGTAAGGATGCTAACTTCATTTTTGCCTTTACTCGGGAGCTTAACTGAACCCTTAGAGACGGATCTAATGTCTTATTAGAGAAGACGGTTCTTAACTTGGTCATTCTCCACACTCCCTTCTCTGCACCCAGACCACCAGTTAGGGCCAACTGGAATGCAAGGAGGTACAAGGAAGACTCTTACTGAACAGTAGCTGAAAACGCACATGGATATTACGTGCATATATATATGCATAAACTTTATGGATATACAAAGTAGCATAATCTCCAGTGTATATACATGGCAGTGTAAACTTATACAGATACACATAGTAGCACAAGCTTACATATAGACGCATGCCTGGATATACAGAGTAGCAAACAAGAAAACAAAATTCAAGAAACCTTGATCTTGAAGTCAATTTAGCAACAAACTAGCTACGTGTCCTAGGTTTGAATATCTAGAAATAAATACTCAGTCTTCCCACTAATCCAGAAACAGGCACAGGGCTGGCTCTTGATCTTTCTGCTGTTTGATCAGATCACCTGTAAGGTTTCCTATGTCTCCCCAGAATTTTCCATATAAAGGAAAGCCAGAGACTCACCGTCATCTCCAGGAGAAACTGGGGTCAAGCTCCCCTAAGTGGTCTGGGGGCTCCAGAACCATTCCCCTCTGGTACCATTTAATGTCCTGGACGTGGTACAGAGGCCGGTACCCAACAGGTGTCTGGGAAAGCAGGGGTGTCCAGTAGCAGGGAAGGATGGGATTCTCTGGGACAGCAAGAACCTGGAGCTGAAAACTTTTCCAGGGACTCCTGCCCAGTGGTTCTGTCTTCTGCCTTCAGACAAGAATATGGCCTGGCTGAGGATGAGCTTGACTCAGTCATCGAGAGAATCCCGTGTCGCACAGCCTTACCTTACATAAACCTCAACGTTAGTGGAAATTTTTTCTGCATCGGTGACCTAAGTCCATCACTTTCATGTAAGGGCAAGACTTTCACCTCTTTCTTAATTAGAAAAAAAAATGCCCACGTGAGCA
>NW_006775372.1:1374850-1390392 GCF_000442215.2 Lipotes vexillifer
AGGAATGCCATACACACATGAGCATCCCTAAGGGAGACGGCGCAGCCAAAAGCCTCTCCAAGACACACGGTACCCGCCCCCGCTTTCCCAAGCTCACCCCCTTTCCTCCAAGTTCCACATCCTCACGAAGTACATTGAACACACAGAACAGGCTGGATATCACCAGTTTGGGGCCCACCTGTAACCTGATTCAAGCTCCCAGGAAGGTACACTTGGTGAGTGGTGCTGCAGTGTTAGTGCTGGATTCTTCTCAGGGCCAAACACACTTCTCTGATCTTTACTGTGAGTCGTGCACGCATTTGTGTCTGATGGCCGTGTGGGGACGCAGACACTGTTTGAAGACATGGAGAAGAATGTTACTGCTCTCAGCCCCGTGCTTTAAAAATGCATCTATTAACGAGATTGTCTATCAATAGACCTATACACATGTACTACTTTTCTACTGCTGTGGTAACAAAGTGCCATTCGGTGGCTTAAAATAATACACATTTATTTTATAGCTTTTTAGGTTACAAGTCTGGCATGGGTCCCACTGGGTGAAAGTCAAGGTGCCTGCAGGGCTGCATTCCTTCTACAGGGGGACTCTATTTCCTCGCCTTTTCCAGCTTCTAGAAGCCACCCCACTTCCTTGGTTCAGGGCCCCCTTCTCCATCTTAAACCCAGCAAAGGTGCATCTCTGGGTCCATTCTTCCATAATCACAGCTCCTTCTCACTGACTCACTCATCTTCCACTTTTAAGGACGCTTGGAATGACATTGGGCCCACCTGGATAAACCCCAATAATCTCCTTAGCTTAAGGTCAGCGGATGGGGCATCTTAATTCCATATTCAATCTTAATTCCCCTTTGCCAGGTAATGTAACACAGTCACAGTTCCAGGCATTAGGGCGTGGACATCTTTGGGGAGCTATGATTCTGCCTACCATAATACATCGATTCATGTATATCTCGGATGGGACCATGTTACAACACCTTTCTGTAATCTATAAAACCTACAACACCTGTTTCATAACACCTAGTTTTACAATGTATACTGGAGCAAGCAGGCCAGCTAAAGTAAGTGGGATGGATGCACACACCATTTCAGGCTGTAAATGGAGCAGAGGGCAGAACCCCGCAACGATACACACACACATTATATTCTTGTTTTTTAAGGAAGAATGATGGTCCTTCCTCCTTCTCCCAGCTCCTCTGCCCTCAGAGATGGCAACTCTCAGGGGAAAAAAAAAAACAGAGCAAAAAGCAAAGAAGGCTGTCAGCAGCACAGAGGGTCCCAGGAAGGATGAGTCCAGGATACAGGATGCTGGATGACTGGGGGTAGGCAATGCTCTGACATCAATGCACTTGGGGAGCTGGGACATGAACCAAATTAATCCAGAATGGAGAATAAAAAATAATCTATCTGTGCGGTAAGAGTAATGTTCGCAGAAAACAGCATCACTTTGTGAGATAATGCCTGTGCGTGGCAGGAAATACAGCTCTGTCGTGTGAACCTGAAATAGTATTAAGCCTCCCCCGGAAGAAGGGATCAGAGAGAAAGCAAAGAAGAAGCCACAAACCCAATCTGTTGGCACAAATCAGGCCTACGTAGATCTCTCTTCATTCAAAGACGTAAGAGGTGAAAATCAACATGGATCTATGAAAGAAAAAAAAAAAAAAGTAGGCACAAGGAAACGCAGTGTGAACCTCAAGGTTAAGAAGGACCTACTGGGGCCAAGACGCAATCTGGAATTTTTCTTTTTCTGAACTATGAGGATAAAGGACAAATGTTCTTCAAGAATTCAGGCAGAAGAAGAATAAAAAGAGCCCAGGGCTTCCCTGGCGGCACAGTGGTTGAGAGTCCGCCTGCGGATTCAGGGGACGCGGGCTCGTGCCCCGGTCCGGGAAGATCCCACGTGCCGCGGAGCGGCTGGGCCCGTGAGCCATGGCTGCTGAGCCTGCGCGTCCGGAGCCTGTGCTCCGCAACGGGAGAGGCCACAACAGTGAGTGGCTCCCATACCCCCAAAAAAAAAAAAAAAAAAAAAAAAACAAAAGAGCCCAAACCATGGGGCGCTCGGACATTTCATACGGAAGCCTGGACTCAAAATGTCTTTTTCCTCGTAAACTAGAAAAATTGGTACCCAAAGAAGTTTATATACAACCAGGAAGTCTGTCATATAGAAAAGCAAAGAAGAAAATACTTTTCAAAATTCAAGAATTTTTTAATAACCCAAGTGCTATTCTCAAAAATAAAATATATGTTAACTCACTAGAGAAGAAACACAGATGTGAACTCAGGAATGGATAAACTACGGAATCCAAAGTGACTGTTAATACCAGATAATCACAGGGTTTTATACCAAAAAAAAGGGTCAAATACAGTTACCCAAATGAATTAAATGCTACATGTTGTTGCAAATGGGTATATTTCTTGTAACATAATTAGTAAAAGTAATTTGGGTTTAAAATCCCGTATTCTGTTAGAAAAGAATATGAAAGCATGAGTCAATAAAATATAAACTGCCCTCATTGGATACAGTAGGAGTTAAAAGACAACCATTTCATTCAAGATCTTGAACAATGTAAGTATTAATAAGAATGAAAATAACTAATATTTTTGAGACATTTGTTAAGTGCCAGGCCTTATTTGCAGCATTTTTCATCTAGATTTGTAATATGGGTTCAATTACTGTCTTAGTCCATTTGGGCTGGTATAACAAAAGGCCATAGACTGGGGGGCTTATAAACAACAGACATCTATTCCTCACAGTTCCAGAGGCTGGCAAGTCCAAGATCAAGGTGCTGGCAGATTCGGTGTCTGGTGAGGACAAGCTTCGCGGTTCATACGTGGATGTCTCCTTGCTGTGTCCTCACACGGTGAAAGGGGTGAGGGAGCTCTCTGGAATGTCAGTTATAAAGGCACTAATCCCATTCATGAGGACTCCACCCTCATGACCCAATCATCTCCCAAAGGCCCCACTTCCTAATACCATCACATGGCGGGTTAGGATTTCAAAATATTAATTTGCGGGGGTGGGGGGCAGCATCAGTCTATAGCAATTATATTCTTGAAAAACTAAAACAGAACCACAAGCATGTTTATAAAAGGAAGACCTGCTTTCCAATCTTTGGAAAAGACACAAACAAATAAGATATAATCATATGACAAAAGACAGAAAACAAAGGCAACAGCAAGACATCCTTACAATCCCTCACTAGCAAGGAGACAGAAGTGAAGCCAATCACACAAGTTATTGCGTTGGAATGGAGAAAAGGCTCACTTCTTACCTCAACAGGTAAAGTCTCTCAAATGGGCTAAAAAAAAAAAAAAAGCAAACATTTGGAGGAAAATAAAAGCTTCAGAAGAGATCTCTTAACCCCTCTGCTCCTAGTTTTAACAAAACCTACAGAACCTGACAAGAATTACCAAAGGAAACAGAAGAGAGAGAAGAAAAACAGTTGTGATGCTCAAACTAGCAAAGGGCACCAAGGAATGTCACCTACTTCAAGGAAATTCTGCCCTGTTTAGAGCAAACTGGCCCAAATTCAAGAGGCCACCAGGAGCAGCTCAACACTCTTCCTGTTACAAACAGTTGTAATCTGGTAAGAAATAAATGCGAGATAATCTGGAAAACTGAAACGGCATCATCTTTGCTGGACCTACAAAGGGCAGGGCTGTGGCCAGTTGACAAGAGGTGAACAAAGCTCCCCATGACTGGGACGTCAGGCCAACGTGTTAAATAGGGAATGGAAAATCAGTGACGAGTTATCATTTTTCTCTAAACTGGCTAGTAACAGCAGTCTCAGACTCCCCCACCTGGGGTAGAGAGGAGTTTGAAGGGGCTGGGAATCCTGGGTCTTGAAGCAAGAGTTCACTGCTCAAGATGAGAACCCATCTATCTGAAGCCATTTCCTGAGCTACAGAATGACAGCAGCAGAGACAACCCGCAAGAAGCCAGCAAGAAGCTAAGTCCATAGATGAGTGTCTGTCCCAGAAGCCAGGAGCCACCCCAACTTCTCTAGGCTGGAACCCACAGGGGTCCTATGCTGGGGTGCAGTCCCCAACCTTCTGCCCTTGGTGGCTGGACCTGGACCACTCAGGTGCTGCCCACATTCTGAGTCTGCCGTGGAGGTCAGCACTTTGCAGGTGCCTGATGCCCATTCCTCATTGTTAACTGGCCTGGGTATGAACCAGGGCTGGGCCAAGATCTGCCTTAAAACAGATCTGAGGTTATCTGGGTCCTCCTAAGCTCCCTCTCTCTCTCATGCACGCACACACATGCACAGCTGTCTGTAGATAACAAACTATCAAAAGTGACCATTTACAACCACGTGAAAATGGGATGATGGGAAGGTAGGGTGAAAAGAAATGCAAAACTACATTTTCACAATACCAATGTTGTTTAAGAAGCATATCTGTAATATACACATATAACTATAATGTAGATGGATGGCTAGATAAACGATAGATACCTACCTACCTCCATACATACATGCTTGTATAGATACCTACATACATGCATAGATGGATGGATAGATAGATAGATAGAGATAGTGAGATAGAGAGAGGGAGGGAGAAATAGATGTATATATAGACAGACAGATACTCAGATATCTGTCTATGTCTCTTTGGAGTCACTCATGAACATAATTCTAACAATTACAGCCCAGTGCCCTAGAGAAAATGATCTAACTCTCTGAACTAACATTTTCCTCATCTGTAAAGCAGAAATATTAATTGTATATTCAGCCCATTTCTTGTAAAGATCAGAGGCTATCATCTGTCACACACCTGACCCATCAGAGTTTTTCAATAAATAATAGTTTCTGCCTCTTGCAATTTAGAATTACATGTACCCATGAAGACATTTAAAAAAAAACAAAACAAGCAGCATTAAATCCTGGACCATTCTGGAGCCCATGAAAATCAAATCCCAAACTGTAAGTATAGCCATCCTATAATTGTGCATTATATTTTAAGAACGTTGTCTGAGATAACCAGAAGTATTACATAACTGTATTTCTTCACAGAAAAGAAAAACTGGAATACATAGAGGATTAGACCATAAACAGATCTACATTATCTTTTTATCTTTATAAGACAGGGCAGGAAGGGAATGGAGAGAAAACTGGAGGGCTCATTTTCCATCCGTCGCAATGACCCAACACAATAAGGAATAGGTGGCTCCCTTCTCAGTGTGGGGGTGCAACCACCCTGCTGCGTGCTTCAAGCATCACCTCATCTAGTGCTGACTTTACAGCTTGCTGCTCGTTCTGCCATCGATCAGACCTTTTTACTAACAGCCCCAAGGACCTGGTTTCTGAAATACCCGGCAGGAAAAGGTTTAGGAGGAAGTTGCCCTTGTACCTTCTGGTTTGGCTCACGGGTCCCCATACTGTATTTCATGATATTCATTCATATATGATCATCTTCATGTGGTCCCCAAGAAGATTCCATGTCTTGACACCCTGGAGTGAGAGCGTGTGACTTCACATGGCAAGGGGGACTTTGCAGATAGCATGAACCTTAAGACGGTAATGACCCGAAGACAGGAAGATCGCCCTGGATTATCTGGGTGCACTCACGTGGTTAGAAGCAGAGGATGCAGCGGTAGGAAGATGCAGTAGATTGGGAGCCAGAGCAACCTAAAGCATGAGAGAGCGTCTACCTGTGTTTGCCAACTTTGAAGGCGAGAAAGGGTGACCCGAGCCCAAGAATCCTGGGGTCTCTAGAAACTGGGAACAAGCCCAGCTGGCGGCCAGCATGGACACGGAGACCGCTCTCCCACGGTTACCCAGAACTAAATTCTGACATAACCCGAATGAGTGTGGAAGCTGATTGTCGCCCAGAATCTTTATACGAGAGCCCAGCCTGGGCGCCAAACACCTTGGTTTAGCCTCATGACCCCGTGATGAGAGAGCCCAGCCATGTCACTGCTGACCTACAGAACTCGAAATAATAAACTTGCACTGTTTCAAGCTGTGAAGTTTATGGTTATCTGTTAAGGCAGCAATGAAAAATTAATAATGTAACACATTACAGCATGGAATATTTATAAGCAAAGATGTACGAAAAAAATCTAGTTAAAATGTAATAGACAACAATGAAGTGGCTATTTCCTGAGAAATCTGACTCTTGCCTATGAGAAGAAAGTGTGTTGACTATCCCCTGGTGGAAAGAAACATTCCCTTGGTCTTTCCCAAATGTACAGACTGACTTCACCGGTTATGAATTCTAGTAATAACTAGGTTACAGTAATATTAAAAATAATTCTAGAGTACATGTAACATAATATATATATCATAAGTTCTACATTCTAATAATACAATTTTAAACGTTGCTTTTTTATGTACATAACATTTTGCATTTGTTTGCATTTATATTGAACATGCATATTTATATATAATATCCAATAACTTGTAAATGTTATGTTATAGATTTATAACTTGCTTTTTAACTTCTCCCTCAACTCACCGCCCCCTGCCTTTGTTGCCTGTATTAATTTTCTATTGCTGTTGTAACAAATTACCGCAAACTTGGTGGCTTAAAAACCCCAAGTGTATTATTTTATAGTTCTGTAAATCAGAATGCTGATGTGGGTCTTGCTGGGCTAAAATTAAGATGTTAGCAGGGCTGAATTCCTTCTGGAGGCTCTAGGAAAAGATCCGTTCCCTGCCATTTCCAGCTTCTAGAGGCCGCCCACATTCCTTGGCTTGTCAACCCCTTCCTCCATTGCCAAAGCCAGCAATATTTTATCTTTCGACCATTCTTCCATAATCTCCTCTCCCTCTGCCCACAGCCAGGAAGGGTTCTCCAATCTGAGGACTCATGCGATTAGTTTGGTCCCACCTGGATAATCCAGTATAACATCCCCACCTCAATATTCGTAATTTACTCACATCTACAAAGTGCTGTTTTCTAGATAGGGGAGCATGGTCACAAGTTCTGGGCATTAGGTCATGGCCATCTGCACTGTGGTCTACAATGAACAGAAAGTCAGCACCGAGCAATGGCTTGCTTATAAATTTATCCTCAATTGGTCCTGATCAAAAACTCATACAAGGCAGTGTCCCAAATTCCTATTTTCTGTCCTTGCCACCTGTGACCAGATCGAGGCAAAGGAGGAAACAAGATGGGGTCGGAAGAAGTCCTACACGTTGGCCAAATATCCAAACACAGCTGTTACGTGTGTATTTTGGTACCACTAAGCTCACGTAAGGTTATAAATGTAGTTTCCATGTCCTTATTTCAACAAGAATGTGGATGGTGAGAGGGGAGTTGAGTTAAACAATTAGCCTGTGACACACTGAATGTGAGTGTAAGCTTTTAAATGTTGCCCAGAGCATAGATTATCAACCTGGAGATCCTCCAGATCTTTGGGTACATCTTTCACCTCTAGTCAAGAACAAATAATAACCCTGTGGATTGCAGGGAAAGAAATCTCTGCCACCCCATCAGGCTTGCTTGTACCCAGTGAGAGGGGAACTGTCAAGGCAGGTGCCTGAGTTTTAACTCAGGGAAGCTCTGCTGGAGGGAAGAAGGCAGCCACCACCGCGGATACAGTGGATACACGTGAGTGTGTATCTATCTTTTATGGCAGCAGAACCACAGCTCCAGGGTGGAGCTTTTCCTCCTCACGTCAGGCTAGTTTTGTCACACTCGAAAAAACTCTACTTTCAGCAAATTATGCTCTTGTGCATGCACACACACACACACACACACACACACAACTGGAAAGGGAGTTAGAACTCCTGTATCCCACTCCTGGCTCAACCACCCACCCTCTGGAGGCCTCAGTATTTATTTCATCCTTTTTGCTTCAAATCCCCAATTTTTAAACGGAAAGTCCTGGTGGTTAAGATCCTTGACACTTGCAGCTCTAGAATCTGGAATTCTATAAACGGACAGTATGTTGACCAACTGGTGACAGCAATGCTAAACCCATCTGTGGCTCACAGTGGAAAACAGTCCTGATCTTTATCACTCTATGTAGCCCATGTAACCTCCCCACTCTGGAGGGAGGATACATGAGCTACCCTCTCCCCAGCAAGGGGACCTGTCATCGCAGGAGACTCACTCTGCTTCATAAGATGACAGATATGGTGGAACATCTATCTATCTATCTATCCATCCATCGATCCATCTGTCCATCTATCAGAGATGATGTGGTATCTATGTATCTATCAATCTATCTATGTATCTATGTATGTATGTATCTATCTATCATCTCCATATGTAAGAATGATCTCTCCTAATAGATTTTTCTTTCAAGGTCAAGCACAGAAAGACTGTTTAAATATATCAACCTCTAACCCAGGCAGACAGAACAATCTTAGAGGTCTGAATGGGGATGGTTGAAGAACTTCTGGATATTTCTTTGCTAAGACTATACACACACACACACACACACACACATATATATATGTATATATATATATATGTATATATATATAAAATCTCATACATATATATGTGCTATATTTTATAATTATCTCAACACAATAGAAATTTAAATGTATAATCGAAATTTAAATACATGCATACATGCTCAGGTTCTTATTCAATCATGCTTTTCTATAATAATAAAGACAAAACCATTTCATCCACCACTCTGTTGCCAGAGTTACCTGTGAATCCAGGATGCCAAGGACAGAAATGACTTATGAGGATAGTTCTTTACCCCTGGTCACTGAGGAATCATTCACTAAAATAGTCTTTCCAGACCCTTTTAAATTATTTGGAAAGAAAATAAAATGGAATGTAGTGAAGGAGAAAATCCTCCGAGAATGTGTATCCTCCATCTTTAGAATAAGATTTCAAGATCCAGGCGACTTAACCCATTTGCCTCTGCGATTTCAAGCTTGGCCAAGTGCTCAAAATTAGGTAAGTGGATGGAAGCATCCAGTCCCTGCCATCTGTCTCCCAGAATTAAAACAGTCACACGAATAACTCAGACCAAAAATCTCTTGAGAAACTTAAGCGAGAATGAGCTAGAAGGACTTTGCGTTGATGACATCTCTCGTTGCCCATAATGGATGGGCGTAGGTATGATATATATATTTAAATAGTTTCCAAATGCTGCTGACACGTTCAACTCCCCCACCCAAACGTCCTGGTTTCACTTAACCCTCATTGTGGTCCATCTGGTAACCGACTCAGACCATCACAAAATCAGTGCAGTACATCCAACCAGATAACTAATACGAGCTGGCTGGAGAACGGTGAAATTTTGTAATAGATAAAGCATGCAAATGGGACTTTTGCTGTTTGGGGACTGTTTGCCGGTTGTTTGCTGTCTTGCCAGCAAATGTCCTTGTCACGTCTTCTGCCTTTCCTGGGCCTCAGTGTTTCCCGGCTGGTAGAATGAAGTGGAAGTGCGAGCCATCCATGCTTCGTCAAGCTGTGCCCCTTGGCAGGGCCTCAATTAGGAGAGTTTCTTCCCTAAGGGTCCAGCTCCCTTTCTGTCAGCAATACCCATGCTGCGTGCTTCAAGCCTTCCTGACAGGGGGAGGCCGAGAATGCACATGTGGCTGCCTGAGCCTGTCTGGAGCACCACGGCAGGTCCCATGCACACGTGAAAATGTCCCTCTCATCATGATGAAACCCCAAGCCCGGGCTTCCTTCAACCCTTCAGTGTTCATGGTACATTTTCTTCAATGCCTCTTTCTCAGTGGTGCACGTTCCAGCTTCTGCATACTAAGTAACATGTTCCATTTCCCAAGCTCTCTCCCACCAGAGGACACCCACCAGGGATTCTGCTTCAGTTCCCAAAGGCTGTGCTGATGAATTCAACCCCCAGTGCAACACTGGCCGTCTTTCTTATTTCCAAGCAACACAGGTTAAGGGCAATGTTGAGAGCTAACACAGCCTCCTGCCCACCATGGACAGGATGGGCAGAGGGAGGAAAACTGTGCCACTGGAGGGAGTAGGAGAAGCTGGGCGTTGTGCTAACCCTGGCCACTGTATCGAAAAGGATTTGAAGGATGCATGTAAATATAAATACATGTACATTCATATCTATGTTTAAACATAAAATATCTCAGGGTCAATCTCATTTATCAACCTTTCAAAACCCTCAAGTTTATATTTTTTCACTGAAGCAAATATCTGTTGTAAGTTGACTGCTGACACTCCTGCAGTTGTAAACTTAACAAAGCCACTTTATAGTACTGAATTGTGTCTATCCGAATCACTGACAACATGATCCAGAACACAAAAAGTGGTGCTGCCTTAGGCGCGTTTAGCTAATAGAATTGCTATAAGTGCACACAACATTAAAACAATAAAAATGTTACATAGATGAATATTAACAACTGAAATAGTTGCATCCGTGGCATTGTCTCCAAAACACAGAACTTGGGCAGGAAAAAGGACATTCAGAACTCGTGTATGGATTATGACCTATGTTGTGAAAATATATCCGTTAAGTGGTGTGCACTAACGAAGTTGAAAATGGAGGAAGATTTTCAAACACCACATTTCTTAACAGCTAGTGTTTGGTCTAAGCAACATCAAAGGACTTGAGGATGAGCAGCTCACAGCTTTCACGAGAACCTCTCTTCTAACAGCTTTTACTGTCGTGTGTTTCATTCCATCGGTTAAAGGTCACATCACCACTGCTAACTTATTTGAGGAGTCTTACAGTGGGTCTACACACTTAAAAAAAAAACACTGATTATTAGAGAAATGCGAATCTAAACCACAATTAGGTAACACCTCACACCGGTCAGAATGGCCATGATCGAAAAGTCTACAAAGAGTAAATGCTGGAGAGCGTGTGGAGAAAAGGGAACCCTCCTACACTGTTGGTGGGAATGTAAACTGGTGCAGCCACTATGGAGAACAGCATGGAGGTTCTTCAAAAACTAAAAATAGAGCTACCATACAACCCAGCAATCCCACTCCTGGACATATATCCAGAGAAAACCATAATAAGAAATTATACTTGCAGCACTATTTACAATAGCCAGGACATGGAAGCAACCTAAATATCCATCAACAGACGGATGGATAAAGAAGATGTGGTACATATATATTGTACAGTGGGATATTACTCAGCCTTAAAAAAAAGAATGAAATAATGTCATTTGCAGCAACATGGATGGACCTGGAGATTATCATACTAAGTGAAGTAAGTCAGAAAGGAAAAGACAAATACCATATGACATCACTTATAGGTGGAATCTAAAAAGTGATACAAATTATTTACAAAACAGAAACAGACTCACAGACATAGAAAACAAACTTATGGTTACCAAAGGAGAAGGGGAGGGGAAGGGATAAATTTAAGAGATTGGGACTAACATATACACACTACTATACAGAAAACATAATCAACAAGGACCTACTGTATAGCACAGGGAACTCTACTCAATATTCTAAGTATAACAGCCTATATGGGAAAAGAATCTGAAAAATCATGGAGACATATATACATATAAAATTCACTTTGCTATACACCCGAAACTAACAAAACATTGTAAATCGACTATACTCCAATAAAAATGTTTAGAAAAATGTGCTCTACTTTTAGTCACATGTCAAATGACTTAAAAATCTCATGAGAGAGCCCGAATTAGAATCATCCATTTAACTTGCTCCAGAACTTCTGACCCTCTGGAAATCCTAAGGCCAAAAATGCTCTTTTATTTTGCCATTTCAGACTGCTGAGTTTTCAGATGATTTATTATGAAGGGATAGGTAACGAATACAGCCATCTTCTTTCACCTGGGGTGTCCGGAAGCTCCCAGAGCCCAGAGGCAGAACATGACATGATTAAGAATGCCCTCCATCAAGGAAGCCTGAACTCTAGTGCAGGACTGAATTGTCCTGGAGCCTCCTGGAGTGTAAGGATATCGGGGGGTGACCCTCCCTGGGCCCACAACCTTGGAATGGTAACCCTTCCATAAATTCAACACTCCTTTGTGTTCCAGTAGCCAAGATGACATAAATTCAGCCTCAGGCCTATTAAGAGACTCTTAAATTGGCTCGGGGCCCCTGGTTGGAGGGTTTTAAGGAGAAAAACAAGAGATGAACACCCCATAAAAAAGAAAGGGAGTGCCGTGAATGCTATCCTAGGTCCTGTTATCAAATTAATGGAATTAATAATAAGAGAGGGGGCTTCCCTGGTGGCGCAGTGGTTGAGAGTCTGCCTGCCGATGCAGGGGACACGGGCTCGAGTCCTGGTCTGGGAGGATCCCACATGCCACGGAGCAACTGGGCCCGTGAGCCACAACTACTGAGCCTGCGCGTCTGGAGCCTGTGCTCTGCAACAAGAGAGGCCGCGATAGTGAGAGGCCCGGGCACCGCGATGAAGAGTGGCCCCTGCTCGCCGCAACTGGAGAAAAGCCCTCGCACAGAAACGAAGACCCAACACAGTCAAAAATTAATTAATTAAAATTTTAAAAATATATATTAATAATAAGAGAACATAGTGGACAAAAAACAAGAACAAACAAACAGTGTTTTGTCTATATCCAAAAAAAGTCACGATAGCTTGAGAAATCAGAGGTTCAGTAACAGAAAGTCAAAGACATGGAAAAAAATAGTCCAAGAAAGATGAGTTTACCCTCTGACCCGATGCAAACGTCTCCCTCCAGATTCAACACTGTCTTAATTAAGCTCAATCCTGTCCACAAAGGGAATTCTGGACCTAAATTTCACTCACTAGCCATCAAAGCAGTTTTGCTATTCTCCTGCAGGTGAATTTTGCATTCATCTGTCTAAACAAATATATAATAGCATCAAATATTTATAAAAATTGTCTTCATTTCCTATTGCAGCTGTAACGAATTACCACAAAACAGCATAAATTTTTACCTTACGGTTCTGGAGGCCCTACGTCCACAAAAGATCTCAGTGGAGTATAATCAAGATTTCGTGGGCCTGTGTTCCTTCCTGGAAGCCCAGGGAAGAACTCACTGACGGGCACACCCAGGTTCCAGAGGCTTCCTGCCTTCCTACAATCCTGGCTGCCCTCCCACCTTCAATGACAGAAATGGCTGGGTTGGTCTTGTTACCCTGCAGTCTCTCAGGTTCTCTCACCTGTCTTCACTTTCATCATTTATAAGAACCACCGTGGTTCCATTGGGTCCATCTGGATAATCTAAACACTCTCCTATTTTAGGGTCAGTTGATTAGCAACCTTGCTTCCATCTGCAGCCTTTACTCTCCTACCAGGTAACACAATATATTCACAGGTTCTGGAAATTAGGGCGTGGACATCTTTGCATGGCTACTGTTCTGACTACTACTGATACATTACTTTGCCCAAGGATGATACAACAGGAAATACAACCTAGACTCTGCATCTAGGGCTTCCCAGTAGAAAGGGAAAGGAGATAGGATGTAACAAAATAGTGCAGCTACATGATCCCACTGGACCACAGAAGAGGAGATGCTGGGGGCTGGAAAAGTCTCCTTGAGTTGGTGACGTTCAAGGTAAGTCTTAAAGAACAAGAGGCCTGTTAGCAAACAAACGGAGATGTGATACTGAGTTCCAAGGAAAGGGCAGAGTGTGGACCAGTCATGGAGGCAAGATGTGATGAGCTGAGGTGCAAGCGGGTTTTTATGGCATTTTCTTACTGAAAAATAGAGTGAAATTAAGAAACTGAGGATTTGTCATGCTAGAAACTCTGGGGTTTGTCCTGTACGATTATAAACAAGGGAATCTCTTTATTTTTTCCCAACACAGTCTAATGGGGAACCTTCGAATAGAATAAAGTACAGTCTGTGGTTGGGAAGAGGCATGGAAGGAGGATGGAGCGGTGGTTTCTCACACCTACCCCTAAGAAGCGGGAAGTATATGGACAATTCCACATAGAAGGCGTCTCAAATAGAGTTCTCGTTTATAAAAGAGGAGGGATATTGAGAAGCTGGGGGATGAGATGATCAGACTTGCATGTTGAAAAACTACTCTAAGTACAGGATGGAGAATGGACCACACGAGGAAGGGGCTGTAGGCAAGCAGATCAGTTACCCTACTACACTCTGACTGCAGTAAACAAGCTCTTATTCTGTCTTCTGATTACAAACAACTTTCCTTTCATTCCCGTCCAAAAACAGGGCCCTTTCTATCCCTAAACGCATGCTTTAATTTGCAAACCAACATTCTAAGGTCCTTCCAGGGCCTGGTAAATAATGTCCTTCAATCCTGGTCTCTTGGTACGTGATGAAATCATCCTGATTCATCTACTTCGATGTGCGTAGGTTCCCTTTTGGAGCATCCTAGCAGGAAGGATTGTATTCTGTCAACCCACCCACTGGCCCCTGTCTTTTCCAAATCCTTACTGAGATCTTGGAAAGATAAGCTGAAGCTTTCTAGAAACGAAGAAACCATCTCGTGAAATTACAAGTGGTCCCTTCCTAGAAATATTCACAACCATAATGATGGTCGTGAGGAATACTGCCCAAGGAAGGACTGCATGATGAGGAAGGGTCACTCAGCGATCTTTTAGGACAATGCCCCCCAACGTGCGGTCTGTGGATGGCTGCCCCTCCCAACGAGTCAAGTACGAACGAAGAGTAAGCATTCCAAAGCCTGTGTAGTCACTGAATACAGTAATTGTCTGGTGACTCTCAATGAAAAAGCGAGCTTATGTTTTGTAGGTCTTTTTATTTCATCTTTCTCATAATTCACATAATTGGTTTACAAGGCTTGGTCCATGAAACACTGGAAACTATTTCTTTTAAATGTTGCTCTAGCACTGTTTCCACCTCCCCAAGGCTGTGTGTCAGGGAGCCTCAGGTCCACGGCTGTGAGATCCCTCTACGACCTGCCACTTTTCCTCCCTTTCAGTGAACCCTCCCAATCTTCCACTGCTATTGTAGTCACTCTTTGACCTTAGCCTTGGTATTGTGAATGATGCTCCTAAACCCCAGATCCAAACAAAAGCACGTCCTCAAGGTTCTAATTTGTATTCATAGAAAGTTACTACCTATTGAACGTCTAAGATGTTCCAGGCACTTTGGACCACGTTATATACATTATTCTTTAGCCTTTAATAACCACCAGGGAAGTGAGCCACCTTATGCAGGAGGAAGTGAAGTCCAAGGAGATTAACTGCCCCAGCTGGTTTGGGGACCACTGCACAACCTTTCCATGCTGCCACCCTTAATTTATACCGAAGTATGGTGTCTGATTTCACCAAATACTTATAATTTAATCTTTGCCTAGTTCAGGGTCATCATCAATCTTAAGTCCAGTCGTGCTGACCTAAAACTATAAAAATGTTCCACAGGAAGTTCAGTGGCCACTTTTCACGAAACGCTTTGAAGATCTGAATTCTAAGTAGCTAATTGCAAAGGCTCTTTGCTAAACAGTAAAATTAATGATTTCAGAGGCATCATTTAAATAGGATATAAGGGGCTTCCCTGGTGGCGCAGTGGTTGAGAGTCCGCCTGCTGATGCAGGGGACATGGGTTCGTGCCCCGGTCCGGGAAGATCCCACATGCCGCGGAGCGGCTGGGCCCGTGAGCCATGGCTGCTGAGCCTGTGCATCCGGAGGCTGTGCTCCACAATGGGAGAGGCCACAACAGTGAGAGGCTTGCGTACCGCAAAAAAA
>NW_006775372.1:1390438-1394044 GCF_000442215.2 Lipotes vexillifer
ATGAAATTGAGTTATTTGCAGTGAGGTGGATGGACCTAGAGACTGTCATACAGAGGGAAAAAAAAAAAAAAAAAAAAAAAAAAAAAAACAAACTAAAAAAAACAAAAAAAAATAGGATATAAATTTTGATAAAAGCTGAATGTCTTTTGCAGAAATCATGAAAATGTTACTTAAATACCTTCACTTTCTCAAAGGCAGGTTGTCAGGAATTGACATTTGATGATGCAAATCTATTTTTCAAAACCAAGGAATAATAATGGACAGATCTGAAACAGAAATGATTTTCAAGCTGTGCCCTGCCACACCCCAAAAAAAGAAAAAGAAAAAGAAAAAAACAACCATTTTGCTTAAATCCGAAGTGTTTTAAAAGAATTACCATAGTATCTAAAATTCAGATACAATATGGCCAAGGAGAAGATAAGAATTCTTGTCTCACATTAAAAATCTGTTCTGTTTTCAGACTTGTGGTTGCCAAGGGGGACGGAGAGGTGCTGGGTGGAGAGGGGGAGGGAAGGATTGGGAGTTCGGGGTGAGCAGATGCAAACTATTATATGTGGAATGGGTGAACAACAAGGTCCTACTGTAGAGCACAGGGAAATATACCCAATATCCTGTGATAAACCATAATGGAAAAGAATATGAAAAAGAATGTACATGTATGTACAACTCGCTTTGCTGTACAGTTAACACAACACTGTAAATCAACTATACTTCAATAACTTTTTAAAAAATATGTAGAAATCTGTTCTGTTTTCATCAGAATCTCAATTCTGAATGACACAAAAAGATCTCAGTCTTACACATTATCATCCTTAAGTACATAGTCACCAGCTGGATATCTTGTATGTCCAGATAATTACAAAGATCTTTACATACATTTATTTCTCACAATATCCATATGCAATAGGTATTGTAACCCCCATTTCACAAATGAAGAAATCACGTGCATCAGTCAGCTATTGCTATGTAACAAACTGCTCCAAAACTCTGTGGCTTTAAATCAACAGCCACTTATTTCTCACGTATCTGTGAGTCAGCTGGGTAGTACTTCTGATCTAGAATGAGATGTCTGATCTTGCGGGGCTCCATCCTGCATTTGTGATCAGGTGGTGGTCTAGCCAGTGGGCTGGCTAGTCTAGGGGGACCTCTCTTGGGATCTTCCCATAGACTAGCCTGGGCTTGTCTCCATGGCAGCGATTGAAGTCAAAGAAAGGAAAGAGATGTTCAGAAGTGCTTTCTGAAACCTTGGATTATATCACATTGGCCGAAGCAAGAACTCCAAGGTCAGAAGCAAGAGGGGACTACAAGGTGAGTTCTGAGCTTGTTTCTGGATCTGGTCTAAACCTACAACATTTTTTTCCATTTTGCCACACTTAATTTATACCAAGGGATCATGTGCATGCCCCCCAGACCATTATCATTAATCCCTATGAATTTCAGAGTCAAAGAAAAACTAACATCCAGCCCTGGTGACCCAACTGATAAAAACACATTACAGGAAGCAGAGCAGAGCTTTTTACAAAGCACTTTAAAGTTCTGAATTGTAAGTAGCTAATTGCAATGGACACAGATTTAAAGAGACTATTATGCAATCAATCTGCTACATTAAGGCTTAGAAAATTTAACAAGTTGTCCATGGTCAGACAACTAGTAATATGAAACCAGGCCTGTTGGACTCCAACATCTACATTTGCTTCCAAAAAGCCACATTGCCTCTGGTATCCTGTGGTACTAACAGGATGGACTTCATCATCTGGTTTACTTGCTGAAAACTGTGACTACATTATACACGTGAAGGATGAGAGCACTGCAGCTTTGACTGGGGCACTGGGATGTCATGGATGCTGTGTACCAACCTAAGGTGAGAGACAGGATGCTGAATTTAGAAAGGAACCGTTCCCCAACTCTGAGCCCCTCTGCAGATCAATGACATACCAGCAGATCCTAACGTGGAAGGAACGTTTCTTTGGGGAAGTGACAGAGAGAGGAAAGAGCACGGGTTTATCGGAAGCTCTCAGAGACCTTGATGTCGTTCCCTGAACGTACGACATAATGAACCGTCTCACTGCCTGAGTCTCACCTGCTAATAGAAAGTGGATCTGGGCGTGGGAGCAGGTGGCTATGTCAGTGCTGGCCTGCACCCCTGTGTGTCCACGTGTGCTCCCTGCAGGCCAGGTGCTGGATGCCCGGGAAACAGAGCCATCTAGATTTTGCCCAAGAGGATGGCTGAGAAGGCAAGAGCACTCCAGCAGTAAGAATCTCCATGGAGCAGAATGAGATAAAGTTAGAGAAGGAAGCAGAAAAGCGGGGAGATGCATCGCATGCATCCAACTTGCTGCAGGAGAGACTCTCAATGCAGGAGGGTCTCCTAGGAGCCCGCTCATGTCATGAGAAAGATTTCCTTAAGCTTCTGCTAAGCCCAGTGTGCCAGGCGAAATCATGCCGCCAGAGGTGTCCACATCATAATCCTCGGAACCTGTGACTATGTTACCCTGGGTGGCAAAAGGCACTTTGCAGATGGGATGAAGTCAAGAATCTTGAGATGGGGAGATGATCCTGGAGTAACTGAGGGGGTAGTCACGGGGTCCTTATAGGAGAGAGGCAGGGAATCAGAGTGGGTAGGCAGCTTTGTGCAGACTGAGTAGGAGATCAGAGTAATGGGGCTATAGATGAGGAGTGTAGGATTCCTCCCTGGAGCCCTCAGAAGGAATGCAGCCCTGCAGACACCTTGGTTTTACTCCCATGAGACTGATTTTTGCATAACTGTAAGAGAATAACTTTGTGTTGCTTTAAGTTTGTGGTAATTTGTTACAGTAGCAAGAGCTAACTAATCCCCTCAAAGAACATGCTGTGTAGCCATTCCAATAAGTCAGAACTACTCAAAGTCCTTCACATTTCCAGCCTCCATACCTGATCCCGGGAGATTCTGAAACATGTAGATAGTAACTGGGGGAAGAGAATTCCACCACGACCTCTTCCCAGAGGGCTGGCAGTCTACTAACTATAGTCCTTAGCTGTGGAGGCAGAGAGGATGCCTTAGCTTTGAGTGAAACGGAAATGGTGTTTAATATCTTGGACTAGACCTTCTCATAGATGAATCAAGATGTGACACACACACACACACACACACACACACACACACACACACACTGGAATACTACTCAGCCATAAAAAAGAACAAAATAATGCCATTTGTAGCAACAAGGATGGACCTAGAGATTGTCATACTGAGTGAAGTCAAAGACAAATGTCATATGATATCACTTGTATGTGGAATCTAGAAAAATGATACAAATGAACTTATTTACAAAAGAGAAACAGACTCACAAACATAGAAAACAAACTTATGGTTACCAAAGGGGAAAGGGAGGGGGAGGGATAAATTAGGAGTTTGGGATTAACAGATACACACTATTATACCTAAAATAGATAAACAACAAGGACCTACTGTATAGCACAGGGAAGTATACTCAATATCTTGTAATAACCTATAATGGAAAAGAATCTGAAAAAGAATATATATGTGTGTGGATACATACATACATACATATATATATATATATATATATATATATATATATATATATATATATATATAAATCACTT
>NW_006775372.1:1398063-1399857 GCF_000442215.2 Lipotes vexillifer
TGTGTGTGTGTGTGTGTGTGTGTGTGTGTGTGTGTGTGTGTGTATTTGAAACATCTTCCCCTGGAAAATCACCATTCTTTAAGGAAAGATACTTCGTAGAACATATACCCCCTCCCCACCTGCCCAAAAAATCATGTTCAAGTGAAAAGATGATCATTTCCTTTCTTGCATTGTGAAGCATCTCTGAAGAGCATGGAGAATTTGCAAAAACAGGAAAGAGCTGCTCTCATGGAAAATCACCATTCTTTAAGGAAAGATACTTCGTAGAACATATACCCCCTCCCCACCTGCCCAAAAAATCATGTTCAAGTGAAAAGATGATCATTTCCTTTCTTGCATTGTGAAGCATCTCTGAAGAGCATGGAGAATTTGCAAAAACAGGAAAGAGCTGCTCTCAGAAAACCCAATCGCCTTTAAAGCAATGATACAATGCCAGATGTTAAAATTTCTCTGAGCATCTCCAGAGAAGCGAAAGCAATTAGGCGTTATCCTTGACTTTTTTCTGTTCAGAATCTCATTACCAAAGACAGCAGACGTGTTAGTGATGATGTACATAGAGCAGGTGGCATTTTGCCACTGCGAAAATAAAGTGTGGGCCGAATTTTACTGTAAGTTTCCTTGAGGGAGGGAGGGAGGGAGGGAGGGAGGGAGGGGGAGAGAGGTAGAGGATGCTAAGTATATAAAGTAAACCTCATTCATTACATTATTGTGAAATGTTATTTCTCAGTCACTAGAACTATGGAGCATTTGTAAGCCTGTTCCAGGTAAAATGATAAACTCTGCTGTACTGACCTCCTATGGTGTGGCCACAAGACAGTACAGCAAGAACATCCGATGTCAACTGTCCCCCTGGCACTGGGGAATGTGAAATAGCATGGGCACTGCCCATGACATACATCCTCAAGCCCAAACCTGGACTCAGGGACAGCAGTTCAGCTCCTTCCTAAATGGCAAAAGACCTCGGCCGTGCCGTGAGTTCCTTAGACTTAGACTAGAACTACGCCACTGGTTCTCCTGGGTATCCACCTTGCAGACAACAGATCATGGGGCTTAGCCTCCGTAATCACGTGAGCCAATTATAATAAATCTTTTTGTCTATATCTCTTATTGGTTTAGTTTCTCTGCAGAGCCCTTTCTGACACTCCACCCTTTCCCATACAACACCTCCTTAATCATCTCTAACCCCAGACTCCCCCGAAGGGTCTCTGAACATTACTGATGATCCCTGACCACTTCCAGCTCTGAAATCCAGACACTAAGGAAACACACGTGCAAAAGAGTAATGGTCAATGCACAGCACTTCACACAAGCCTGTCCTGTTGACCGATTAGATGCTACTGCTCTTGAATTAATATTGCAACTGACCACCCTCCTTCTCACCTGCCTTTGTAAATGAATTAATGGCAGACACTGGCAATGCCAACCAAGCATATTTGAAATTTCACCCTTAAATCTGCTCACGGGAGGGACCCTCTAAAATAATCCCACTGTCATGTCTAAATACAGAACATAACACCTCTCTGGAATCGATGGATCATAGACCTCTCTGGAAAATGGCGTAACTCAGAGGAGATGGTTCAGTGGTGTCATGAAACAGAACAGAGGTAATTTGTATCCACATGGGCCCCATTTTCTTGCTGTAGCTTTGATTTTCTACCTGATTCCGGACACCTTTTGCTTTTCTTTTTTCTTTTTTTAAAATTTTTTGTTCTCACTGAGCGACACGCAGGATCTTAGTTCCCTGACCAGGGATGGAACCCGCGGCCCCTGCAGTGAAAGTGCAGAGTCTGAACC
>NW_006775372.1:1400067-1446089 GCF_000442215.2 Lipotes vexillifer
GAAAGTGCAGAGTTTGAACCGCTGGACCACCAGGGAAGTCCCGACACTTTGATTTAAATAAGCAGAGATACGGGAACATATGTATATGTAAAACTGATTCACTTTGTTATAAAGAGAAACTAACACACCATTGTAAAGCAATTATACTCCAATAAAGATGTTAAAAAAAAAAAGTCAGATGTTCCGACACCGACACGTATTCAAATTAAATTAAAATTTGTTTGCACCTCGTAATAAACAATTTTAGGAAGGAAACCATGGCTAGTCACTCTGAAATTGAGAAGATGTTCATCTAGCTGCTATTACAGATCAGGACATATGAAATGATAAAGCATGCACGTTCATTCCATACAGATCTGCTTAGAACAAAAGCAAAAGGTTAAACTCTGTGGAAATTCAGCAAACATTGATTCACTTGTGCCAAAAAAAAATCACCAAGCACTTACTGTGGGACACAGAAAATATTCTTGAGCAGGCAGAGTGAAGAATAAAAATGTCCGCCAAAGAACAGGGGGGACAGAAATAAAGAGAAAGCAATGTGGTGAACTGGAGAAATCTAACAGAAGCACGTGTTGGAAGGAGCACAGAAAGGGCTGATTAAACTGCTCTCCTGGAATTTCTTCTGAGGGGAGAGAACAGTGGGAATGCAGAAACTTAAATGCACCTGAACACCTTTCAAATTAAGGAGACTTAAAAATGAGATGCAAAGTGTCACTTGATACCTGTCCCCTTTCTCCTCTAACCTGGTTGCCATATAATCAGCACAGACCCTGTGCCAGCCTTTGCTGTAGATTCTTCACACACACACAGGATATAAATAATTTGTTTGGCCTTTGTCCCAGGTTCCTGACAAAGAAAACCCTTGGAATTTCCCAAGTGATAGGAGTGTCTTTGTCATGCTGATGAATGCCTCTTGCTGGGGCCCCCAGTGGCTTCAGGAAGGAGGCTGCTCACCAGAAAGACCAACTTTGTGATTAGATGCTGGGACTTTAAACCTCTCTACCCACCAGGGACAAAAGGTGGGTGGAGACTGAGTTCAATCATGTGGCCAATCATTGAATGGTGCCCACCAAATAAAACCTCAGTAAGAGTTCTGGACACTGGTGCTCAGAGGAGCCTCCTGGCTTGTAAACACTTTGCCATGCTGGGAGGGTGAGGGCTCTGATTCCATGGGGAGAGGCTCAGAAGCTCTGGGTTCCTGCCCAGACCGCAGCCTGTGTGCATTCTTTATAATAAAACTGTGATTGAAGTATGGCACTTTCCTGAGTGCTGTGAGTCATTCTAGTGAATTTTAGAACCAGGGAACCCCTGAATTTACAGCAAATTGGTCCAAAGTGCAGGTGGCCTGGGGACACACATAGTGTGGCTGGCGTCTGAAGTAAGGACAGTCTTTTGGGGGGGTCTTACGGGGTCTGCACTGATGCCGGTGGTTACAGCCTGAGTTGAACTGCAGTACACACAGCTGGGATTGGAACACAATAACGCATATTAACACATTACTCTCTTCACCTTGGCAGGTGGACTCTGCTACGAATCCCATTTTGCAGATCAAGAAACTGAGGCACAGGGTTAATTCTTCAGCTCAAGGTCGAGCCTGGAACTGGAACCCAGGCAGTTCATTTTCAAGCCCACATTCTTACTGTTCTCCTGGTCTGCCTCCTAATCATATGCTTCTGCTTCAGCCAAGCCCTAGGGACATATATTTATTTAGGTTATCCCCATAACTTCTGATAGAACGATATTATTATTTCAGTGGTGTGCGGTCTATTGCCACAGTGTTCAACCCTCAAGAGAGAATGCCAAGTAAACAAAAATACAATGGACAGTAAAGTAAAAGGAATAGGCACAAGCACATGGACATCCGTATTGCTGTAAATTGAAGTTATTTTCCTGGAATCTTATATATAGAGAAATATAGCTGATTTGAACCCTGTAGCCATATTTGCACATGCAGACATTTTCCAATGGGATAAAAGCCCTGACAATCCCATCTCTATTGACTTTAGTATAGAGACATCTGATGAAAGTTTCATCGTTACACCCTCCACTTCTCCTGCAGCTGGCGCATAATTGACATCTCTGTGCAGGAGCCCAGTTTTTGATCTGCCCACAGGGGTTTTTAGGGTCCAAGTCTCCCAGGCTGTCCCTGCCCTGGTGACTTAACTAGTCCCTGATATATTCACGTGCCACAAAAACCAAGGCATGTGCGTAAAATCTGAAATGCTGCAAGAATGGAGAGTTTCTAATTAGTTTATTAAAGTGGGAGCTTTACCTGTGTATGGGGCTCATTTTTCTCACCATTACCATTTTCCCCAAAATGCCTTGTAAAGAAATTCCATAATGTTACATAGCAACACCTTACATTACACAATCCTGTATGTCACTGAGGTTATCTACTGTTAAAAATCAAAATCATGATATTTGAAATGCTCACCTATGACAATTTCAGGAAACACGCATGGTTTGAAATTCTGCCACTAATGGGTTGAGAGTCTTGCCTTAGAAAGTCATTCCCTGGGGAGACTACCCTGGTGTTCCAGCGGCTAAGACTCTGCGGGTTCGATACCTGGTCAGGGAACTAGATCCCACATGCCGCAACTAAGACCCGGCACAGCCAAATAAATAAATAAATATTTAGGGGAAAAAATAATATTTAGGGGGAAAAGAAAGAAAGAAAGAAAAAGAAAAGAAACTCGTTCTTCGGGGTGTCTTGGTTTGAGTTCCACCGGGGATCAGACCCCAAGGCAAGAGTGGGGTGCACAGAGTTTATTCACAAGATGATTCCAGGAAGCACACATGAGGAAGCAGAAAGTGAGGTGGAACAGACGAGCAAAGAGGAGGGATTAATAGGTACTGACTGTGGCCATCGAGTGGGGCTGAGTCATTCTGGGACAAGTCCACCGGAGGAAAGGTTATGATTTTTGGAAACATCACCCCCACGCCAGGAGCGGAGGCTGAAGCATTTGCCCTCCGGGTCCGTCCACCCAGCCCCCAGCTGTCAGCCTGCTGAGAACCACCCCGCAACTAAGGCACAGCCAAATAAATAAATAAATATTTAGGGGAAAAAATAATATTTAGGGGGAAAAGAAAGAAAGAAAGAAAAAGAAAAGAAACTCGTTCTTCGGGGTGTCTTGGTTTGAGTTCCACCGGGGATCAGACCCCAAGGCAAGAGTGGGGTGCACAGAGTTTATTCACAAGATGATTCCAGGAAGCACACATGAGGAAGCAGAAAGTGAGGTGGAACAGACGAGCAAAGAGGAGGGATTAATAGGTACTGACTGTGGCCATCGAGTGGGGCTGAGTCATTCTGGGACAAGTCCACCGGAGGAAAGGTTATGATTTTTGGAAACATCACCCCCACGCCAGGAGCGGAGGCTGAAGCATTTGCCCTCCGGGTCCGTCCACCCAGCCCCCAGCTGTCAGCCTGCTGAGAACCACCCACTACACCCGCCTCTGAACTCAGGGAGGCCCAGGAGATGAGGGCAGGGCATCCACAGCACCTGCCCGGTGGGCTTCAGGCACCACGCTGGAAGTGCTCCCGGGCCCGCTGATTTGGGGTCCCGATTTTCAGACGCTCTGAATGCTAAAGGAAAGTCCGTCCTTCTGAGGGTGCTTCTGCAGCCTCGGGTGAGGAAGACCCCAAGTTTATGCTGCTGTCCCCTCCCCCAGCGTTCTCTCTCCTGCTACAACGGGAAGGCCAGGAGGCGGGCACCATGTTGCCTTGCAGGCAACACGCCTCATCCACAGGAAGCACACAGCTGTTATTTTGTAAAACAAATGCGTAAATGAATGAATGAATGGTCTCCTAAGTATCTAGCTCAAGGGAACAGTAGAACAGGTGCTGAAATTCCAAAAGATTCTCCCTTTATATGCAAGAGTCTGAAAGGAGAGATGAATGAGTTTTCCGACCACTTTTTTTCCAGGTCACTTTAGAATTGGTCAGCACATAAAATGAGTCATTAAAGTGGTTCATGCAAAGAACCACTAAAAGATACTGAGTATTTCCCATGATTCCTTACTAACTTCTTCATTCCTTTTGAATAATTTGCTGTACATTCTCTCTACGAAAAGGACCACGCATCAAAATTTCCTGAGGGTCAATTTTGAGGGTATATAGGTAAGAAGCACAGCCGTCCTATATTTTAGACACATTGGGGTGATTTTCAGAGGGTTTGTCCCATGATCAGATTTAGAGTTTGGAATTTCAAATAATTATAATCTGTATTGCCAAGTCCATTTGCAAAGGTCAGAAGATGGCATGACGGTCACTTACAACATTACTTCAAGAATATTGCTGTCCAAGAAAATATAATGAAAGCTACAATTATAAGCCCCAGAGTGATATTACCTTTTCCAGGAGATCCATTTAAAAACATAGAAAGAAAACAGGTGAAGCTACATTTATTAATACATTTTCTATGAACCAATATATCCCAAATATGATCCTTTCAATATGTAAATATTTTGGAAATTATTGAGATACTTTACATTCTCTTTTTTTGTACTGAGTCACTGAAATCTGCTGTGTGTGTTTAGCACTTAGAGCACTTCTCCATTCGGACTGGACACACTGTAAGTACAACAGCCACGTGTTGTGAGTGGCTGCCATACTGGATTAGAGTGCAAAGCTAGCTCATCTTGTGGTGGACCGTGATGGATGGTGGAGTGGACATTGGTCGATAGGGTTCAGGACAGAGAAGGGAATACCTTCCATAGATGGTCCTTAGGTTGTAAATTCCTCTTTGTGTGTGCCACACACCTTGCCCGCTCCCAGTGCCATGTAGGCGTTCTCCATTGCCATTCGTATTTGTGTCACATGGTGAAGAAACCGTGCTCTGGAACGTTCTGGAAACCTGAGCTTAGATGAAGTGAAATGAGTAAGAGAGGAAGCTTTGGGAATAGAAGATATGGAATCCTTGGGAAAAGAACAAGTTGGTCTGCGTCCAGCCCTGCCTTTGGGGAACCACCTACCCCCAACACAATATAGCCCCGGCCAAGAAATGTTCCAACTTCCCACTTCTGAGATGCTTCTCCTCTGCTCCCCTAATGGAAGAAGGCAGCTGTATCGCCTCGCTGTGCCTGCTCTAAGAAATCACCGCAAGTCCAGTAGCATAAAACAACATAAATTTACTGTCTCCCAGGTCTGGAGGACGGAAGTTCAAAATGGGCTGAAATCCAAGTGTCAGCAAGGACTCGTGTATTCTGGAGGCTCTCGGAGGGGATTCTATTTCCTGGTCTTTTCCAGCTACTCGAGTCTGCCTGCCTTCCTTGGCTTGCGGTCCCCTTTCATCTCCAAAGGCAGCAACGCTGGTGGCGTCTTTCTCAAATCAACTGACTCTCATGCTGCTGCCTCCCTCTTCCTCATTTATAAGAACGCTTGAGATTCCATTGGGCCCACCCGGATAATCCAAGACACTCTCCCTATCTAAGGCCAGCTGACTAGCAACCTTCATTCTGTCTGGGACTTTAATTCGCTCTCTGCCAGGTGAGGTAACATATCCACAGTTTCTGGGGATTAAGCCACAGGTGTTTGGGGAAGGGGCATTATTTTGCCTTCCTCAGCTTCCTGCTAGCATAATTCTCTTTCGTTGTGAACGTTGCTGTGTTTTGAGACCATAAGTTCTGAAACAAAATGTCCAACTAAAGCAGTAGATGTTTTCTTCTAGAGCACAGGTTATGTTTAATCTGTTGTAAAGTAATACTTACTATTTATTTTTCATTCTCATCATAGTGTTATAACTATTGTCAAGAACTACTACGATCTCTTGTAAGCCTAACAAAATTTTTGTTTTAAAACAAGTAGCTGATTTTCTGTTGAGACAACCATCTACATACTATCATCTTCAACCTCCCCATTAAAGTCCTTTCCAGCATATCTTCATAAAACTCATTCAGAGACTGGCAAATGTTGCGTGAGAGCACAGGATGATTTTTCCCATAAGACATGGAAGAAGAGATGCCAAGAAACATTATAACACTTTTATTCACTTGGTAATGTGTCAATTTGGGGAACAGAGCAATATACTCAACACTTAATGTTCTTACCATTAACAACCTCTTCTCCAAAGCTTCCACTATCAGAAAGGTGCATTATTTTTTAAGATTACATGAATGGGTCATTGAATTTTAACTAAGAGTGTAACTTTTCTTCTAGACAAAAGAATTAATTGCCATTCGAATGGGAATTCCCTCAGATACCTCTATCATGGCAGATATGCAAAGAATGGAGCAAATTTACACATACTTGACAAGTAAAAATAGATATACATCTAAGCAATTAAGTTGATTTAGCAAAAAAAAGCAAAATTTTTTCCCTTGAGGGGTTAGAGGTAAATTAGTAACTAGAAGTCAAATAGAAAATGAAATCTGCTTTCAAAACAAGTATCCACGGTGATGGGAAGAAAAGTTGATTTTTCTTATTTAACGTTTACATTTTTGCTTTTTCATGCTAGTTACGCTGTACCACTGAATATGAAGTATTACATGATTAATAAATTTTTTAAATTTTTAAGTAGAAAACTAAATGCAATTATTCCTAAAAGGTGTGTGTGTGTGTGTGTGTGTGTGTCTAATTCAATGTGCTATAAGGACAGCACACTTGCAAAAGTGTATTTTAAATACTAAAGAAGGAAAATTCATTCCCCACAGATACTTATTTAGCTCCAGGGATGCTCATAGAGCTGGGGACACAATTTCCTACAAAAGAGCTTAAAAGTACAGATTGAAAAGGTGTAGAGGGCAGGATGGAATGGAACCCAGGTTGAGTTGCAGGGTCGCAAGGAAGGGGCACCATCTTGCGATGTGTGTTCGGAGAATGGAGCCTCCTTGTAACTCTCAGCAAGGATGCACGTGTCCAAGGTCTGCATGTGCTAGTTGTGCCTCCACCTGCTAGGCAAGCAGACAGGCTGCTACAAAGAAGATGAGGACCAGGGAAGTTGCAGTCCGAGGAGGAGGGCGTATCACAGACGCCTTCAATTCTTTTGACAAGTATGTGTGACGGTGTTCTCTACAGTGGGCACCATTCTGAGAACGGGGGACATAGCTGTGAACAGAGTGGGCCAGAGCCTCAGCGATATGGAACTCACATTAGGGTGAAGAGGAATGAGGTGCCATAGAACGAGAAAGAGAGAGAGAGAGAGAGAGAGAGAGAGAGAGAGAGAGAGAGAGAGAGAGAGATCACCAAATTTGCTCTACAAATGAAACTTGACCTGGATGAGGAAAACAAGTCCTTTGGGCCCCAGCAGGTGGATCTGAGGTCTCTTTAGAGGATGGGCATGGATTTCAGTCCGAGGTAGGAGTGTGGGTATTCACAGTCTGGGTGTTTTCAGATTCTTTTCACTGATCTCGGGAGGGCACTGGTAACATTCCAAATTCTTTCCTGTACTGAATATTCCCACCAGGTTTTACCTTTTCTGATTGCTGAGAGCCCTAAGAAGTCCTCTGAGGATGAGATCTAGGTCATTGTATCAAACTTCCCTGGAAAACACTCTACCCCTACTTTTCAAAGATGTTAGCAATGCTGCAAGATGCCCACTGTTTTCTTGTTCAACAACAAAAACATATTTCCCCAATGCTTTCTTTAAGCTCGGTAATACTCCAGGCACTGAAAGTTCAGCAGTGATGAAGGAAAACAGTGACCTCAACTTCACAAAGGTTACATTGAAGCCAGAAGAGGAAAGATGGTGTTGGTGGAGGTGGAGGTGTTGGTGGTAGACATGGAGGTGGAGGTGGTGGTGATGGTCATTGTGATGGTTTTGGTGGTAGAGGTGGAGGTGGTGTTGAACGTGGTGGGACGAAGGTGGAGGTGTTGGTAGTGGAGCTGGTGGGGTGAAGGTGGAGGTGTTGGTAGTGGAGCTGGTGGGGTGAAGGTGGAGGTGTTGGTGGTGGGATGGAGGTGTTGGTAGTGGAGCTGGTGGGGTGAAGGTGGAGGTGTTGGTGGTGGGGATGGAGGTGGTGGTGAGAGTCATTGCAGTGGTATTGGTGGTGGAGTTGAAGGTGGGCCAAAAATAAATAAATTAATGTACAAGAAAAGCAACAGAGAGCAGTAAATGCTAAATAGTACGTGGAATATGGACACCTTGATGCAGTGGACCTGGGTAAGTACTCTGGACAGATGGTCAGGAAAGACCTCTTAGAAGCAGTGACCTGTATCAAGGTCTCCAAAGCCGAGGGGCCTGACAAAGGGCACCCTATGCCCCATGTTCATGAGTGAGGTTTTACTGAACAGGTGTAAAGGCCCAGGTATGTTAGAAATGGAGCAGAGACTTTCAGAGAGAACGTTTATGGTCAGAATACAAACAGGCTGTCTCCCCTATCCTCTTATTCTGACATGCTACAAACATTAGGGATTTATTGTGACAATTTTTCCATCACATCACCTAAACTCCACGGAGGGGAAAAGATTCAGATTAGCCTTTAGATTTGTTTTGAAGTTTGCTTTGTGTCTCTCTACTCAGAAGTCTTTCCGTAGGCCTCTAGAAAGTGTTTTTGTTCCTATTAACTTGCTCTAAACAGGAAGCCTACTTCTGGCATCTTTATATTCTTAAGAATATCTCTGCAAAAGTCTATGTCATCTAAAAAAATAGCCTTTTTCTCGCAATTTTCTAACTACTGATTTAGCTCTCCTCATATGTGTTTAAACGAGGAACCAGTAACCTAGTCCTGGGGAAAACTGAGAAATGCAAGGAAAACATAGACTTAGCTTCGCACTCACGCTTCGCTTTTTCCCTTTGTCTTACAGTCCTCGCTCACTTTTCCAATCTGTTTTCAACTTGACACTACTATTGCCTGGCAAAATACTAATTCCTAACCTAGTAAAGATAATTACTAAGGTGTTCCATAGTAGACACTATTGGTGACCCATCCAGGTATACTGTCTGCCACTTCACCCTTTAGGGTCCCCACTCCTCAGCTGAGAAGGAAATTGGATGCTAGCAGCTCAGAGCTACACCAACTGCTCTCCACCAAATGGGACATACCTGGCAGGTTACATGCCTCCCCAGGGGTGGCTCAAAGGAATGAGGGATGTGAGTGAGTTCCAGTTATGTGTTACCACATGGCAAACCACCCAAGAGTCAGAGCCGTCATAGTAGGCTCATGAATCACATGGGCTGGGAATCTGGACTTGGCATAGTGAACATAGCTGTCCTGTTCCGTGATGTCTGGGGTCTCAGCTGGAAGCCTCAAATGCCTGGCAGCGGCCTGAAGAACTGGGGACTGGAATACCGAGAGGGTTCTTCATTCACACGCTGGTGCCTGGGCTGGGAAGACTCCAAGACTGGGCTCAGGTGGGACTCGATAGGAACACCTGTATGTGGCCTCTTCATGAAGCTGGGGCTTCCTCACAGCATGGCGGCCTCTGGGCAGTTGGGCTTCTTAGGCAGTGAATTAAGACTTCAAGAGTGAGGGTGCTGGCAAACCAGGAAGGGGTGCTTTGGACTTTTATGATCTAGCCTCAAAAATCACATAGTATCCAACAAGTACACAAAAAGACGTTCAACAGCACTGATTCCCTGGGGAAACGCAAATCAAACCCACAGTGAGATGCCATCTCACATCCAGTAGGATGGCTCTTACAAAAAGAAAGAAACCAGACACACAAACAAAAAGCAGAAAATAACAAGTTCTGGTGAGGGCGAAGAAATACCAGAACCCAAGTGCATTGTTGGCGGGAATGTAAAATGGTGCACGTGCTAAGGAAAACAGTAGGGAGGTTCCTCAAAAAATTAAGAAGAGAACTACCATATGATCCAACAACCCCACTTCTTGGTATATACCCAAGAGAAATAAAAGCAGAGTCTTGAAGAGAGATTTGCACATCCATGTTCACAGCAGCCAAAAGGTGGAAGCAACCCAAGAATTCATTGATGGACAAGCAAAATGCAGTCTATCCATGCCATAGCATGCTGACACCTGCTACAACAATGATGAGCCTTGAGGACATTGCATGAAGTGAAATAAGCCAGGCACAAAAATTAAAAACACCGTATGACTGCACTTATATGAGGCACTTAGAGCAATTAGATGCATAGAGTCTGAAAGCAGAACGGTGGGGCCAGGGACTTGGGGAGGGGGATGCTGATTTATTTTCAATGGGTATAGAGTTTCAGTTTTGCAAGATGAAAAGAAGTCTGTAGGTGGACAGTGGTGATGGCTGAACAGCAATATGAATGCACTTAATGCCACCAAACTGCACACTTAAGAATTATTAAGATGGTAAATGTTCTGTTATGTGTATTTGACTACAAATAAAATTTTTTTAAGTCCTATACTGTCACTTTCACTATATTCTGCTGGTTGAAGCGATCACAGTTCTGCAGATATTCAAGGGGAGGGGATGCAGACCCATTTCTTGATGGAAAGGGTGTCACAACATCACAGCTATGTTTTAAAACCACCATGACTATACAATGGAATATTACTCAGCCATAAAAAAGAAGGAAATAAGGCCATTTGCAGCAACATGGATGGACCCAGAGATTGTCATACTAAGTGAAGTAAGTCAGAAAGAGAAAGACAAATGATATGATATCGCTTATATGTGGAATCTAAAAAAAAAGGGTGCAAATGAACTTATCTACAGAACAGAAACAGAGTCACAGATGTAGAAAACAAACTTGTGGTTACCAGGGGGAAAAGAGGGGGAGGGATAAATTGGGAGAATGGGATTGATATATACACACTACTATATATAAAACAGATAACTAATAAGGACCTGCTGTACAGCACAGGGAACTCTACTCAATACTCTGTAATGACCTATGTGGGAAAAGAATCTAGAAAAGAGTGGGTATAGGTATATGTATAACTGATTCACTTTGCTGTACACCTGAAACTAACACCACATTGTAAATCAACCATACTCCAATAAAAATTAAAAAATAAAACCAGCAGGAGGCCCGAGGGGCCGGCCCCATGGAGCAAGGTGGGCGAATCCGTAGAAACACGTACGCTCCAGAGCTCCCCAAGGGATCAAGCTGAGGTGACTTCAGCTGCAATGAGACCCCCTCCACTTTTTCGCCCTGTCCCTCCCGCTTCCCTCATTTCCTGGGAAGTTTCTCCTCAGAGACGTCCATCAGTAAATGACTTGCCCGTGACTCTGTAACTCAGGCTATGCTTCTAGGGAATCTGACCTAAAGCAGACTCTGGGACGGAAACTCTACTAAAAAATCAAAAGATCAGTGGAACTTTAGATTTCTGCGGGGCTACTGGGAATATGTCTTGAAATAGGAAGTCTTTTCATCACCTCTTTTGAGTAAGCCCTGAAGGATGTCAGCTAGTCACAGGCCCTGTGCTCATCACTTCGCTGTATTCCTCCAAAAGCCACATCGGCCACTCTTCCTTTTGACGGGCTGCTCTGAGAACTTAGCAACTCACTCAGGGACATGGCTGGTGAAACCCAGAAGGAAGCAGTGCTGGACGTTCAGGTGTCCGCTCAGAGTGACCAACTGCCCTTGTTTGCTCAGGACTAAGAGGTTTCCCCAGATATGAGCTTTGCAACAGCAAATCCCAGGAAATTTCCACACAAACCAGGCTGCCTTAGGTGACCGAGGGCCAGCTTGCACTCAGCCCTCAGGATGTCTAGGATTTTGTAAGCCTCACGTTAACATGGCTCTGCATGCATGGACTCGTTCCCTATGGCTGCCTTAACAAAGAGCCACAAACTGGGTGCCTTAAAACAACCTAAATTTATGGTCTCCGTTCTGCAGGCTACAAGTGTGGAATCAAAGTATCGGCAGGATTGATTCCTTCTGGGGTCTTCCTCCTCTGTTTCCACACAGTCTTCCTTCTGCATCCAAGTTTCCCGTTTTTATTTATTTATTTATTTATTTATTATTTTTATTTATTTATGTTTTAAGATTTTTTTGATGTGGACCACTTTTTAAAAAGTCTTTATTGAATTTGTTACAATGTCGCTTCTGTTTTATGTTTTTTGTTTTTTTGTTTTTTTGGCCACGAGGCATGTGGGATCTTAGCTCCCCAACCAGGGATGGAACCCGCACTCCCTGCATTGGAAGGCAAAGTCTTAACCAGTGGACCACCAGGGAAGTCCTTAAGTTTCCCCTTTTTATAAGGACACCAGTCCTATCAGACTAGAACCCACCCTAATGACCTCATTTTAACTTGATTACCTCTGTAAAGACCCTTTCTCCAAATAAGGTCACATTCTGAGGTACTGGGGGTTAGAACTTCCACATATGAACTTTGGGGGTGGATGAGAGACACAATTCAGCCCTTAAAAATGCATAAAGCCAAAGGCCAACAAGCACAAAATCAATATGCTCACAGATCTCCCTCCCACGAGCTTCAATAATCTTCTTGGACAAAACACACTCAACAGAAAGATAAAGGGTGAGTTCTACTGCACCACTCACACCAGTGACTGGAGTACACCCCATCTGGGACATCAAGAAGGGTCAATGAAGTGCATTACTTCTGGAGTTATCTACACCAAAGCAGGCTCAGTTACATCTGGAAGGAACAAACATCCTAAGCTCACTAGGAAGGCAATAATTCAAGAGTCCCCAAAGTACAAAGGAAAGCACACATGGACTTCCAACAGTGGAACACTGGTTATCAACTTTTTGCATGGAAGCACTTTGAATTACAGTCTAGGAGACCTTGGATTCATTCCTGACTTTGATATTTAATATTAAGTAGCTTTTTTAAAACCATTTTAAAAATTGAAATATAGTTAATTTACAATGCTGTATTAGTTTCAGGCATACAGCAAAATGACTCAGAGATATATACGTGTGTGTGTGTGTGTGTGTGTGTGTGTGTGTGTGTGTGTGCATTCTTTTTCATACTCTTTTCCATTATGGTTTATTACAGGATATAAAAAATAGTTCCCTGTGCTACACAGTAGGTCCTTGTTGTTTACCTGTTTTATATATAGTAGTGTGTATGATATTAAATAGCATTAATCATGCCATCTTCTTTCTGGTGTCTGAGTTTTCCTCATTTGCAAAATAGACAGCAAGGAATCTATGTTCATCTTTAGTTCTAGGATACTGTGAAAAGAAGGCAAATGTCAATAATATACATTTTTAAGGAAATTAATCCTTCCAGCTTAGTAGCTCGCCATTGAGTAAACATTTGCTTCAGTAAATGTTGACACAGTGATGGCCTAAAACCATGCATCCATCATCAAAAAACGAGTAGTTCACCCCCAATTCATGAACAGGATTTCATTAAGTCTACATTCAAATGGCTCTTTTTTTTTTTCTTTCACAAAGTAAGTCTATTAAGTGAATCAGTGCTATGACCAAATAATGAATTGGCAATTACATAATGTCATATCCTATGGACATTAAAAGTGCGCTGGGAGCAGAAAACTCCAGCATCTATTACACTCACCCTGTGTTAGACATCCATCAACATCCATGGGCAACAGGTGATTACGTACTTTTTACTGGCACTACAAAAACTGGTTGTCATTCAGATGGATGGAGTAACCAGTTTGTTCTAGTACCTTGCCACTACATCAAATTCCATTATACCCTGACATAACCTAAGAATATAGAGCCATTTTTCCATTAAGCAAAACACTAATCAGAAAAATCGACGTTTAAACACCTAGAGTAGAATTCAAGCAAATGCCACGGCTAGGGTTTTCCCCCACACATACGGAGCATTTACTGACTCACAAATGCTGACTATGCACCATCCGCTTTTGCCCCAATTCTAATTTTTGGCCCCATTCTACGACAGATGTTAAAAATATCTTATGCACTTGATGCGGAGGCTGTTGTGTTAACTGCCTGATGTGCATCCAGCAGAAACAGAAACCAAGAACCTTATCTGATGTTATTAATAGGGGTCACCAATCGTTTGGTTGTTAAATTCCCCATAAATTGCTTCAGACCGAGTATAGAGGAAACGGACCACCAAGAGAAAGCTAAGTATTTTGAGAAGAAAGGTTGTCTAGCCAGACAATTCCGTTATCAAGTATAGATGTCAGTCAAATGAACATACAGGATAACAGCCAGCTGCCCAGGAGAACGCTCAAAGTAGGAAACTACAGGCTGTGTTTCCATGCAGCCAATGAAGGGTGACGTTGTACCATCCTGGTGATGCACACAGATGCCAATCAGATATTCTAAATGGAAAGAGATGTGCACCCTTTCTTCCTATCAGGTCAATTGCCTTTTACGCAGCTATGTACCCCACTGCGTTTCCTCACTTGTTTTGCTGGTACCAGTTACTAAATTCCTTTTGGGAGTCTAAAGTAATAATCATGTTTCCCTCCAGAAGACTCTGTAATATCCTTTCCTCTGAGAAATGACACTTGTTTGGGTACTGAAACTAAAATTTCCAAATCTAAGAACTCCCTCTCTTTTCAATACCTGTTATGACTCAAAGACTTGGAGGAAGATAAGAAGTATACATGTTGGCAAATTTTTTTTTTTACTTCCCAGCAATTACTGTTCATTTAACTAGTGTTTGAGCACTGCAAATTCAAATTCAAAATAAAAGTGAGGTAAGAAATGATTTTCATCAATTGTACCTCCCACCTCCATCCCACATACACCACATCCATGCAACCTTGATTTTGAATAAGTGTTTCTGCTGGATTTGGTTGCAAATAACAGGCACCACACTCTCTCTCTCTCTCTTCTGCAGCAAACAATTAATATAGAACACGTGCTTACAAATCACTAGTTAGGTCTCTACAAAGGATTCCGAGACCAAAATTACAAAAACAACCCTTCTCTTGGGATCTGATGGCTTGGCCACAGCTGGGGGACCAGGCGTCTGCCTCTATAACCAGGTGTCTGCCACTGCACCTGCCAGACCACCCCTGGCATGACCGTTTTTCTCCCCACCTGCCTCAGTTCCTAATGCAGGTCTTAAGAGAATGCCTCTGATGGATGGACCTGAGTCATAGCCCAAAACCAAGCTGCAAGGGAGTCTGGGAAATGTAGTTTTTGGCCTCCCAGCCTGTGCTTTACAGGATGACATACTTGAAGCATATATGGAATAGATGCTGAGTCCATCAATTATCCTTAGCTTCCCACGTACCTATGTGTGCAGGCTTTTTCTCTACAAAAATGTTTGTTATCTTCTCAACAGCATCGAGTCTAAGGGAGCCATTTGTTCTGGAATTTGGGATAATTTTAATCAGTTTGCCCTTTAAATTGTGTTGTGTTTAACCGGGCAGAGCTGTACAGTGATGGCCTGACACAATTCTATATTTATTTGAACTCCTGTCCCTTTGGGTACACTTTCAGAGGACATGACTCTAAATGATTTACCCTCACAGAAGAAAGAGTATGAAGCAATTTTTTAAAAAAAGTCTACAGGACCAAAAATGTTCTCTGAACCACATCTTAGGCTTCCAGGATTTCAACATGGGAGGGAAGTCTGCAGCGCCAGGGTAGAGGAGGGTCCACAACCTGAAAAGCCTTCCTTTGGGGCTACTGAGGAAGGATTAGATTGCCCTGCAAGCACCGTGTAGCAGGGTCCAAGGCGAGTACCGGGAGGAGGTCTCAGCAGGCAGCTGACGAGGGCCACTGACGTGGCCAGTTCAATAAGCCATACCCACAGGCATCCATCGGGGAGCTCAGAAAGCCCCTCATAGACAGGCCCTTCCCAAGGGCTGAAAGGCGGTGCCTGAGCTTGCGAAGGAATTCCTCAGTCCAGCCTTCAGGGGTGCGGCCAAACCTCCTGGATAAAAGCCGCTTGTTAGATTAAGGGTTCTCAAGCGCCGCCTCCCCAGATCCTGGGCTGCGGCTGAAAGACCTGCCCCCTACTGCCAAGTGATGCTGAGGAAGGTGGTCCAAACATCTACGGTAGAGAAATTGGACAACAACATGGGGAAGGATGGAGGAAAGTAATTAAGGTTAATGAAAGGAAAGAACAGAACCTGCTCCAGTTTCAGATTTTTCTCTAAGAGAGAAACTGGAGTTGAGTTGACTGTGGCGCAAACGGCATTTTTCTGCCACTGGCCTACCAGTGATTGTTTTGCATGGATTCTGCCACTATCCTTTCCTAGGCATATGTTCTGCATAGTTCAAGTGTAAATAAAAGAGCAGTGTTGTTGTGTAAATGACAGAACCCATTAGGTTTCTCTCTGAATCTGCCCATCTTCCATTATCATAAAGAAGATGAAATTTCCGCCCCTGAAGGACCATCTAAGGCATCTGATTTAGAAGGTTTACCCACGTTTCTCGGCTTGTCCTGATGGTGTATGTTACAAACCTTTCAGCAGAATGCACTGCCCAGGTTTTACTTAAGATTCCATCAGATATCATTTAAATCAGCAATCACACACAGGAACGCAGGCCTGCTTCCAACAGTGGTTAAGAGCTGGCTGGGTATAGACAACAGTGTCTATTTTCCTTCCAGGGCATCGAGGCTTATGTCTCACAATGAAGATCGAGAGACCCTTTGCGTTAAATCACTGGAAGCTATGTGCACATGTTCAGAGCTATTGCTCAAAGTCTTGATTCTTGGTTCAATCACAGCTTTCTCTTTTCTCAGGGCATCTCAAGAATCGGGATCAAAAGTAATGAGGGGTGTGAGGGTCTTGAAAATAATTTTGTACGGTCAGTGTCACAGTGCAAAGTGTGTATTGAATATCTTAGTAGGTGGAAAAGGAATATTCTACATGAAAACCTAAGGGCATGTAACATTTACCCTCAATCACTGGAGACAGTCTAAATCCATTCCACACGGCCCGGGATCATGAAACCCCCCCCGGGTCCCCGTTCTGCATGTAATAAAGCAAGAAAGCAACGGGCAGAGAGGATGCAGCTCTCAGAGAACTCTGGGTTGCAGCATTTTGGGAGAAAGAGCTGTGACCCACCTCACTGTGCCAAGATGAGGTGACGGTCCTATCACAGGACACTATCCTATGTGTTGGTTTGAGAAGATGACACTGAATTTTGCTGTTGAAGTTCCTCTCTCTGCCATTCAGCGTGTGTTCTGGAACTAAGTATGAGACAGAAAACGTCACTATACGCACACATGGGTATTGTGTGTGCTCAGTCCAATGCAAGAGCAGCTGTATGGGGCTCAGATGATGAGTTTCAGTTTCACCCTGCTTCTCACGGTGTCATTTCAGGCCTCTGGGTCTCAGTTTTCTCATGGGAAACAGATGGATTAGAATTTATTTAGAACAACTGGGGAATCTTCAAGGTTTTGTTTTGTTTTGTTTTGTTTAATGTCTTCACCATTTAAAATACAGTCCAGCCCAGAATTCAAGATTGCCGGAATGGCTTCCCTTCAAATCTTATTGCCTTAGTTTTTTTTTTTTTTTTTTTTTTTTTTTTTTTTAAATGCGTTATGCGGGCCTCTCACTGTTGTGGCCTCTCCCATTTGCGGAGCACAGGCTCCTTCAAATCTTATTGCCTTAGTTTTTTTTTTTTTTTTTTTTCTTTTCTTTGATGAAACAGTGAAATATATTTCCACATGACTATTTCTTGTTGACTTATCATTTCCCAAGCAGCTTGGCACCATTAACCTACCTTATCCTAAGTCTGGTACAGAGCATTCTGCAAGTCTACAAACTCTGTTGATAAGAGGTTTCTATATGAACATGAACCTTTAAGAAGTAATGTAAAAACAGAAGCTTATTTTAAATAATAAACATACAGAGAGAATCTGCAAATCACACAGGACTGCAGCTAATGTCAGATGACTAGAATTACAGTTTTGGCTCTGTCACTTACTGTATGTATTAGTCAACTCATTCATTCATTTAGCAGATATAAACTGACTGGTCCTAGGGATTTATACTATAAGCGTCTTTGCCATAAACATCTTTGCCGCAAAAGCATCTTTGCTGCAAACATCTTCACCACATAACTAATTAGCCATTAAGGCAATTCTGCCGTAAAAAATAAAATAACTGGTTGACGGTTTGGTTTTGACAATTCGGTTTCATTTCTCCATTGGCACAGCACTCCCATGTTTATATCACATAATCTGAAAGACGCCAAGGGCCTCAAAGGCCCAGAGCTGAACCCACATTTCCCACAGAACGTAGGAACGTCTGTTGAAGGACATGACGATATAACAAGAACACACAGCAGTGCAGACGTGTTCACAGCTCAATACGGACCTCAGGTACAAATCTACATCCTAGTGTTTGGAAACTGACACCTCTCTTAATGAAGCAAGAGATTTTAGCACACACACACACACACACACACACACACACACAAAAGTGTGACGCCAAACACGGAGACAATCAATAGGCAAAAAAAAAAAAAAAATACTATGAATGCAGGACGTGGAAGACCAGTCCTTCATTCCAGGGTCAGTGGGCTCCTTTGTAGCTGATCTAACCCAAGTCCACATCCTATTACAAACACTCCACAACTCAAGACAGCAAATGCAATTTTCTGTAAGGAGAGGCTTCCAAGCTGAGGTGGTTAAAGGATGACAAGGCTCATGTCTGCTCACCTGGAACCTGGGAAAAGCATCTCTTAAGTAGATGGGAAGGTGCTTGGTTCAGTCCTGATGCTTTGCTCCCACAAGACTCTGTTTATCATACTTCTGCCCTCACCTGAATTATAAATAAATATGCTCTGATTCAGGGGCTCTTAAATTGGGTGTTCCCAGCTTAGGGTGTCTGCAAAGCTATCCCTTGGTGAATGGGAAGAGATGTTAGGATTTCCATTTCGTATCTAATGAGTAGGCTCAAAGTGGAGGTTAGTGTTGGTTTAAATCCACGTTAGTGCATCTGCCGTCACACAGTTCTGTAGCTGGTCCAGGAGGTCCTATGTCAGGGGCAGAGGTGCCACGCTTGTTCTCCTTTATTTTTAGTTTCAGCAACTTGCGACCCTTCGCCATTTTACAAGTGCCCGGGTGAGAGAATTTAGTGATGATGCTACCCAGGGTTAATGAGATCAGCCCTCACGAAATGCATGAGGGCTCCTGCAGAGACACCGAGACTACGCACAAGTTACGCAAGCACAAGCCGACAACGGGACGTGCTGCAGTGAACACGTCTCTTAGCTCTCGTCAGCACAGGCTCAAACGAAAAGCAACGGCTTCAATCAAGCCTGACAAAATCTTAGCTCTCCATCCAAACGAAGTTCTGAATTTTCAAGGCTACTGAAAAGCATTATTTGCATCCACTGTTGTGAATGAGGAATCCCGATGCTAAGGTACACCGCACGCAGAGACTAGAGCATGGTCTGACGTGTATATGATTTATTAAAAACAGATAAGCTCATGGGGACTTTCCTGTTTATCCACGGGGGCATGTGGCCACAAAAGTTTGGAGAACATAGTGCTAACCGATCCCCATGATCTTTATGAGGAATGTAATGATGAGTTGTCATCTTTGAATTTCACAGCTGTCTTTGATTTTAGGTTGAACCCTAGGAAACTAACGCTCTGCAAGCACTTTTGGTCTGCAAAAACAGCAGTTTCCCGGGTTTAACTTAATAAAGACAACACCCGGAGTCAAGGTCGATGAATACTTGAGGGTCTTGTTTACAGAGTCCCTGAGCTTGGTGCCAGGTACACGATGGCTAACAGAACATCTCGTCACCATCCACATAAGGCCTTGACTGTCCTCGGGAAGTCACACAATAACGATTATGACCTTTGACATCACAACCTGTCTCAGTGCATAAGGAAGGAGTGGTTCAAACATTTCTACTCTGGTGGTTGAGAGTTTTACATCCAACGAGAAACAGTTTGAGGCAGGTGCACACTTCACTGTGTTCAGTGCCCACTAGAGCAGAACCACTTTCAAGGTTACCTGAAAGGGGCTGTTACGAAAACAAATGTAGGCCGTCTCCAGCCACCCAACGAAAACTGGACAGGGATTATGCAGACGATCAATGTCTATATCAGCCCAGAGGCCAATCCCAGCCCAGCATCTGTTTTTATAAATCAAGTTTCATTAGAATATGGCCATGCCCACTTGATCTGTAGGTGAAGAATAATCTTTCCTCTGCCCTTGTAGGTTCTGTCACTGAGGCCTGTGAATTAAACTGATAAAAGACAGATGAACAGTAGAAAGGGTTTATTTAGGCACATAGAGGCCTTCACAGAAAAGAAATGAATTCTCAAAGAAGCCGTTAGACTTTGGGACTTATATACCATTTTGACAAAGGGTGATAAATTATGGAAAGTGACTAGGAAATATATGAAGGAAACTAACAGAATACGACGGTTATTTTAGCAAGGTCTGTCTGTGCAGACTTATCTTGGTATCTTGTCTCCAGTGATGAGAATCACTCTTTTCTTTCTGGAACAAGAAGGCACGTTTCTTGCAAGAACTTTATGCCCGGCCTTCAGGCAGTTAAGAAGTGGGCAGTGGACTCTTCCTGTGTCTGCTGTTTCTCAGTCGCCTTCAGCTCAAAGTAATCCATATGCCAAAGCGGCATATTTTGGGGTGACATGATCTGGTCCCCTTCAGTTTACATATTCTCTGCATTGTTTTCATGCTTCATCACGAGTAGTTAAGACAGAGACCAGATAGCCCACAAAACCCAAAATATCGATTCTCGGGTCCTTTCCTGAAAAAATTTTGCTAGCCCCTATTTATATAATGGCAGAGTACATTGCAAGAGGAAAGAAAAAAAAAAAAAAAAAGGCAGGTGGATTACAGGTAAGGTGCTAATCCAAAACAGAACAACTAGAGCTCAATAAAACACTTTTCTTCAAGTTTTCTATCACCCTTCTAGGAATGTATGAAATGACTTTTGATAATGTATAAAAGATCATTTAAGATTTTCCAAGATTTGAAGTTCCAAATGTTTTTCTGTTATTTAAAAAAAAAAAAAAAGTGTGTTTTGGCCTTCCCATAAAGCAGAGAAACAGAGAAACAGGCATGCGGTCCATGTTATATTTTCTATCAGGGCTCTCCGGCCATCAGCATCTAACTGTAAAATAAACAGCTATTCCAAAATACCTATGCAAATATGAACTCATCCTTCTGATGTAATTTGCATTAAGCTGAATCATCTCCCAGAATAAATTCAAAAGGTATTTCATTTTAAACCCTCATTACTGCAGTTGTTCTAGAAATAGGTCTTTACATAAAAAGGCAAGTCCTTTATTAATTTATACAAAGTTTTTCACGAGGCTGATAATTGAAGTTCTGAAGGCAGTAAGTTCAAATCTTGTGTCGCCTGCCTTGATAACGGATGAACTGTTTACTTTGAAAGGAACGGTAAGAAAATGTTAACTTTGTTCCAAAGAAATTCTCAAAAGCATAATGGAGTACAGATATAAACCATTTTCCTCTGGGCTCTACTAGGTACTCGTGATCCAAGAAATGCTTATAATTGACAGGCTTCCTCCCTGAGTAAGCTTTATTCCTTACCTTTATTTTTGAATGCATGGGGTCCTAGTTTCTTAACTCATTAAAAATACTTTTCTCATGCGTGAGCAAGGACTAAATCAGGGGCCCCAGAATTACTAAATCTAAGACACAAAGAGCTGAACAGGACTAGGGAATCCCTAGGTCTCTTATTAAATGACTGGAGGTTGTGAATTTAAAATCCAATCATTTGGCTATTCTCTGATGAAGCCACATGTGTTTTATGACATAGCCTTATTCTGCAGAAAATGAAGCTGATGACACTTTGCTGACGTTAGAAATGGACATTTTTCTGCATCAAGGTGGAACCTCCCTCCAAGGAGGATCTTAATTTCTTAAAAGTGGCAAGGGGTTCGCTCCAAATATAAAAACTATTGCCAAGTGCACTTTCCGTTCCTGTGGGTATATGTTTCAGAGACTGCTTGGATTGGTGTCTTGAAAGAAACTTTCCTGTTTTGTTCTTTCAATGGCAGAAAAACCTAGATGGCTTCACGGCAGAGCAGGAAGGATGAATGAAGATCTTAGGGAAGCAGAAGTCCTTGACGCTGGCCACACATGAGAAACTCCTGAGAAGTGTTTAAAATCCCGTTGCCCTGGCCACAACCTGAAATCTCTGTGGGTAGGACCCAGGCATCAATTCCAACGTGCAATCAAGCTCCAGTTCCCCAGGGGAGAGGAAATCACCCCATGAAACTTCAAGGCCATGGAAAGAACGTGAACAGACACATGAGAAAGGGCCTCCTCCTTGTGTGTTTTAGTCACTTGAAAAGAGTGGTTTGTCAAAATACATCTTCAAAAACATTGGTCTGAAACACACATCTTTACCCTTACTTGGGGTCTACCACGGCAAAGAGTGCTGAGGCTCTGACCATGAGCCAGACTCGTCAAATTTGGGAACTGCAGTGTGGTAGAGTTGGGATGAGCTTGCCTTCTGGGAAAGAGGCTGCAGGATTTTATAGCCATGGGTTTGAAATAGTCAAAAAGGTGGAGGTCAGGACTTGAACTCAGTGACATGACAGAATCTTTGCCCAAACTGTAAGAGCCGTACGCAGGCCTCTCACCGCTGTGGCCTCTCCCGCTGCGGAGCACAGGCTCCGGACGCACAGGCTCAGCGGCCATGGCCCACAGGCCCAGCTGCCCCGCGGCTTGTGGGATCTTCCCGGACCGGGGCACGAACCCGTGTCCCCTGCATCGGCAGGTGGACTCTCAACCACTGCGCCACCAGGGAAGCCCCAGACCCGTGTTTCTTACCAGGAGTTCCCCAGGAAATACATCCACGGCAACATTAAACGCAAACTGTTCTTTTTGAGAGACAACACAATTCCAAAATGTTAATTGCTGTTATTTGACAAAAGTTTGAAAATCGAGACAGTGCAGTGAGCTAGCATGAGATGTTAAAATTCATCTCTGAAGGAATAATTTCTCCTCGGAGCAAGCACGCCGCTAATGTGGAACACAGTGTGCAAACCACTGGCCGTGCCTCTCTGGTTCCATGTGGGAAGGAAGATGGCATTAAATTTCGCTTAAATGGTCCCCGAAAAGGCAATGTACCACGTGTGGGTGATCATTTTATTATCCAGAGGAAATTCATCTCACAGGCACAGAACCCACAACAAGACATATCATGGTCGATAGTATCTGGCATCCTCATTAACAACTCCAGGAGAGCTGCCAGCGCCTGAGCGTGACAAAGGAGACGGACATCGCAGGCTCTGGCTGAACGCGAAGCGGCAAGGCCCTTCCAGAAACGCCGCTTCCCAACACCGTTTCAAGATGCTCTGCCTCTTCCCAGCCAGAGCCCCGCCAACGAGAGCCGGCATCACCCGCAGGAGAACGCCACGTAACGCGCTCTGGACAGAAGACGGGTTTGAGAGTTCATACTGATTCCGCTGAGGGGAGAGCCCAATGTGCCCATAGTCTCAGAAAACAGAGTTTTGGAAACACAAGACGAAATTAAGCATGACTCACCGAGCTGATTACCCAGGACACACACTGCGAATCGTTACACAAGACGCATTCACGGAACAATGAGAAAGCCTGAGACTTGCCAAAAGCAAATGTGACTCCAGCTTCTTATGTTCACATCTCCTGAGTCAGAGAGACTGCATGCGTGCTGAAGTTTCTCTCTTTTTTTTTTTTTTAAAATAAATTTATTTATTTATTTATTTATCCTTTTTTTGCAGTACACGGGCCTCTCACTGTTGTGGCCTCTCCCGTTGTGGAGCACAGGCTCCAGAGGCGCAGGCTCAGTGGCCATGGCTCACGGGCCTAGCAGCTCCACGGCATGTGGGATCTTCCCGGACTGGGGCACGAACCCGTGTTCCCTGCATCGGCAGGCAGACTGTCAACCACTGCGCCACCAGGGAAGCCCTATAAATTTATTTATTTATTTTTGGCTGTGTTGCGTTTTCGTTGCTACACGTGAGCTTTCTCTAGTTGCAGTGAGCGGGGGCTACTCTTCATTGCGGTGCGTGGGCTTCTCATCGTGGTGGCTTCTCTTGTTGTGGAGCACAGGCTCTAGGAGCGTGGGCTCAGTAGTTGTGGCTCATGGGCTCTAGAGCGCAGGCTCAGTAGTTGTGGCGCAGGGGCTTAGTTGCTCCGCGGCATGTGGGATCTTCCCAGACCAGGGCTCAAACCCGTGTCCCCTGCACCGGCAGGTGGATTCTTAACCTCTGTGCCAGAAAGAGGTGCAGAAAGTTTCTCCTTTCTGTATGAATATGACAGGAGATACAAGTGTGTCCTTAGTTCTTGGACTTCTGTGATGTTCTCTGGCTCTCTTGCTCTCTCCCCCACTTCCTATTACCTTCCTCTTGAGTGTGATAGGACTGATCACTGTGTCTGTGAACTTCTCTCTGGCTTGGCATGAGTCATCTCTTTTCCCTAGACTTTAACTTGGTACTCTGCACACTCAACAAATATTTGTTGGATGGATGCATGAATAAAGCAGTTAAGTATCCTTTTATCTTCTCAATCTATGTTTCCAAAATCTGTTTTACCCTTATTGACTTAATGACCTTTATGTTATTTCTGGACCTTCCTCAAGATTCATGGCTCAGCTCTCTCCCATCTGTGGAGACCTCATCAGTTCTCATGCATGAAGTTATAAGCAGGAGAATGTGTGGGTGCAAAGACTTACTAGAGGCAACAGGGACGGGAGGATGGAAGGAACCACCTACATGGGGGTATGTGGTTATACAGGTGTAATAGGGAAGAACAAACCTCACTCCATATTAGATCTGTTCCTTTATATTCTAACCTTTGTGCTCTGTTGCCTGTCCTTAGTCACACGGGCTCTGCATCTTTTGTAAAAGAACGTTGCCTGAAATGTACAGGATAGCCCTTTCTCAAGGCTCTGACCTTTAAGAGTATAACACTTTCCCATTCACACAGAGCTAAAAATTTGCAGAACAGAGAATACCATTTGTCTTGTTGGAGGTTTATAGGAACAGCGTGACCTGACCTACCTGCACAGATGCAAGAGCAAAGGATTCCACCACCAAGAAGTTTGCATCACCTATGCATGCTTGCCTTTAAAAGTGCTTTGCTGAAACCCTTAGGAGAGTTCAGGGTTCTTGGGGCACGAGCCACCCGTCTCCTTGCATGGCCCTGCAATAAACCTTTCTCTGCTCCAAACTACGATGTGGCAGTCTGTTTGGCCTAATTGTGTGTGGAGCACACGAACTTGCTTTCAGTAACACAGGCAGTACTGGGGAAGTGTGAGCAGAGAGGACCTGAGACGGATGTCCCTGAGCTGGGAAGTGACTTCTTAGCAGTGTAGGAAGCCTGGATGTGAACTGCAGGTGAGCGCAGCTTGCAGGGAGAAGCAACACCCGCGGAGGCGGCCAGGCAAGGCTGGGGTTTGGCTAACCAAGGCTGGAGACGGAGAAACAGTGTGCCAGCTGGTTCACGGTTAGGGTTACCATGCGCCCGATTCCACAGGCCTTGCTCGGCCCGGTGCTGACTCTGTACCCCACTGGGGCAGACCAGGACTGCGTTGTGCCTAAAGAAACGCACAAGGCAAAAGCGTACGCTACGATCTTCCAGCCCGTGACTATATGTACATGTGCAGCGATCACTGCCCTTTGACTAGCCAGGGCTTCTGGAATTTAATCTCCTTCCATCGCCTCACGTGAGCCGTGTCTAAAAGCAAAGCCAGCTGGTCCTCATTGTTTGTGGAGTCGGCATTGGCACACCCTCCTATTCGCTGACATTTATATGTAACCCCGACAGCAAGACTGTGTCACTTTCATAGTCACGTACAGATGTGAGCAGAGCAGTGAAAAGTTCGGGTCCCCCAACATACACATTTCTAGCTGAGGTCCAATGATGCAAGCCTCCGCCCTTCTGTTTCAGCTCTCACACTATAAACAACTCTATTTTTTCTTAAAATCTTTATTGGCGTATAATTGCTTTACAATGGTGTGTTAGTTTCTGCTGTATAACAAAGTGAATCAGCTATACGTATACATATATTCCCATATCCCCTCCCTCTTGCGTCTCCCTCCCACCCTCCCTATCCCACCCCTCTCGGTGGTCACAAAGCACCGAGCTGATCTCCCTGTGCTATGCAGCTGCTTCCCACTAGCCATCTACCTTACGTTTGGTAGTGTATATATGTCCATGCCTCTCTCTCGCTTTGTCACAGCTCACCCTTCCCCCTCCCTGTGTCCTCAGGTCCATTCTCTACGTCTGTGTCTTTATTCCTGTCCTGCCCCTAGGTTCTTCAGAACCATTTTTTTTTTACAGGATAGCCCTTTCTCAAGGCTCTGACCTTTAAGAGTATAACACTTTCCCATTCACACAGAGCTAAAAATTTGCAGAACAGAGAATACCATTTGTCTTGTTGGAGGTTTATAGGAACAGCGTGACCTGACCTACCTGCACAGATGCAAGAGCAAAGGATTCCACCACCAAGAAGTTTGCATCACCTATGCATGCTTGCCTTTAAAAGTGCTTTGCTGAAACCCTTAGGAGAGTTCAGGGTTCTTGGGGCACGAGCCACCCGTCTCCTTGCATGGCCCTGCAATAAACCTTTCTCTGCTCCAAACTACGATGTGGCAGTCTGTTTGGCCTAATTGTGTGTGGAGCACACGAACTTGCTTTCAGTAACACAGGCAGTACTGGGGAAGTGTGAGCAGAGAGGACCTGAGACGGATGTCCCTGAGCTGGGAAGTGACTTCTTAGCAGTGTAGGAAGCCTGGATGTGAACTGCAGGTGAGCGCAGCTTGCAGGGAGAAGCAACACCCGCGGAGGCGGCCAGGCAAGGCTGGGGTTTGGCTAACCAAGGCTGGAGACGGAGAAACAGTGTGCCAGCTGGTTCACGGTTAGGGTTACCATGCGCCCGATTCCACAGGCCTTGCTCGGCCCGGTGCTGACTCTGTACCCCACTGGGGCAGACCAGGACTGCGTTGTGCCTAAAGAAACGCACAAGGCAAAAGCGTACGCTACGATCTTCCAGCCCGTGACTATATGTACATGTGCAGCGATCACTGCCCTTTGACTAGCCAGGGCTTCTGGAATTTAATCTCCTTCCATCGCCTCACGTGAGCCGTGTCTAAAAGCAAAGCCAGCTGGTCCTCATTGTTTGTGGAGTCGGCATTGGCACACCCTCCTATTCGCTGACATTTATATGTAACCCCGACAGCAAGACTGTGTCACTTTCATAGTCACGTACAGATGTGAGCAGAGCAGTGAAAAGTTCGGGTCCCCCAACATACACATTTCTAGCTGAGGTCCAATGATGCAAGCCTCCGCCCTTCTGTTTCAGCTCTCACACTATAAACAACTCTATTTTTTCTTAAAATCTTTATTGGCGTATAATTGCTTTACAATGGTGTGTTAGTTTCTGCTGTATAACAAAGTGAATCAGCTATACGTATACATATATTCCCATATCCCCTCCCTCTTGCGTCTCCCTCCCACCCTCCCTATCCCACCCCTCTCGGTGGTCACAAAGCACCGAGCTGATCTCCCTGTGCTATGCAGCTGCTTCCCACTAGCCATCTACCTTACGTTTGGTAGTGTATATATGTCCATGCCTCTCTCTCGCTTTGTCACAGCTCACCCTTCCCCCTCCCTGTGTCCTCAGGTCCATTCTCTACGTCTGTGTCTTTATTCCTGTCCTGCCCCTAGGTTCTTCAGAACCATTTTTTTTTTAAAACAATTGTCTTTTCTGCAGTATATTCAGAGCCATGTTTTGTTGCAATTCTGTGCTTTGTGTTGGTGATTTCACTAAGACAGCCCCCAAGTGTAGTGTTAAGGTGTTGTCTGATGTTTCTAAGCATAAGGTGGTTGTCTTGTGCCTTATGGCAAAAATACGTGAGTTAGAAAAGCATCATTCAGGCACGAGCTATAGTGCTGTTGGCCGTGATTTCAATGTTAATGAATCAAGTGTATATTCAATAAGGTGTCTTTAAACGGAAATACAGATAAAACGAGGTTATGCATTGATTGGGTGATGACAATTTTGGGACCACAGGGTCCAGGGGCCCAGCCCTGCATTTCCCTAGGGAGTATGTTTAGTACTCAATTTATAGAACATCACAACCATGAATAACGGTAATCACCTTCGCTTCATTTTCCTAATTGTTCTTGGGAAATTTCCCCCCCTTAGTCAGGCAAAACCCACATTTCATCATTATGCCTTCTTAGGCATCCGAACAGCTGCCCATTTTCCACAAGTCTCACTTCAAGGGGTCTCTCCCCACCTTCTCTTTCCATTCTCAAAGCTCTCCCCTCGGGACTTCCCTGGTGGTCCAGTGGTTAAGACTTTGCCTTCCAGTGCAGGGGGTACGGGTTCGACCCCTGGTCGGGGAGCTAAGATCCCACATGCCTCGCAGCCAAAAAACCAAAACATAAAACAGAAGCAATATTGTAACAAATTCAATAAAGACTTTAAAAATGGTCCACACCAGAAAAACCTTAAAAAAAAAAAGCTCTCCCCTTTTGCGGGCACTTATTTCACAGCTGAATTCTCTCTATCATATATTAGCTGTTCTCCCCAATCCCTAACTCCCGCTCTCTGTAGCCTGGACAAGCTATGGCCCCTGCCTTCAATGTCCTCACCTTTTCTTCTTCCCAGGGAGGTGCGACCCCATTTGCAAAGCCCAGCTGAAGGGCCACCTCCTCCGTGAAGCCCTCTGTGATGCTTACATTCCATGATGAGCCCTTCTCGCCACAATCCCAGAGCTCCGGCAGCCTCAGGAACTGGTCTGATGAACGAGTGGAGCCAACTTCCTTGTTAATTTCCACAGATCACATGGCCAAATGCTCCTTAAGGGCAAAACAGTAAACTCCTAACGCTTCTTGAGATCATCCATAGCACTTTGCGTGGTTACTGATTAAACTTTTCTCCAGGTCTAATCGCATCAAGACTTCTAACAACTAGGATTGCCTTCTGAATAAAATACAGAATGCTCAGTTAAATCTGAATTACGGATAAACGACAATTTTTTTTAGTATAACTCTGTCCTGAATATTTCATGAGATGTACTAAAAAAAAAAACGACTCCTTGTTTAACTAAAACTCAAAGTGGGCATTCTGCACTTTATTTAGGTAACCCACCCACTACAGATTTAATCCCCAATACATTCTTGGAATGAGCTACTTTCTAAGGAACTACAAAAGTAGCAGACTCTTGCCTTCTAGGTGTGAAGAGGGGGCATAGGGAATAAAGAGATTTAAGCCATAGGGAGGAAGCCATACTCAAAGGCAAATGTATGCAAACAATTCTGTGAAGCTAAGAGCTGAGGAAGCACAAGATATAATTCAACTCAGGATGCATGACTGATGTAGGTTTCAAGGCCATGGCCTTAATGCTGACTTTTGAGAAGACATGGATTTTCAGAGAAATGGGGAAGCCAGGTGTATCAGTCACCTGCACCTGCTATAACAAGTACCACAGGTGGGGCGGCTTAAAGAACAGACATTTATCTTTCCACTCCTGGAAGCTGGAAGTCTGAGATCAAGGTGTCAGGAACACTGGTTCCTCCCGAGGCCTCTCCCCTTGGTGTGTAGACGGCCGTCTCCTCCCTGTGTCCTCACGTGGTGGTCCATGCGTGTCTGTGTCCTAATCTCCCCTTCATACGAGGACACCAGTCCTACTGGATTAGGGCCCACCCTCCTGACCCCATTTTACCTTAATTACATCCTTAAAGGTCCTACGTCCTCCAAATACAATCACATTCTGAGGTCCTGGGGGTTAGGACTTCAACCTATATGAGTGGGGGGTGGGAGTGTAATTTAGTCCATAACACCAGGTGGATGTCCTCGGAGAAGACAGTATTGTAAGAATAATCATTCATGTCTCACTTTTCCACTTCAGTGCCATCTATTCATTTATTTTTACCAATTATTCCAAAACTGTATTCCCAGGTTGTCAACGACAGAGCCTGACCTAGTCACAAAGAACTATTAAAATGTCCTGCTCCAAGGGCTGGGGGAATAAAAAGAACCCTACTTCTCAGAGAAAGGTGTGAACAGAATGTCTTCATCATAGTTATTTAAGGCAGTATTCATGCAGGTTATGATGACAATTCCTTACGATGGAAACTTTTATCAGTAATACCATTCTACACAATCAGTATAAACTTAGGAAATCAAATGTAAACAATGTTGGAGCCGTAAGACTAACTCTAAATTCCCAGTAAGGGAACATAGGTACTGTCACATACTTGGAATATTGGTGGTTTTTAAAAAACGTTTTGCTAACTTTATTCACAACAAGCACCCCACAGCCCACCCCCACCCAAGGAGGACATAGAAACTGTTCTTTTTTTTCGGCCGTGCTGTGCGACTTGCGGGACCTTAGTCCCCAACAGGGACTGGAACTGGGCCCCAGCAGCGAAAGTGCAGAGTCCTAACCACTGGCCCGCCAGGGAAGTCCCCATAGAAATTGTAATGCAGTGTTTTATGTGTTTCATGACCAGAGCTTCCAAGCCTTCAGCTCTCAATTACTTAAGTTAATCTGCCTTGGCCCTCATTAGAGTAAGATTTGTGAAACAATGCTTATTTCCCGAAAACAAACCTAAATGATTCGTGGAAATCCTTCTCTGGAAAGGCTCCCCTTCTCTTGATGGTGCCTGGAGGAACGCATTTTTCTCCAAACCAAATCCTCAGTTACTGCATTAAAGAATGCGTTGGTTTGCTTCTTTGTTTCTGTATCTGTTCACATACAAAGTCTTGAAATAGCATGAAAAAGTGAATGACATGTTTAGAAGTTCCTTTTCCAAAGGGCGCCTTGGAAAAGAGGATCTGCTTGGTTCTCAGAAGGACAGGGATCCTGTAGCACATTTTCCAGATGGGACTTTCTTGTTTATGAGACGCCGGCCACCAGAAGAGGGTGTGACGAGAGGGTAGGGATTCCACGATAGGATGTTTGTCGGTCCCAAGGATTTAGGCTCTGTTAGTTGTGAAAGTGACTAAAAATATTTCATGTTTGTAAGAGCAGACAAGACAAAAAATGCAGACCATTTAATGCCTTACCACTTCACCGAAATATTGTGTATTACTGCACATTATATATATATATATATATATATATATATATATATATATATATATATATACATATGTCATTTATACATGATTTCTCTGGAGAAGTAAAGCCAATTGCCAATGTAAAACTGATTTTTAATTTTAAGGTCCAGAATCCCCGCTGCCTGGCAAGGAAACTATAAGGAAACAACACCCATTACTGGTCCCCAAGGAGTGAGTAAAATCTCCAAATTCCTCAGTGTGGTGAAGGATAGTGCTGGGAGGTGGGCTCTTCGTACCTGCCATCAAAAAGTTTTCCCTAAGAGGAAACTCTTGCCTTTCCTTATCGGGTGTGGTAGATGGAGGCCGCTGTCACAGCAAACACTTGTGTTGAATTCCACGCCTGTCTGTATTCTAGATTGTGGATGGACTTCTTTTTTTTCCTTAGAAGCAGATTATCAGACAGGTTCTCACGCATGGAGCTGTCACCATTGATTTACACCTCCATCCCCTCTCCTTCCTCTAAGCTGTCAGTCATCACAGAGAGAAGACACTTCCGGGTGCCTTGAGAGTCTGGAGAAGTCTTGTGTCCGGAAACAGAAGAGTCGGCGTGAACAACGGATGAAGTAAAACAGTACTGTGGTAAGTTCTGGATTTAACATCGTTCAATTAGAAGAGGAAGTGTTTTCCTTTGTCTGAACGGAGACCTTTTCACCTGTGCATCTTCCGTTAACACAGGGCAGAGCGAACAACGTAACGTGTCTATTCGGCAAACCTGCATCTGGCTGATGCCCGAGCTCTAATGCAGGGGTCCTGGGATTAGAGCCATTTTAGAAGCTGGATGTGTAATTTCACCCTGGGATGAGGTTAATCGGCTTTCTCCCCAAACCATGACATGGCTGCAGGCTCCTTTCCCCATGTAAACCATTTTTACTCCTGCAGTTAAGCTGCAGTTGGTTTTTTATTTTCTGCTTCACAGAAGATGCCTCGAGGGTCCTGAACTTGGAGTTAACTTTTTATTGTGACTCTGGTGTCTGCAGATGCAGAATTTTCTAGCTCTGAGCTTTGCTGGCCTTTGTCTCTACAGAATTCCAGGAATGGTAGACGTGACAGGACAGGGAACATCTAACAAATTAGGTTCTTTTGTGGACTTCTGCAAAGTACAATGACTGAAAGTCCGTTGTTCGCAAATTTCTGCTAAATATTTTACGAGCTGTTTTTTTTTTTTAATATATTTTATTTTATTTACTATTTTAAAGTTTTTTTGGCTGCACTGGGCCTTTGTTGCTGCATATGGGCTTTCTCCAGTTGTGGCGAGCGGGGGCTACTCTTCACTGCGGTGCGCCGGCTTCTCATTGCGGTGGCTTCCCTCGTTGCAGCGCATGGGCTCTAGGCGTGAGGGCTTCAGTAGTTGTGGCGCGTGGGCTCAGTAGTTGTGGCTCGCGGGCTCTAGAGTGCAGGCTCAGTAGTTGTGGCGCACGGGCTTAGTTGCTTCGCGGCATGTGGGATCTTCCCAGACCAGGGATGGAACCTGTGTCCCCGGCCCTGGCAGGCAGATTCTTAACCACTGCGCCACCACGGAAGTCCCTTACGAGATGTTTTTTAAAGCCAGGTTTAAATCCCGTATTTCACCAGGTTTACTAGTTTGCTGATATAAAAGTTTGCATTTTATTTTATTTTATTTTATTTTATATTATATTTATTTTTTTTAAAGTTTGCATTTTAGATGGGGGTAGTGGTTGTCTACACTCAGAAGGCAGTGAAAATCGAGAAGGACAGGCCCACTTCTTGTCCTAATCCTCAGGTGGTACCTGCCCTCCTGGACCTTCCTGAGGACGCGTGGATAAGCCAGGAGGAAGGGAAATAATACGTCTTAGAGAGAGAAAACGTCACCCAACTGCTAAGTAATTTAAACACCATTTGGATATGAAACCCAACACAGGTTGTGAAGGAGACTTCTGGTTTCTGGGTCACATAATTTAGCATCGCTTGATTTCTTGAATGCACGTATGATTCTTAAAATTAAAATACACATGTGTGTGTGTGTGTGTGTGTGTGTGTGAGATCTGATAGACACTGGAGCAGGCTGCAAATGCCTATGTATTATTTAATATGAGAGAGAGTGGGGCACGGGGATTAAATGTTCACTTTCCTCTCATGAGAGGTAGTCTGTCTTAGTTCCACAGACAGTGTCTCAAGTCGGATGCTTGAGTTCAAGTCCAATAAGATTGGAGTCCATGATCTTGGGCAGGTCATTTTACCTCCCACTGCCTCAGTTTCCTCTCCTGTAAAAGAGGATCCCACAGGGGCTTCCCTGGTGGCGCAGTGGTCGAGAGTCTGCCTACCGATGCAGGGGACACGGGTTCGTGCCCTGGTCCGGGAAGATCCCACATGCCGCGGGGCGGCTGGGCCCGTGAGCCATGGCCGCTGGGCCTGCGCATCTGGAGCCTGTGCTCCGCCATGGGAGAGGCCACAACAGTGAGAGGCCCGCGTACCGCAAAAAAAAAAAAAAAAAAAAAAAAAAAAGAGGAAGACCAATCTCCCTATTCAACTGTAAGCTTTTCGTAAGTATGTTTATATAGAAGATGACCTGGATAAATCCCACACGGGGAAATGCATTCCATCAATAGTAGGTGCTCCAAGGCTTCCTTGGGGGCACAGGGGTTAAGAATCCGCCCACCAAGGCAGGGAACACGGGTTCAAGCCCTGGTCCAGGAAGATCTCACATGCCGTGGAGCAACTAAGCCCTTGCGCCACAACTACTGAGCCTGGGCTCTAGAGCCCACTAGCCACAACTACTGAGCCTGCATGCCACAACTACTGAGCCCATGAGCCACAATCACTGAGCCCACACACCTAGAGCCCGTGCTCCGAAACAAGAGAAGCCACCGCAATGAGAAGACCACACACTGCAATGAAAAGTAGCCCCTGCTCGCCGCAACTAGAGAAAACCCACGTGCAGCAATGAAGACCCAACACAGCCAAAAATAAAAACAAATAAATAAATTTAAAAAAAAACAGTAGGTGCTCCTATTTACAATAGCCAAGATATGGAAACAACCTAAGTGTCCATTGACAGATGAATGGATAAAGAGGATGTGGTACACATATACAATGGAATATGACTCAGCCATAAAAAAGAATGAAATAATGCCATTTGCAGCAACATGGATGGACCTAGAGATGATCACACTAAGTGAAGTAAGTCAGACAGAGAAAGACAAATACCATATATTACTTCTATGTGGAATCTAAAATATGACACAAATGAACCTATCTATGAAACAGAAACAGACTCACAGACATAGAAAACAAACTGATTGTTACCAAAAAGGAAAAGGGAGAAGAGACATAAATTAACTGTATACATAAAACAGATAAGCAACAATGATTTACTGTATAACACAGGGAATATTTAATATCTTACAATAACCTATAACGGAAAAGAGTCTGAAAAAAGTGCACGTACATAACTGAATCACTGTGCTGTACACCTGAAACTAACACAATACTGTAAATCAACTATCCTTCAATTTTTTAAAAAAGAGCTCAAGAAAGGCCAAAAAAAAGTAGGTGTTCACTCTATGTTAGTTAATATGCTGAGATTATGTATTAAGGATATTCTTGCAGGAGACTCTGAGAGAGCCTTCTGGCATCCTTCCCCTATTATGGCCACCTGTAATGGGACTGGATCCAGGAGATAAAGAGCCGCTGGGAACCCCTGGACACAGGAGCCCACAGCTGTTCAGGGACCCTGTGAGCTCTGGGCATCTTCAGCTACAATCCACGGAACCACGTCCTTTGGAGGCACCTGCATGAATGCGGAAAGAGCACGTGGCTATCTTTCCACTCACCACACCCTTTTTCTTGCCAAAACGCATGTCAATATCGACCAAATTCAGCAGTTTTTTCAAACATCAGACGTTCTAAAACACATTGAAAAGCCAAACCCGCTCACTGGTTTTCTGGCCTTGCGTTAAACAACCTCTGTTACTGCTGAAAAGGCTACATTTGATGGGATAAAGGATAAAGGGTTCATCTTCCCACTCATCAAATGACACAACCCTGGTTGCCTTTTAAAAGCTAAAGCAGGGTTGGCAACTGTTTTCTGTCAAGGGCCAGACAGGAATTATTTTTGACGTCACAGGTCACACGGTTTCTGTTGCAATTACTCAGCTCTGTGGCTGTAGCGTGGAAACTGCCATAGGCAGTTTAGGCGACGCGTACACACCTGGGGGTGGCAGGTCGCCAGTAAAGCTTTATTTGTGGACACTGAAATTTTAATTTCATGAACTGTTTATGTGTCATGCAATATTCTTCTTTTGAGTTTTGGAAGGCAGCTATGCTCACCACTATACCACCCATGCACATGGTTCTTTTGATTTTTTTTTTCAATCATTTAAATACAGAGATAACAACCAATCTTAGTTCATGGGAACGAATGCTGAAAACAGGCGGCTGGCTGGATTGATTGTGGGCCACGACTATCGAAATGACAGAACTCATGTTCCTTAGCATGAGATTCCAGGGCCTCTGAGGTCTCTCTCTCCCACTTTCCCAAGGACGGCAGTCTTCCCTACCCTTTCATCTTCACTCAGTTTAACCCTGTTCTTCCAGGGCTGGCTGAAGACCCACATCTTCTGTGAAGCCTGTCCAGCTCCCCCTCTAGCCCCTCTAACCACATTTATAAACATGCATAAGAGCGTTCAGCATCATACACCCCTTATAAGGACATGGAGAAAGACCAATCATGGTCCATTGCCCTCCCTAAGTCTCTGTTTCCTTGCTTATGAAAGTGACATCATAACGCATATCTGATAAAATTGTTGTTATAGGGATTAAAAACAGACAATACACTTAAAACACCCAATACAGCTTTACTATGGCATAGAAACTCATAAAATGGAGCTGCGATATAGATAAGAATGATGGTGCTGATGACGGTGATGGTGATGGTGATGATGATGATGATGAATGGTGACGGTGGTGATGATGATAGTGTTAATGATGGTGATGGTGGTGATGGTGGTGGTGGTGATGATGATAGTGATAATGATGGTGATGATGGTGATGGTGGTGGTGATGATGGTGATGGTGATAATGGTGATGATGATGGTGATGATGATGGTGATGATGATGATGAGTTGTAACCTTACACAATGACTGCAGTTGATTATGGAGCTTTGTAAACTTGAACTATTGATACCTTTGCATGCTAAAGCTGACTGTGCTTGTATCAGATGTAAAACCCTTTTCAGATTAAAAATGTTCGAAGTCCCAAAACATGTCTCCCTCTCAAACTGCTACTTCAGGCTTATATGGGGGAGAATTAAGATATTAAAATCTATGTCTCTAGTCATTTAGCAATGACTAGAGACATCTTGGTTGTCACACCTGGGGGAGGGGAGTGCTACTGGCATCTAGTCAGTAGAGGCCAGAGATGCTACGAAACATCCTACAATACACAAGACAGACTCCAACAGTAAAGAATTATCTGACTCCAAATTACAATATTAATGAGGTTGAGAAATCCTGTCCAAGAAGAGAGGGAGAAATGGGGAGAGAGAGAGAGACGGAGAGAGACAGAAAGAAAGAGAGACAGAGAGAGAGATAAACTCCTAAGTGCATACTCTTCTCTTTAAGTAGATTTCTTGGACAATCCAGTCACTTTCTGTTCTTAATTGCTATGGTCTAGAAGGGACCCTTTTTTTAAAAAAAGAGGGGACTAAACACTAATGATGCAAGGGTATACCAGATGACCAAGAATTTTAAAATTGTCCCATGAGGGTGGATATAGGAATTGTGCCAAATCAAAGGATGATGTCTTGGCAGCTGGACAACTTTCTACTAGGGATACAGCAGTCCATCTCTCCTGGGAAGAGATGACATAAGATTAGAACAGATGTCAACCCATTCCTAGACATAATTGGGAATAGGAAACCAAGACAGGTTTCTCTTAACATGACTGTAAAAACATTCAAGGAAACACTCTGTACAAGGGAAAGCCGAATAAATGAGCACTGGTGCATCTAGAAGCCCAAGAGCAAAAGCAGAGTTCCTTCTAAGCACGCCATCCACGGTCGAGCTGATGATTATCAACTCAGTACCACTCCTATGCGGCCATCTTGTTTGTGTGGTTATTTAAACCTGTGTCGCTACTTAACTTTCCATATGCCTGTTTTCTCTCTCTCACTGGATGACAGACAAATTAAAGGAAAAACGCAGGCTTTACACTTATTTGTATGCCTCAAGGGGCACAGCGTGACCTGCCTTACCATTGAATCTGCTTCATAACACACTTGGCGATAATGATTCTCCACTCCTCTGAAAAGCAACCAGGACAGTTTTCCTGATAGTCACACCATCATTACAACTTCAAAGTCACTGGATGTGAAGCATCACTCTAAATAACTCTACCTGAACATAAGAGGCAACCACGTCACCACAAAGACCCTGGGCTGGTCAGGGAAGCGGGTGCAATAGACAAATACTTGATTCCAGCATTTTAAACATTTCTAGGGAAAGGGAGCTGGTATCTTGAAGAGCGAGAGCTGCACAGATGCTGAGAGATACTCTTTTCTGACCCTGAGGTTTTATACTTGGGAAACTGAAATCTCAAAAGTTAAATTAGATGCTTAAAGCTGCACAGCTCTTATGAGCCAACTAACACCAGGGGCCAGTCCACAGGTCCCCAATTTAGCCCTCTTTCCTCAGACCAGGGCTTGTCAACCCAAGCACTATGGATACATGGACCTGGATCATTCTCTGTGGTGGAACTGTCCTGTGCACTGCAGGGTGTTGAACAGCATCCCTGGTCTCCGCCCACCAGATGCCAGTAACAAACCCCTCCTCCCAGCTGAGGCAACCAAAACTGCCCCCAGACATTGCCAAATGTACCCTGGGGGGCGGAATTGCCACTGGTTGACAATCACTGTCCTAGACCTATCTTACCTTGACTTTAATAGCTAAGAAGTGCTTCTAAACTAAGTGACACACATTTTAACACTGTTACATTTCTATAACCCAAAGCCTTTAGCAAAAGAGCACAGTCTTCTTACAGGGAAGTCCTGCCATGTTAGCTTCTTTTGAAATACCTTCCTTACGTACCTTTTTCGGTAATACCTATACGTATATAAAGCCTTCGTATCACCCTTTCACTTCCTAACGAATAACTGGTCTCACTTTCTCTCTCCTCATTGAAGAAAGCAGGGGTCTCAATGGCGTACAGATAATGAGAGAAGGATCGAGAAGGAAAGGGTCTATTTATACAAGCGTGGGTACAGAGCAGCAGTACTCAACAGGGAGCGTGTCTGCCGCCCAGGAACCAGTTGGCCAGTTGGCAATGTCTGGGCACATTTTTGGTTGCCACACTGGGAGAGGGTGGGTGGCAGGGGTGCTGCTGGCGTCTGGTGTGGAGAGACTAGGCATGTTGCTAAACATCCTATGATGCACCAAACAACCTTCAACCCATGCAGAAAAGCATTATCCACCCTCAAATGTCAGTACTGCGGAGGTGCAGAAACCATGGTCTAGGGTAACTGCAATAACCAACGCCAGTGGCATTCCAGGTGGTTTCACCCTCTGGGCCTAAGTCGGGGTGAGGACTCACACTGGAATGGTAGAGACTGTGTAGGCTCAGCCATCTGGAGAGCAGCAGGGGCTCTTGGTTGAGGGGCTCAGCCAGCATGAGGTGCCCAGGCAGGAAGGCAACCAAGGGGATCACCTCCCTTCCCCCTTCTCCCTGCTGCCCTGTCCAGCTGGGGCTCCCAATCGGCCAAACCCCCCAGGAAGCCAGAGCCACAGAAGCCTTGCTGATGGTGTTCAGGCAGGTCAGCCTACCAGGGGCAGAGAGCAGGCCAGGGATGAGGGAGAGCTTGCCTGGAGGGAAAGCGCAAGCCCTTTGAGACGCTCAGATTTCTAAAGATTCACTCACCTCCTTGCTGCTGGAGGCCCACTTGTGATCCCTGTATGCCAGCCTTCCCCGTCCATGGCCTTGGGGTCCTCTTGGTCGAGCTCGTCCTTGAGTCCATCCACCCAGAGCCCCCTTCCTCACTCCACCTCCTTTGCAGAGCTCCTTCTATCCGCTGCCCCCATGTTTCTGAAATCGGTCTTTGATGTGCATGGAGGAACCAAGTCCGGCCGTCGTGAAAGCGACACCCTGGATATCACACCGTGCAAGGGTCTTTCTTCGAGAAAATACAGGACTTGACATGAGGGGTCTTGGATGTGAGTTACAGCTCTGACATTCGCTGGCGTCTGAATGCCTGATGCGTCCTGGCTGAGTGATCACAGGTTGCCTAGTTCTGAAGTGTACTCATTGGTGCAATCAGGATAATACTGCTAACTAGGCTGAATGATCACAGGTGCCTAATTCTCATTGGGGCACTCAGGACGATACCGCTAACTAGCAATGGTAGAGATCATCCAGTGACATCTGCACAGCAATCAGCTCAGAGACGGAAACAAAGAGAACAGCAAACTGTAATGACTATTTTCATGGTTATAATGAAGAAATGATGCCCAGTAGGGTTCTTAAATACAAAAGCACAGTAACGATACTTATTATTTTTAATAGCGTTAGACCCAAAATCTAAGGTATACTGGACTATTTTGAAACCACTCATCAATAATATTGGTAATTTTCCCCTCCGATTATATTGAATTGACAACTTTTCCCTCTGATTATACTGAATTGGGCACTTATTCCCTCTGGTAATATTTTTTTAATAAATTTATTTATTTTCTTTTGGCTGCCTTGGGTCTTTGCTGCTGCACGCAGCCCTTCTCTAATTGCAGCGAGTGGGGGCTACTCTTTGTTGCGGTACGCGGGCTTCTCATTGTGGTGGCTTCTCTTGTTGCAGAGCACAGGCTTCAGGTGCACGGGCTTCAGCAGTTGTGGCTCGCGGGCTCTAGAGCACAGGCTCAGTAGTTGTGGCGCACGGGCTTATTTGCTCTGCGGCATGTGGGATCTTCCCGGACCAGGGCTCGAACCCGTGTCCCCTGCATTGGCAGGCAGATTCTCAACCACTGCGCCCCCAGGGAAGCCCCTCCCTCTAGTTACACTGAACTGTTTTCTTCACTACAACCCTTAGGAAGCCATCTTTGTGTTTTCCCAGTTAGGGCATTTTATCTGTGAAGGCTGCTAATCATATCCTTTCCATTATCTTCCAATGGCCCCACGGTCCAGGACACACTTCAAACAGCTCAGTGTGAGATCTTTCACCATCCAATGGCTTGGGGGTGAGATGTTGCTTCTGTAAAGGTAAGCCAGTTTGGAAACGCCTAGTTTACCACTACAGCTGAGCATCCGGAAAGCTTCTGGAGGCTGACTCTCCTGCTAGGTAGCCCTCTCAGCTCCCTATCATAGGACATGAGATCACTGACGTCAGCAGACATAACTTTCCAATAACTCAGTGAAAAATTTTAAGCACAGCTCCTGGGGACAGTGAGCTGCAAAGCCAGAAACTAGATGAAGACAAGAAAAGGAGATGACAACGTGATAATGGATTCCCTCTGGGGCTGCACTGAAAAGTGCGTTGAGTTTAGAGAGATGGTGAGATTCTACATAGGTGTTCGGGGCAGAAAGCCCCAAGGAAGGGTGATTCCTGTCAGTGCCGGCTCCTGCTAGAGTTACGACATACTGTTGGGTGCACTTGGGAAGCGGATGCGTTGGGCGTGGTGGAGAAGCTGGAGTGAGCACAAGTGAAGGCTGAAGAGGACCTGAAACTGCTGGGGAAGAGCCTGAAGCCTCAGACGGGCTGGCAGCGTAAATCAAGGGCAGAGCAGGGTCTGAGTGTCCCAGTCCAGTTCCAGATGGGAAAAACGAGAGGCTGTGCCCAGGATGAGCCCATGTGAGGAAGTGTGGGACCCTCAGATGGAGCACACACACCTCCAGGGGCTTCTACTGTGGGGAAAAGGACGAAACCTTATGCAAAGGCAAGTCTGTAAATGCACCAGCCCCTTCCTGCTCTCTGTGTCCCTGGCTCACCAGGTTTGTCTCTGTCTTTTTTTTTTCTTTCTTTCTTGTATCTGGCATAGAATTTCTTTTTTCCCAGCTTTATTAAGATATAAGTGAGATATAACTGACACGTAACACTGTGTAAGTTTAAGGTGTACAGTGTGTTGATTGGATACCTTTGTATATCGCAAAATGATTCCCAAGATGGATTTGGACCCCTGTCTTACCCACTCATCAAAATGAAGTCAAAATGGAATTAGGATTTAAACATAAGACTTGAAAGCATGAAACTCCTATCAGAAAACACAGGGGAAAATCCCCTTGACATTGGTCTTGGCAATGATTTACTGCTTTTGACACCAAAAAGGCAGAAGCAACAAAAGAAAAAAATAAAGTGGGAGTACATCCAACCAAAGAGCCTCTGCACAGCAAAAGAAGCAATCAACAAAATGAAAAGACAACCTACAGAATGGGAAAAAATATTTGCAAATCCTACATCTGATAAGGAGTTAATATCTAAGACGGACAAAGAATTCAAACCACTCAATAGCAAAAAAGCCCAAAGCAGCCTGATTAAAAAATAAGCAGAGGACCCAAAAGGACGTTTTTTCTAAAGAAGACATGCAAATGGCCAATAGACACATGAGAAGTTGCTCAACATCACTCATCACCAGCGAAACGCAAATGAAAACTACCACGAGATGACACCTCCCACCTGCTGGAATGGCTGTCCTCGTCAGGCTTGTCTTTGCATCTCTGTGAATGGGCTGAGCAATCTTTGCTTCCTTGCTCCCTAGACAGGAATCCTCTCCTCTGAGTTGTTCACAAGGCTCATGCCCTGACTTCACTGGCCTCAAACTTCACTTCCTTGTTGACCCCCTTGCAACTCCCATTCTCACCTCTGTGCATCACTCTCCATCCTTTATGCTTTGTATCCTTTTCACAGCACTTAGCAGGACCAGCTATGCTATGGATGGATTTTGTGCCAATTTTCATGGAGACTTCACGAGGGCCAGAGTTGTTTTGTTTATGGTGACAACCCCAGAAGAGAGTATTCCCTTAAACCTAGCAAGGACCCCATAAAGAGTCATTAAATGAACAAATCAGACCAGGAGCAAGGTCAAATCCCGGCTAATCTCACCAATGGAAGGAGAGACAAACTGGAAACACAGGTCTAGCCATGGCAAAATGGGCTGACATAGGTGAGGCAGGATAATTTCTTTCCAGCTTCACCAGGGATGGATGAGAGGGTGCAGAATACCAGCTCCTGAAGGGAACAGGGCATAACAAGGAAGACAGGCAGAGAAGTGGGAAGCGAGGGCAGTGTTCCGTGAGCTGTAGGTGCCTGTCCTGTGTCCACATTCCATGGTAGCAGGGGCCCTGCCCCGTTTGTTCACTGCCCCCTCCCCGGAGGCTGGCTCGGGGTTTACCCCTATCAGATACCGGCCAGTGTGCTGCATGGATGAACGGATGAAAGCGTAGCTAAGGACCCTAGTGGCCTGTGGTCTCCGGCACTATGGCAGGCAACCTCTACATCAGGGCCAGGTGGAGTAATTCAGTCACAGATAGGGGCACATGCCCAGATGGGCCTCTTCTTTTTTTTTTTTGCGGTACGCAGGCCTCTCACTGTTGTGGCCTCTCCCGTTGCGGAGCACAGGCTCCGGACGCACAGGCTCCGTGGCCATGGCTCACGGGCCCAGCCGCTCCACGGCATGTGGGATCTTCCCGGACTGGGGCACGAACCCGTGTCCCCTGCATCGGCAGGAGTATCCTCAACTGCTGCGCCACCAGGGAAGCCCTGGCCTCTTCTTTGATTCCAGGGAAGGGAGGTTCTGTGGGGTGTTTAGGAGCTGGTGTCCTGCAAACAGCTGGAGTGGCATATCTACGGGGCAGAGACTTGACAAAACCTGAGTGCTCATAACACATGCTGGTCTACGTTTTGGTCTCCACAGTTCTGATTATTGAAACAATAGATGCAACCTTTGAGGGTACAGTCCACAAGACCACCCTCTCTTCTGATGCCCACCTCAAGTTCAGAGGGCCTCAAGACCAGTCTTAGGGTTAGTAATCTGCCAGGAAGACACACAGAACTTACTGAAAGCTGTCGTACTCGTGTTATCACAGCTAAAGGGCACAGATCAAAATCATCCACAGTCACGAGAGCAGGGGGCAGAGTCCCAGAAAGTTCCACATGAGAACTTCTAGCTGTCTTCCCTTGAGGAGTCTCGGACAGCATCAACTCCTCCCAGAAATGGTGACTGACAACCGGATATGCGTGGAGCGCGGCCAGCCAGGGAAGCACACCCCAGCCTGCGTGCCCATCTTGACTGGGGCTCCATCAGGTAAGCGCGGTCGACTGCCCACGTGGCTGGGCTCAGCCTCCAGCCCCTCCAGGGATCCTGCATGACCCACACACACAGTCCCCTCTCCCAGAAAAAATTTCTGTCCGCAATTTTATGTAAATCATTCCAAATTATTTTCTCTGCTTATACTTGCAAACATAGTTTACAAAACATGTTTCAAACCCTCCCTTTTCCTCTTAATATCATAAACACCTTCCCTCGTCAAAAAATCATTTCTGTGTCATAACTTATAACATGAATGTATCAGAATTAATTTTGTCAGCCCACTAAGGTTGGGCATATAAACTGTTCCTTTGTTTCATTTCTATAAGGGATACTTTGACAAATATCCTGGGGCCTATATTTTTTAGACAAACCATGAATAATTGCTTAAAGTTGAATTTCTAGAAATGGAATTACTGGGTCAAAGTGATCGATATATTTATGTACTGTTTAGATTATTAGTGACTCACTCCTTTTACCCCTGGATTAACACTGGATTACCTGGATTTACCCCTGGATTTTACCCCTATACACTGATGTGTATATGATTTGAATTGGAGAAACTAGCATTTATCTGCATGAGATAACATATGTTTAATACCTACTACATTTTGGATCTACAGAGCTTACCAAGTTATGGAAAACTCACTGTAGAGAACCTCAGAAACTGTCATCAAGGAAACATTGCTTAAAGTGTTTTAAATTTCCAAGAGCCTTTTTTGGGGAAACATCTTCCCAGTCCTGGTTTTACCATAGTCTGGGCATGTTAATAATAATTTTTTTACAAATATATCAAGATTATTAAAACAGTCATATAAAAGTTCTCTTGCATAAAAGATTGATTTTCTAATTTTCAAAAGTGCATTCTTTTCCATCTCACAGACTCCAATCCTCCATCAGAAACTTTCTTGAAAACACATTGCCTAAAATGTACTGGCTACCTCTATTCTCCTGGGTTGTACACAATCTCCAAGCTTGAGATCCTTTCACGGATGATGAAATTCCAAATATGTGGTATGTCACTCTACATTTAAAGAGAAAATATTTCAAGAAGCAATGACTATGTTTCATTCCAAATTCTCTCACCTGGGAGCCTAAAAGTGTTCCTAAGTGGTATCAGTTTTATTCCCTCCCCCAATATCCAAATCATATAAAAGTCACATGAGTGAAGTGTTTTAAAATACATGTCAAGATTCTTCCCCCAGCAGGATAGTTCTAAATAAGGAAAAAATAAGGTGAGATACCCACAGGACATAGTAGAGGACCAAGAAGCTAAAACAGCCTAAAAAGAAAAAACGGCAACACATTTTTGTTTATCTGCTTTAGCAATTAACGTCTGTAACCTGCATATAGAACCGTGGACCTAAAACTCTGACAGTGACAAAAGAGATGGGAAATACTTCATTTCCTTTTGCGGATGCAGCCAGCTGCAGAAATCTGTTTGTTCCTTTTTTAAATAAATTTATTTATTTATTTTTGGCTGTGTCGGGTCTTCGTTGTTGTGCACGGGCTTTCTCTAGTTGTGGCGAGCGGGGGCTACTCTTCGCTGCAGTGTGTGGGCTTCTCGTTGCGGTGGCTTCTCTTGCTGCAGAGCACAGGCTCTAGGCGTGCGGGCTTCAGTAGTTGTGGCAGGCGGGCTCAGTAGTTGTGGCTCGCGGGCTCTAGAGCACAGGCTCAGTAGTTGTGTTGCACGGGCTTAGTTGCTCTGTGGCATGTGGGATCTTCCCGGACCAGGGCTCGAACCCGTGTTCCCTGCATGGGCAGGTGGATTCTTAACCACTGCACCACCAGGGAAGCCCCCCAGAAACCTGTTTTGACAGGGACTCTCAATAGCATCTCTTTAGCCTTGTAGAGTGTCATGCACATTTTATTTTTAGTGCACTCAAAAAAAAAAAAAAAAGTTTGGGTGCATCGTTGAATATATTTAAGTTGCATGCAATGGCCAGACAGGAACAATGGTCACCATCTGAGACACACACACTGCACCAGGAGGAAGCTTAGACAAGCTTTTAGGCAAAATTGTTTGCTTACATGTCTCCAACATCGAATATAACATGTATTTAATATGTAGTACATTTTGCATCTATAAAGCTTCCCACGTTATGAAAAAAGCACTACGGAAAAGCCTAAAAAGATACCTCCCCCTTCATTTCCTCGGCACAGTGCATTTTCAGACTAAACACGTGCATATTCTGTGTCCACATTATAAGGATTCTCAAAGAGTTCACACTTGAATTGAAAGAACTCACAGGGATCTGCCTGGATTTTCTACTCTGTGACCTCACCTGGATATGAAAAGAATTGTCTCAAAATGTGTTGACAATCTACCAGGGATTTTTTTTTTTTTTCTCGTTGTAATGTAAAAGTAACTCTGTATTAAAAAAATTGTAAACATACAACTAAAGGCACAGAAGATAAATTCATAAATCTCAATCGTGTTCCATTCCTATATAGAGTAACATAAGCTCCCAGTGTCACGTGTTTTCAGAAATGTGTCGTTTAAATGAAGTCCCCTTAACTGTGTTGAGACTGTTTTCGGCTAAGACAGAGAACTAGCCTTTACATTTCTCCACTGCCATTCCTAAGTAGTTCATTTTGAAGGGATGCTGTGAATAGTTACTCACTTTCCCATAGGTGTTTTTCTGAAATCTGCCTTTATGTGCCCAAGTCGTAAGCGCATCATTTGCTTTCAGTCATTATTAAAAAATTAAAAAAAAAAAAACACAGTAATGATAAACCTTTTTGCTGCTATCTTGCTTCAAAGGTTTCAGCATTTTAAAGGAATGGAAGGCAGCTATGCTCACCACTATACCACCAATGCAGACACAGTAAACAAACTTACGGTTACCAAAGGGGAAAGGGCGGGAGGAGGGATAAATTAGGAGTTTGGGAGTAACATATACACACTACTATATATAAAATAGATAATCAACAAGCACACTATTTTTTTTTTTT
>NW_006775372.1:1446099-1450424 GCF_000442215.2 Lipotes vexillifer
TCACCGTCGCGGCCTCTCCCGTTGCGGAGCACAGGCTCCGGACGCGCAGGCCCAGCAGCCATGGCCCACAGGCCCAGCCACTCCGCGGCACGTGGGATCCTCCCGGGCCGGGGCACAAACCCGTGTCCCCTGCATCGGCAGGCGGACCCCCAACCACTGCACCACCAGGGAAGCCCAACAAGCACACTATTTTGTAATAACCTATAATGGAAAAGAATCTGAAAAAGAATGGATATATGTATAACTGATTCACTTTGCTGTATAGCAGAAACTAACCCAACACTGTAAATCAACTATACTTTAATTTAAAAAAAATAAAAAATGGAAAAAAATTGTAAACATGTAGGAGAATACAAAATGTATGAGTTTTTCATAGCAAATATAATCTTTAAAAAAGGAATGGATATGTATCTCTCCTCAGTGAGATATGTTTCCCTTTGTATTTGTAAAACGTTTCAGCTGTAAGCCCTTTCAAATGAGTTAATGAATGCACCCTGACCCCCACTTCTGCACACATACACCAGCTTCAAGGGATGCTTCCGTGACCTCTGGTTGCAGTTGTCTACCTTAGAGAAAGGCGAGGCGGAGAAATGGCAGGATGGAAGGAGGCAGAGGGGGAGGAAAGAAGAGGAAAGAAATGAAGGATGTGACTATATAAGAAAATATAATTATCTGGACCACACACTGGAGCCTTGGTAATATTCTGTATCACAGCCTCTTATCCATGTGTATCAGTCTAGTCTCCTGAATATATGTGAAGACCCTTGAAAGCTGAGACCATCACTTGTCTATTTTGCTAACCCCACCTCACAACAAAAGAGGCGTTCGATTAAGTATCTGATTAAATAAACCTCTTTTAAGTGGAAAACATTCAAAAGTTTCTCATAGGGATAATTCTGACTCTGATACACTGTTCATAATAGCATCTCTCTGTTAAATGATCACTGCCCTGGGTTTTCATCTGTGATTTTACTTAATATTCCTAATCTCTGCAGCAGGATTATTATTGCCATCTTTCAGAAAAGGAAACCGTAGCTCCACTTAAGAGACCTTCGGGAGCTCAGCCAAGGTCATCCAGCAAGAGGCTGTCCGGGCGAGGATTTTAACTCATGTTAACTTGAAACCGAAGCACTGTACTGCTGTATCCCTCACGGACACGCATTTCTCCAGGTCACCACACCGGCTGTGCTGCTTCAGGGCACTCCTCCCATGTACACATACAATGCTATCCCTTCGTTGTAGCCGTCACTCCAAACAGAATCAACACGATATGTATATATGCATATGTAAGTGTCTGTACATCATTTACATATATATATATATATATATATATATAATCACTTATATATATCCTTTATATATATTTCATATATCCATATACCTATCTTTCTATGTATCCTTTAAATACATATATTCTTTATATGCATGTATCCTTCATATTTATAGGTATCATTTTTATATATATATCCTTTATGTTGTTATATATATCTTTATATATATATTCTTTATATATCTTTCTCTATATATCTTTATATATATATCCTTTATATACATATATCTTTCTTATTTATATGTATCCTATATATATCTATATCCTTTATATATATATTCTTTAGATATCCTTTATGTATACATATACACCCCTTTATATATATCCTTTAAATATATATATCCTTTATATATTTATATCCTTCATATTTAGGTGTATGCTTTATATATCTATATTCCTTATGTTTATATATCTATATTCCTTATGTTTATATATCTTATATATATCCTGTATATACATGTGTAGATATCCTTTATATTTGTACACATAGCTATATTCTTTATATATACATATAAAGGTGATTTGTCATGAGCAACTATGGAAGCTGAAAAGTCCCACCATCTTCCCTCTGGAAGCTAGAGTGTGAGTCTGAACGCCAGAGACCCAGGACAGGCAGTAAGACAAGTGCCAGTCTGAGAGAAGGTACAGGCCAATGTCCCAGCTCCGCCAGGCAGACAGAGAAGGGCACATGCCCCCTTCCTCCACCTTTGTGTTCTATGCGGGCCCTCAGCAGACTGGATGAGGCCCACCCACACCGAGGAGGGCCACGTGCTTTACTCTGTCTACCGAGCCAGCGCTAATCTCTTCTGGAAACACCCTCCCAGACACATCCAGAAACAACGTTCAGCCAAAGATCTGGGTACTCCATGATCCAGTTAAGCTGACAAGTAAAATTAATCATCATACCTATGTCTACCCATTTCTACCCAGTCATCAATCTGGCATGCACTTTACTGGCTTACACATGTGCATACACACACACACATGTACACACGCATGCAGACACACACGCAGAATTATCCTGGAAAACTAGATCAACAAGTCTGGGACTCAGGCCTTGCCTGTTGAACTGTGGTTATTATGATGTGTAAGCGGTGCTGAGCCTGACCACGGTAAACTCTATGTCCTGCTTCCCGAAACCATTCACTCCACCTTATTCTGTTCCCTTCTTCTCACACATCCCCAGATTTCTTCGCAGCTAAGAGTAGTCATGAGAACCAATCTACATGATGAGATAAATAAATAAATAACAATGGGATGATTCTCCATCTTATTAAGTTTAGCAAGAGTCTCAGACTCAGCGCATTTCTCTCAGCTCTTTACACTTTACCCCTTTCTTCCTTCTTGGAATGTGGATGTGATGTCTGGAAGTGCAGCAGCCACCATGTGGTCGATAAGGCCAAGAGCCACATGATAAAGATGGCAAAGCAGGAAGACAGACCAAGCTTGGGCTGCTGATGCCATGGGCAGGGATGCTGAACTAATCCTGCAAATCCATAACTCTGTTCACTGATGCAGCTAGTGTTCTGATTTGATTTTGACATCTTTTACTCAAAAGCTTGTCTACTTTGAAGAAACTTTAATGTGTGAATTAGTGTTAGTATTATCCATTGCTTTCATTCAATGCTGATTGAAAAACATTTATAAAACAAGGTTGCAATTAATAAAATTACTATTTCTATGTCTATGCAGAGTTTCTCCAGGAAAATGAAACAAAAAACATTCAGGATCCACCAAAAAAAAAAAAACCCTTAACATTTTGTCCATTCTATGTTTATGGAAAACATGCATTAAAATATCTTAAAAACATGCAAGAGGCAAACAAAAATGCCAGCTTTTTTCTCCTTACATTTTATTCATAGCACTTTGATTCTAAATTAAAGACTTTCTACATTGTGCTGACAAGTTAGCAAGTTTGAAAACACCATGTTAGTAAACAAATAGCAAAAAACCGAAAAGAAAAAGCACACACACACACACACACACACACACACACACACACACACACAAACAAGAGAAATCATTGAAAAAAATTCTCTAAAAATAAACTAGGGATGGTATAAGAGGCACCAAGCTGTGGATTCAGACTTATAATTTGTGTTCGTTCAAAACTGACACAGTGTTGCTTCAAACTTCAATGTGCAATGCCTCTGTAATGATTTGAGTGATAAAATGTTAATTACCTCGAAATAGAACTTAATGATCTGGCTCTTAAAGAACTCTTGGGTGGGGTGATCATTGCAACTGTACAAAGTCACCTGAGCCCTCGTTTGTGACCACTCTAATGAACTGCCAAATCACCCCAAGCAAGGAAAGGGTCATGGGGTGATGGGTAGTTTGGGGACAAGCAGGGAAGACAGACAGAATTCTGTCCCCTGGGTCAGTGCATGCATTCGTACCAAATCACCACTGAAGAGTAAACCAGAGCCCTTTGGCTAAGATTTGCACCATCTCACCTCTAACCTGTGCCAATCCTTAACCTTCCCTCTGTAACATTTTCTGTTTCCTAATAAGCCTGAAAAGGATGTGTTAATTATGGAAGATGCCAGAGATACCGGCTCTTATCAATCTGCTCTTGACTTGGCTTTGATTTTCCACGGCGCCTCACTCAGCTTTTTGCACCTAAGCAGTTGACAAATGCATACTGAAGGAGGAAATCTCAACATCTAAAGTCAGAGTGCTAGAAGTATTGTGATCCCGTAATTTTCAGTAAAAGCTATGAACCTCCCAGTGACAGGGGCGTTTGTAAACCAGTCTCAAAAACCAAATCCCGTTCTGTCCAATTTGTGGGCATTCGGGTCCTACTGTGTGTCAGCCGAAAGGCAGTGCGGCTCCCCAATGCGGATCATCGTTTATCTGAAATGCTGAAACATACATGACAGGCCATCACGACCTGCAGAAAATTTCCTTCCCCTTCTCCCTGCTCAACGTAAGCAGAAAATCTTGACGCAAGGGTACGGGTCTCGTTCAAATTCAGAAGTGAAATGACGCTCTT
>NW_006775372.1:1450474-1455178 GCF_000442215.2 Lipotes vexillifer
TGACTCTCTTCCTAAGTTCTGTTGCATTGCCACCTGTCTGCTTTATCTTGCTGCCTTCGTGAATTCAGCGACAGAATTAGAAGTGATGAACTTTTAAACCCAAATGAAACTGTAAAAGAGAAGACTCATGAAAACGGAGGCTTCTGTCTGCTTCCTTCGAATCTCAGACGTCTTTAGCTTACACTGGTCTTCATGCCAACTCTGGGGCTCTGAGCGGGTCCCCAGAGTGCCTTCCCTGCCCCACCCCCCGGGCTTGTCGCGCACACGGCTCAGCCACGCGCTCCTACGGCTGACGCTTTACTTTTCAATCAGCACCGGTGCCTCTTCTACATAATATCAATTTCACGCGTCCCGCCCTGGACCACATCCTCCTATTTTCCTACCGTCTCTCTCTGGAGCCCCAAAGTTTACAGTCATTGCACCCGAGGAGATCCTTCCAACCACTGATCCTACCGTCTCTCGTTTTCCCTCACAGCCTTCAGCAACTCTTTTTCCGCTTTCTATTCTAACTCAGGGCCAAACGTTACAACGTCCTTTCCGCATACCCTCCACTCTCTTGCCCCGACCTCCTCACTTCCTTGAGTTCATCTGTCACGCCAAGCACTTCAGTCCCGCCACCCACCTCCTCTGTGTTGGAACGGGAATGTGGTTAGAACAAACAAACCAAGATTGTGCTGCGGGGATTCACGGCAACTGGGATCCCAGATCCCACAGGAGTCTTTAAGGCAGGCTGGTGGGCGCGGTGCCTTGCTCTGCACCTTTGGTTGTCCCCGTCCCCTCAGGGACTTTCTCACTGGACCCTTACTGTTCCAGCCCCGCCTCCATCCCCACTCTGGGTTCACAGTACCGCTTCCTCCTTCCCCGAGAAACACGGAAGGAGGCGGGAGAGGATGCGCACAGGTTCCCAGCACCCCGAGACCTCGCTCCCTGCCCCTGCCCCCCAAAGTGCCCCGCTGCCCCGTGCGGTATCACCATCTCTCCCCACACTGGACCAGGCCCGTCGGCAGGCAGACGTGCTACCATTTCTCTCATCCTAAACCAAAGAAATAAAACACTCCCCTGAGCCCTCTTCAGCCTCCAGCTACCGCCACGTTCTTCTTTGGTCCTTCGTTCCTCAGCACAAAATGCCTTGAACGAATCATCTTCAATCATGTGTCCAGTTTCTTCTTACTCCTTTCTCCTGAATCCTCCCCAGTCCCTTCACCACGACCGTCACGTCCAAAGCCACCACAGATCTCCCCGTCGTCGTGAAATCCAACAGCCTTTTCTCACGCCCCAACGGAGCCGACCTCTGAGAGGCATGGGACACCTGGACTGGCCCTCCGCCCTGAGCTGTGTTTTTCGTCCTCGCCTTCTGTGTCCCCTGGATGTCTGGGTGGCCCTGCTCTGCCTGCGTCCTCGTTTCTTCCTGTCCCTCTATCCCTGCACCTCTTCTCTGTCTGCACTGATCCCCTAAGTGTCCCCGGATTCAGCCTCGTGGTTTCAATACCTCCTGTACACAGATGGCACCCACATTTGGGTCTTCAGATAGACCCCCGCCCCTGAATTCCAGGCATACACACTCATCCCTGTATGAGGTCCTCACTTAGACACCTGACGGCTGAGCTGAGACGTATACCAAGCTGAGATCCTGCTCTCCCCCCACAAAGCTGCAACTCTCGCTCCTTCTGTGAATGTCCGTGCTGTTCTTTCCTCCCGGCTGCTTGGCTGCACACCTGCCTGTTACCCTCACTGCCCTCTGTGTCCCACGGCCACATCACGTGTGTCAGGTCATCCATGCAGATGTATCCAGACTGGACCGCCTTCTCACCAACGCCCTGACGCCCATGTCTCTCCCACGGCGGGGGGAGCGGCGGGGGGCACCACAAGTATCTCCTGTGTGGTCCCTCTGCGCCCTCCTCCGCCATCGGCTGCGCCGTCTCATCGCTTCAGCCCACTGAAACGCGAGGACTTGTTGTGAGCCATCGCAGCTCACACCTGCCCCACCGAGCTCTGTCTGCTCAGCTTTACTCGGACTCTCAGGGCCCTGCACCGTCTGGTCCGTGGTCACTTCCAGGGATGCTCGCCTTGAGACCCACGCACTCCTCTGATGCTTCGGCCATCCCCCTCTTCTGCTCCGCTGGCCCCAAAGTCACCCCGTCCCCGCAGAGCCTTTCCACCTGCTCCTGCTATGGCCAGAGCGGCTCTCATCCCCCCAAAATATGTGACCTGCTTCTGCTCTTCATCCAGGCCCCTGAAAATCCTCCACCTCGGGGTTCCTCGCAGACAGCTTGTGTAAACGGTCACCCAGAGCCCCGACACTGTGCACCCCGCCCCTGCTGATATGCCCTCCTTGGCACTCAATTCCATCTAACATACTGTAAGGTTCACGGATTTAGCAGGGCTCTGACCTGGCGCCCACATTAGCAGGTAAGCCGCAGGCTGACAGCATGTCTGCCTGCTTTGTTCACTGCCCCATCCGTCACACCAGTGACTACTGTTGAATGAATGCTGGGTACCGGTGGAAAGAGCTGCAAGAGTGGAGGGCGGTGCCATACGAGGAATACAACTGGGGAGCCCAGAGACGACAGTCTGCATTACTGGATTTCAGAGCTACTTGCATTTTTCTTTCAAACGTATAATTTAGATATAACCTACAGCTATCAAATGGGCTCGAATAGATCTGTCCTACTCTACCAGCATTTGGGTATTATAACCGTTTGCCCCTACGACTGGGATTTGGGTGTGCACTTCTCGGATGCCAGAATGTTCCAGGAAAGAGCAGCTCTGCTGTGTTTGAGATTGAAATATCGGCAAATATTACGATCCCCAAGTCGAAATATGATGCAGGACATGTCTTAGAAAAACAAAATGAAGGGGACCTTCAAGGTGTCGGAGGAGTAAGACGTGAAGATCACCTTCCTCCCCACAAATACATCAAAACTACACCTACACGTGGAACAGCTCCTACAGAACACTTACTGGACCCGGGCAGAAGACCTCAGACCTCCCAAAAGGCAAGAAACCCCCTACGTACCTGGGTAGGGCAAAAGAAAAAAGAATAAACAGAGACAAAAGGATAGGGACGGGACCTGCACCTCTGGGAGGGAGCTGGGAAGGAGGAAGTTTCCACACACTGGAAGCCCCTTCACTGGCAGACACGGGGGTGGACAGTGGGGTGAAGCTTTGGAGCCACAGAGGAGAGCGCAGCAACAGGGGTGCGGAGGGGAAAGTGGAGACATTCCCACACAGAGGATCGGCCCCGACCAGCACTCACCAGCCTGAGAGGCTTGTCTGCTCACCCGCCGGGGCAGGCAGGGGCTAGGAGCTGAGGTTCAGGCTTCGGAGGTCGGATCCCAGGGAGAGGACTGGGGTTGGCTGCGTGAACACAGCCTGAAGGGGGCTAGTGCACCACAGGTAGCAGAGAGGGAGTCCGGGAAAATCTCTGGACCTGCCTAAGAGGCAAAAGACCATTGTTTTGGGGTGCGCGAGGAGAGGGGATTCAGAGCACCGCCTACACGAGCCCCAGAGATGGGCACGAGCTGCGGCTATCAGCACAGACACGAGAGCATGAGACACTAAGGCTGCTGCTGCAGCCACCAAGGAGCCAGTGTGCAAGCACAGGTCACTATACACACCTCCCCTCCCGGGAGCCTGTGCAGCCCACCACTGCCAGGGTCCCATGATCCAGGTACAAGGTTGCCCACTCTCACCACAATTATTCAACATAGTTTTGGAAGTACTAACCAGAGCAATCAGAGAAGAAAAAGAAATAAAAGGAATACAAATGGGAAAAGAAGAAGTAAAGCTGTCACTGTTTGCAGATGACGTGATACTATACACAGAGAATCCTAAAGATGCCACCAGAAAACTACTAGAGCTAATCAGCGAATCTGGTAAAGTTGCAGGAGACAAAATTAATGCACAGAAATCTCTTGCATTCCTATACACTAATGATGAAAAATCTGAAAGAGAAATTAAGGAAACATTCCCACTGACCATTGCAACAGAAAGAATAAAATACCTAGGAATAAACCTACCTAAGGAGACAAAAGACCTGTATGCAGAAAACCATAAGACAATGATGAAAGAAATTAAAGATGATACAAACAGATGGAGAGATATACCATGTTCTTGGACTAGAAGAATTAACATAATGAAAATGACTATACTATCCAAAGCAATCTACAGATTCAAGGCAATCCCTATCAAACTACCAACAGCATTTTTCACAGAACAGAACAAAAAATTTCACTATTTGTATGGAAACACAAAAACCCCCAAATAGCCAGAGCAGTCTTGAGAAAGAAAAACGGGGCTGGAGGAATCAGGCTCCCAGACTTCAGACTATACTACAAAGCTACAGTAATCAAGACAGTGTGGTACCAGCACAAAAACAGAAATAGAGATCAGTGGAACAGGATAGAAAGCCCAGAGATAAACCCACACACATATGGTCACCTTACCGTTGATAAAGGAGGCAAGAATATACAATGGAGAAAAGACAGTCCCTTCAATAAGTGGTGCTGGGGGCTTCCCTGATGGCGCAGTCATTGAGAGTCCGCCTGCTGATGCGGGGGACACGGGTTTGTGCCCTAGTCTGGGAGGATCCCATGTGCCGCGGAGCGGCGGGGCCCGTGAGCCATGGCCGCTGGGCCTGCGCGTCTGGAGCCTGTGCTCCGCAACGGGAGAGGCCACAGCTGTGAGAGGCCCGTGTACCCCCAC
>NW_006775372.1:1455202-1477771 GCF_000442215.2 Lipotes vexillifer
AAAAATAAACTCAAAATGGATTAAAGACCTAAAGGTAAGGCCAGCCACTGTAAAACTCTCAGAGGAAAATATAGGCAGAACACTCCATGACATAAATCACAGCAAGATCCTTTTTGACCCACCTCCTACAGAAATGGAAATAAAAACAAAAATAAACAAACGGGACCTAATGAAACTTCAAAGCTTTTGCACAGCAAAGGAAACCATAAACAAGACGAAAAGGCAACCCTCAGAATGGGAGAAAATATTTGCAAATGAAGCAACTGACAAAGGATTAATCTCCAAAATATACAAGCAGCTCAATATCAAAAGAAAAAACAACCCAATCCAAAACTGGGCAGAAGAAGACCTAAATAGACATTTCTCCAAGGAAGATATACAGATTGCCAACAAACACATGAAAGGACACTCAACATCACTAATCATTAGAGAAATGCAAATCAAAACTACAATGAGGGGCTTCCCTGGTGGCACAGTGGTTGAGAGTCTGCCTGCCGATGCGGGGGACACGGGTATAAGCAACTCATGGAGGTCAGTATCAAAAAAACAAACAACCCAATCCAAAAATGAGCAGAAGACCTAAATGGACATTTCTCTGGGGAAGACATACAGATTGCCAACAAACACATGAAAAGATGCTCAACATCACTAATCATTAGAGAAGCGCAGGTCAGAGCCACGATGAGGTATCACCTCACGCCGGTCAGAATGGCCATCATGAAAAAATCTACAAAGAATAAATGCTGGAGAGGGTGTGGAGAAAAGGGAACCCTCTTGCACTGTTGGTGGGAATGTAAATTGATTCAGCCACTATGGAGAACAGTATGGAGGTTCCTTAAAAAACTAAAGATACAGCTGCCATGTGACCCAGCAATCCCACTACTGGGCATATACCCTGAGAAAACCATAATTCAAAAACAGTCATGTACCACAGTGTTCACTGCAGCACTATTTACAGTAGCCAAGACATGGAAGCAACCTAAGTGTCCATCAACAGATGACTGGATAAAGAAGATGTGGCACATATATACAATGAAATATTACTCAGCCATAAAAAGAAATGAAATTGAGTTATCTGTAGTGAGGTAGATGGACCTAAAGTCTGTCATAGAGTGAAGTAAGTCAGAAAGAGAAAAGCAAATACCGTATGCTAACACATATATATGGAATAATAAAAAAAAAAAAAGGTTCTTAAGAACCCAGGGGCAGGACAGGAATAAAGACGGAGACGTAGAGAATGGACTTGAGGACACGGGGAGCGGGAAGGGTAAGCCGGGATGAAGTGAGAGACTGACATGGACATATATATACTACCAAATGTAAAACAGATAGCTAGTGGGAAGCAGCCACATAGCACAGAGAGATCAGCTCGGTGCTTTGTGACCACCTAGAGGTGTGGGATTGGGAGGGTGGGAGGGAGACGCAAGAGGGAGGGGGTATGGGGATATATGCATACGTATAGGTGATTCACTTGGTTATATAGCAGACACTAATACAACATTGTAAACCAATTACACTCCAATAAAGATGTTTAAAAAAAAATGAACAAATACAAAGGAAACCTGTTTTACCTTCTATTTCAATGTCCTTTATATACTGCTTTAAAGTGAGACATTTCTGCCTATGATTAGATGATTAAACGTTACCCTTTTCATAAGGAGAAATTGGGTCACTCCTCTAGATTCGATATCTAAACGATGTGACCCAAACACCTGGTTGTAAATATGCTGGTACACTAAGTCCCCTACATATGAACAAATTCTGTTCCTAGAGCGTGTTCATAAGTCCAGTTTGTTCGTAAGTCCAACAAAGTTAGCCTGGGTACCCAACTAACACAGTCAGCTATATAGTACTGTACAGTAATAGGTTTATAACACTTGTCCCACAAATAATACATAAAAAACAAATAACACAAAAAAATAAAGAAAACATTTTTTATCTTACAGTACCGTACCTGGAAAAGCACAGTAGTCCAGTACAACAGCTGGCATACAGGGGCTGGCATCTAGGGAACAGGCAAGAAGAGTTATTGACTGGACGAGGGAGAGGAGATGGGAGATGGTAGGGCTGAAGGATCGTCAGCAGTACGAGGTGGAGGGCAAGCTGCAATTTCACTCGTGCCTGACGTTGATGGAACGCACGTCCACATCTTTGAAACTTCTCAACTTGAAGTTTCGTGTATAGGGGAGTTAGCTGTAGCCCGGTGATTAATTTCTCTCATCTTTCCTCCGTTTTTGTTTTTTTCTCTTCGTCTCATATGTTGATATGCCAGAAGGCAAGGGTTACATTTCTTAATTTGTGCTTCTCTTCTTCAAACTCTGAGCCTCAGGTAAACTCCAGTGCCCCATGCAGCCATATGTCTCATAAACAAGTGGCGTGAAAGGGTTTGATCTGAGTAAAAGGTGTGGGTGGCGGAATTTGGAAGGGCAAAGCAGCAAGAAGAGTGGATTCTCATGCTTCCTTGGGTAGGTTCCATTGTGGCCACCATGCTCCTTTCCAAGATGGCGCTACATCTTAAGATGGAGTAAATGCTCCCTCCGTGCCAGACGAATGCTTCAAACCAATTCTGTGCCTGTGTCTGCTCTCAGCCTTCTGGTAACAGTCAGACAGAAGCTAGCTACTACGGAATTAGTGTGTCTAAAAATATAACTGAGTAAACACACAATCTGAAACACAAAGGAAGCAAGAATTACGGGCACATTTAAATGGGAACAGCAAAACTTAAATTACAGGTCTGAAAAGCGTGATCTTTTCTTTGAAGCCTTTGTTGTCCTTTTCTTCTTTTAAAATGATTCTAATTCCACGAAAACGGAATGCAACACAAAGCCTTTTAAAGGGAAAAAGAAGGAAGCCCAGCACTAATTCAGTTTAATTAATGCCATCCTGTTCTTTAGTCTACAAACAATTACTGAAAGTGCAAGATGGCTACATGTGACTTTCCTAACTATTCTCTGTTCTTTTACAAAACCATTTTATCACGCGTCTGTTGCTACCAAGAATGGAACTCTAAATTATGCCAACGGCATTTCTGTGCTTTCTATAGAATGACCTCACTTTTACAACTCCGTCTGGAGAAAGCGGGGAACGGTGCCCTTTGGCTTGGCGTGCCCAGGACGAGTCTGATAAACTTTCCACCAACATCTCCAAAATCATGCTTTTATTATTTTGTTTAAAGTAACCGGCACCATTTCTTCCAACAAATGGTTTTAGCCATGGCCACCAATGGATACTAAGAAAACGATTCTTTATAGTGCCTCTAACTCTACAAAGAACTAAAATTACTATGTTCTGGGCAGTAGAATAGCAGGATCATGAAAAGCTCCTTTGTTTTTTTCGATGAGGTGTTTGGTAAGTGACTTTGAGAACTCTGGGAAGTAATTTCCTCCGCTTTAAGGAAAAAAAAGTCCCCATGTTCCTCAGCAGATAAAGCTCTCACTGACAGGGTGACACTTAGAGCTGGCACCCTCAGTTGGTCCTGGCACTTAGAATCCTCTGAAGCCATCAATTTGATTCAAATACACTCTCTCTTCATCTCACTCTGTGGGCAACTCCAGACCGGAACAGTTCTCTTCAACCTTTCCAACTTAGATGCCCTCACTACAGCACAAAGTGATTCTTAGGGTGTGTAGAATAACACATGAAATCTCGTGGAGATCTTACATTTTGACTGAAAAATTCAAGTAACTTTGTCATTCCATCCCATAAGAATATCCCAATATGAAGTGTAATATAAAATTAAAATTGTAAATTACAAAAAAAAAAAAAAAAAAATTGACACCTCCATGAGGCAGTGTCAAAAATTACTTCCCACTTATCATGCAATAAAATTGATCCCTCCCCTAAAAGTGTGATAAATTTCTTCCCACTTCCCATACTTGACACCTCCAAAAATGGAACCATGATTATCCTATAACTTTGTGTACTCCAAATCACTCATGCCTCAGGGATACGTGGACCCAATTTGAAAACCCCGGTCGTACAGAGACATTATTGTATTTAAGTATTTATTTCTGGCCAGTGGTGTCAATCATGTATTGCACAGACCAGAAACCAGAGGCCAACATCACGTTACACAGGAATTACACAGTATGAGGGTTGCCATATTTATTTAGCAAATACATAAAATGCAGGAAACTCAAATGGTAAAGTCAGATAAACAACAAATGGTTTCAGTGTTAAGTATGTTCCACATTTATGTGAAATTCAAATATAACTGGGCACAGTGTGTTTTATCTAGCAACCCTATTTTGTACTGATCTACCCCCAGAATGACACTTTGCCAAACGCACACTCCTTAGGGCTCTTCCTGTCCCAAGCCCTACATAAATCTTCTCTCGTATGACGTGATGATGCATCCTTCCCTATGACGGGGCTGTGTGTCCCACAGTGCGCTGGCTACCGAGCATTTCCTTCTACCGCAGGGGGCTGTTAACAACAGAACTTTTTAGTTTCCGAGAGGTGTAGGAAGGAGCAAAGGGACGTGGTGGAAGGGGCACCGGGTGAAGAGTAGAACCTTCCAGTTCCTCCTCAGGGCAACGATGAGCACAGCCCACCTGTGACCCTCCCATGAGAGCAAGGCACATGGAGCCCTGGCCTCTGAGCTGACTCGGCCACGCCCACCACGGCTGGGTGTCATCGTTTGCTGATCCTAATGACTCTTAGAATGAGCGACTGTCAAGAGTCTTCGGTTTCTGGCTTATACAGCTGGAGGGATGGTGGTCCCGTTCACAGAGACGGAACATGCTGGAAAAGGACCAGGTTTCCAACTTCGTATGCTTAGTTTTAGACTCGCTGAGCTTGAAAAGATGTTGAGGAATCTGGGCAAATGGATCCAGAGCTCAGGAGATGGCATGGCAAGTGTCATGTTGAAGGACACAGAGAGAACGGGTTACATCCTGACTCTGCCGCATCCTAGGTATGGACCTTGCCAAGTTACTTCATTTTTACTTGCCTCTGTTTCCACATCTGTCGAAGGGGAATCACAGTATCAGGCCCTCCCTTCTCGGGATCCTATGAGGATCAGGTACGTTGAACGTCTGGAGTAAACACTCTGTTATCCTTTCAGGTGGATCACCCACAGCTGCTGTCCCAGTGGAGCTGTGGGGCTGGGTAAGATGGCCTGGGCACAGGCCACAGAGCCAGAGGAGGGGAGGGCCCAGGACAAAGACATCTGCAGCACATAAAGGTCTGGCAGAGGCGGATGAGCCTCCAAAAGGGACAGAGAAGGACCTGTCGGTAAGGAAGGAGGAACGAGGAGAGCGGTGTGCCACCGGGGACGTGGCCAGCTTGCTGAGAAGTCCCATAAGAACGAAGCTCTGAAATACAGGTCTGTGTCAAGGAGCAATTCACAATGACTGGTTTCCCTTGCTGAGAACTGTCTGGGTGGCGTGGAGGGGCCAGAAACCGGCCCGGGAGCGAATGGGAGTCAGCAAACGGAGAGAGTAAGCGCGGAGCCCTATCTTGAGAAGCTCCTTCCCGAAACGAGGGCAGAGAAACACTAAGGACACGAAGGTCTGAGCTCGTGTTGTATTTAAAAGCAAAAATAGCTAACAGTAAGGGAATAATTAGGTAGATTTGTTATGCACCCTGGGATGAAAGTGTACGGAGCCAGGAAACTCAGGGCTTTTGCCCTTTCTGCTTCCGTTCCTAATTGCTACTGAGAAAGTCACTGGAAATCAGAAGATTTAACGGAGGCAGCTCTCACGTGCGGGGATCTTGAAATGTGGAGAAACTCAGCTGGAGGGGAAGCTCTGCTGGACTTTTGCAGCTGTGGGCAGGACCCAACCTGGGGTGCCCGGAAGACTCGGCCAGAGATAAACAAGATAAATCATTTTGCTCTGCACTTCTTTTCTTCTCAGCTGTGGTGAGGAGATTCAAAATCTCCCTTGCTATTCAAGTAACATTTTTACTGATTAAAGCGCGAGCTTAAAGATATTTAACTCTTGTGCGGCTTCATGCCCCAAAGCTCTTAAATTAGTAAAAATTAATTCCGTGAACACCTCATGTAAGCTTTAATTAAATACGTGTTCATAAATAACGGTATGTGTGTGCGTGTGTTCATGTGTGCACCACGCAGAAGAACTTCTTAAAGCCAACTTCCAAAGCCCCGCCTGTCTTTTGTCCTCTGTGTGGCAACTTCGTATGAACTCTGCATTGCAGTCAGAGAGCGGGGCCGTCCAGGCAGGCTGACGACTTCATACTGAGCAGGTGAAGGCAGCTCATCTGCACTCCATCACGCGTTACGATCAAGCGCCTGAGCGGTGATGGATGGTTCTTGCCCGGAGGCCCTGTCCCCCACAATTACACACATGAGGCACGAGTTTCTGCAGGTCCTAATCGTGCAGGCTGGCGTGCAAGGATTTTTCTCTTCTGCCACTTCCTTGGAAAAGCACATCTCACACGTCGTACCCGCTAAAGGCCATCCTTTCATCTTTGCAGAGTCAGCGTTTGTTCTGCTGGAAGGATTAGAGGTGGGATCCAACCTCGCCAAGGGGAGGGACCCTTTCAGGTCAAGGGTCACATGAATTATGTCAATTTAAGAACAACCTTCATAAAACAACTTTTTCTCTTGCACACCAACCCCGCCAAAGCTAAGAGGTGCAAAGGTGAACACTAAACCTTTATGCAGCTGTCATATTTTACTTTCAAATTCCTAAGCGCAATTATCCATTATGTCCCAGAAAATTGGTAATAACTAAAAAAAGCAGATAATGGATAAGTACTCCGGCAGACCAATTATAACGTATGCTTAAAATTATCTTTTTGCAAACTTGTTCTCAACTTTTGGGTTCTTTTGAGTTATTCAAACCATGACTTTTTGTCTCTAAGTTCCGTCCCTCGTTTTAAGCAATCTGGTGAAATTTTTACAGTTAAGGAAGGGGAAGAAATGCAATTTCTCTTCCACTGAGATGACAGAGATTTTTATCCTTATCAACAGTCTTGCCAAAGTTGGGAGGAAATGTGTTACCATCTATGAGATGCTACCTTAGAGGTGTCACAAAAGCCATAGGATTAAAGAATCTTTTATTCTAGCATGAATTTCCTAGTTCTTAAAAGACATATTTATTGTTACAACTTGGAGATGCTATTCCATGAAAAAAACATAAAAAAAACTCAAGAGTTCTAGATAGCTGTTAAAGAAGGAATCCCACAAAGATCTTTCCAGGGCTTCCCTGGTGGAGCAGTGGTTAAGAAGCCGCCTGCCAATGCAGGGGGCACGGGTTTGAGCCCTGGTCCGGGAAGATGCCACATGCCGAGGAGCAACCAAGCCCGTGTGCCACAACTACAGAGCCTGCGCTCTAGAGTCCGCGAGCCACAACTACTGAGCCCTGGCACTAAGCCCACATGCCTAGAGCCCATGACTACAGAGCCTGCGCTCTAGAGCCCGCGAGCCACAACTACTGAGCCCTGACTGAAGCCCACATGCCTAGAGCCCACGCTCCGCAACAAGAGAAGCCACCGCAATGAAAAGCCCCCGCACCGCAACTAAGAGTAGCCCCCGCTCGCCGCAACTAGAGAAAGCCCGCGTGCAGCAACGAAGACCCAGCAAACACAACCAAAAATAAATAATAATAAATAAAATAAATATTAAAGAAATCTTAAAAAAGAAGAAAGATCTTTCCAAAACACAAAGATTTGTAAACCATCATTTCTACGTATGGCATCACTGACATTGAATTAGCTCTTCCTGCTACATGGTTGTGTTCACTGAACTCAAGAAATAAAGGACATTCTGGTGAAGAGGTCTGAAAGCATGGAGACGGAATCTTGGGCCTCTAACATTTAGCCTCTTTTAATTTCGAAAATAAAGGTTTTAAAGCTCTTCTGGGGGGCTCAGCTTGATTCATGGTTTACAGCAGGGGTTGGCACACTACAGCCCAGAGACCAAACACGGGCCCTCTACCCTGGTGTTTGAATAGTTTTACTGGCACAGAGCCACACGCATTGCCTTACATACTGTCTATGGCTGATTTTCTGACTACAGTGACAGAGTTATTATGACAGTGATGGGTGTTGGTGAGAATCAACGAGGTCAGGCCAAAGTGCCATATTTACAAGAACCAAATTACAGGAAATAAGAAACTGTTCATCAGCCACAAGCTGGGGACAGAGCGGTGCAACTCTAGTTTCCTGAAACTTTAAAATGACAAACTGTATTTCATACAACCTAAGCCCCATCAGGGAATTACCTTGTGGGTAGCAGGGGAGGGGAAAGTGGTCTGCTTGTCATAAGGGAGCTCACTTGAAGATGTCTAAGAAACGATCCAACCATTTGTTAAACATTTTCTTCTGCAGTTTCCGACACGCAGTGCTTGTCAAATCACAGAAGAACGGTTTCCTCTTTGGTTTTTGTTGGGAGGGTTCTCATAAGAGCGAGTACCCCTCCCTCAATTTCTCCTTCCACGAGGCTGGCGTGCTCCGGGGTCTGGCTCTTTTCGATTCTTGCTCTCTCCCTGGGCTGCGCTGGTGATCAAAGCCTGCCTGGCACTGTCCCCTAGCCCCACTGCACCATGAGCTGTCTGCACCAGCCCCCAGGAAAGAAGCTCTCAGCCTGACTGTCCTAGACTCTGGGGCCAGTCCTTTTCTGCATGGGAGAAGGTGTTCCTTTTCCATCAGGGGGAACTATCCCAGTCTTCGGTGTGGGACTGGAGACAAGGAAACCTGTGCAACTTGCTCTGTTCCCAGCTCAAGGTCTCCTCTGGGCTGGCCTACAAAAGTGGCACGCATAACTTTGGTTGTGGTCCATTAGGGCTCCCTGTTGGGGTTTGGGGCGAATGAGAGTCGAGTACTCACTTTCCAGCCCCTGTGTTCCCAGCTTCTGTTTGGTGGGGAAAAGCTGAGGAGACAACTTAGCATCCCTGGATATACACGAGAGGAAAAGATTTCCCTCTACCCTCTTAAGTACAGTATGTGAAGGCTGCAAATTAAACTGATAAAACACAGGTTAACACTAGAAAGGGTTTATGTATGCATATGGAGGCCTTCATAGAAAAGAAGTGAAGACCTTAAAGAAGCAGCTAGACTCAGGAGCTTCTATGCCATTTTAAGAAAGGGAAAGAACTTGTAGGTGAGTGACAAGAGAAGGAGAAAGGGGGTTGGCCTTTTCGGGGTGGTAAGCTGTGGGAAGGTAAATACATAGGGGCGATGAGTGGAAGACAAGAGTTATTATAGTGAGGGTTGTCCGTGCAGGGTCCACCTCGGTGCTGACCTTCTGGGTCTAGTGATGAGGGCTGTTCTCTTCCTGGTACTGGAGAGGGCAGGAGGGGGAACACCTTCCTGAAGGGATAGTCACGCCCTGCTTTGGGGCAGGCAGTGCGAGGGCACAGGGCTCTCTCTGCATTTGCCGCTGCTTAACTGCCCTCAGCTCAAATCAATCCTTATGCCACAGTGATACATTATATTGGGGTGGCATGCTCTGACCCCCAACTCAGCTACCCAAAGGATGAATCGTGTTTCCGGAAAACTGATGTCCACGCGGCATCTCAGAATGTGACCTTATTTGGAAGCAAGGTCTTTGCAGTTGTAATTAGTGAGGGATCTGGAGATGAATTCATCCGGAACTTCAGGTGGGCCTCAAATCCAGTGACTGGTGTCCTTACCAGAAGAAGAGAGGAGACAGAGAGACACACAGGGAAGACGGCCACGTGAAGATGTGGGCCGAGATTGGAGGGATGGTGCCACAGGCCAAGGAGCCAAGGATGGGGCCATCTGAAGCTGGAGGAGGCAAGGAAGGATTATTTCCTAGAGTCTTCAGAGAGAGCAGGACCCTGTGGACACCTTGGTTTTGCGACTCTCGGCCCCTGAACTGTGAGAATAAATCTCGGTCGCTGAAGCCACCCCATGTGGATCACTTTGTTTTAGCAGCCAGAGGAAAACTAGTACACAAAGGGGCATCTCATCAAGATGCTGTAGTAAGTGCGTGCTCACATGCCCATCTAGGGGCCCAAAATCCCAACGCAGGGCTTCATAGTGAATTCTTGCACTTTTCACATGTGCTGGGAGTAGGAGGGCTTTTATATAGGACGTACATTTTAAGACTTTCATACATATTCCCAGATTCTGCTGCCACCTACGCATCTGCAGACAGTCAATCACCAGGACTTCTAAAAAATGTGATACAATAATAGAACATTTCCTCCTTTGCCTATTAGCTTGTCAGCAGTTACTTTAATATCTAAAATATTTTAACGGTTTCTTTCATCGCAGCAGAAAGTCTTTTCACCCAGGGGGCTGTGACTCAAACATGTACTGCAGCCCAGAGGCGAAACCATTTCACTTACTATCCCATATTTTTGTGATTTGGGTCTTTGTGATTGTGGATCACAGGCCTGGAACTGAATGAAAATTCTAACCAAACGCTTGAATGTAAAGTGTTGAGGCAGCAGGCAACATTCACCCCAAATGTTAGACATTCAGCCAGAGAGGCAACGAATCAAACCCTGACATTCTGGAGGACCGTGTTTTAATTACAAGCAGAAATATTCAGTGGTAGTTGTTATCTCTACTCACAATGCCTAAAACGCAGGAGTCTGAGGTTGGCATTTCAGCGGTAAAGAGCAGTCACCTTTCAGCACAAGTTTTAAGCTCCCTTAAACGGCACCACATTTTCAACACTTCACAAAGCATCCCACACACCAGCCACTGGAGGCAGACATGGATATTTTATTCTCCCTCAGTAGAACCCTTAAACACATCCACACCCTTCCATTCAAGGCTTTATGACCTAAGGCCATGCCTACGTCATTTAACATGAACAGAGACGGGGAAAAATAAAGAAGCAAGAAGTCCAATATGGGAACATATATATATGTATAACTGACTCACTCTGTTATAAAGCAGAAACTAACACACCATTGTAAAGCAATTATACCCCAATAAAGATGTTAAAAAAAAAAAAAAAAAGAAGTCCAGATTCACTTCCTTCGATTTGGTCATTTTTGTGGTACAGGCTTGTCCATTCCAGGCTCCTGCTACTGTCCTGAACATTTCACAGATCTTCCTCCACTCACAATGGGACCATGTCCTTATCAAGCATCATAAATTGAAAATACTGTAAGTAGAAAATGCATTGAATACACTTGACCTAGCAAACATCACAGACTAGCCCAGCCCACCCTACCTGTAGTCAGAACACTGGCAGTAGCCTAGAGCGGGGCAAAATCGTCTAACACAGAGCCTATTTTATACTAAAGTGCTGAAGGCCTCATGTGATTTATTGAACAAACACTGTAGTGGAAGTGAGAAGCAGAACGGTTCTAAGTGTTAGGGACGTTCCCCCTGTGATCCCAGGCCGACGGGGAGCGGCCGCTGCCCAGCATCACGACGGAGGATGGGCTGCCTGTCACTAGCCCGGGAAAACACGAACGTTCTCAGTCTGAAGCACGGTTTCTACTGAATGAGTATCGCTTCCCCCCACCATAAAGTCCAAACCCTGTACGTCGGGGAGCGTCTGTACTTGTTTCTGTTGACTAAGTTGATCCAACGCTGACACGGAGCCCAACGCGTCTTGGGCCAGGAGCTGCCCCTGGAGAAGTGTGGGCTTCAAGTTCTGTGCCCGGGCATCTTCCTCAGAGTCTCCACCCCCGAGGCTCTTCGGGGACCCACCCCCATCCCGTTTACCACCCCAATCGTCGCCCAGGAGCCCGTCAGGCTGATCCAATTGTCTCTCCTTGTCAGGCAAGGGGAACGATTTGATCTGAAGAGTCTCGGGAGATGAGCGCCCACCCACGAATGGCCAATGCCTTTAATGTAAAAGGAAACGATCAACTTGGTGCTCTGCTCCAACCTCGCAGACCCAGTCTGTTCAAAGAGGAACACAGCTGGTGGCACTTCGGTTCCGGCATTAGGCCAGAAAAGCAGCAATACAGCCCAGACACACATCCGTCTGCTTGTATGCAGGTGGATGCATACACTCTGCATGCACGTGAAGCCACTGATGGTGACGGACACGGACGGTAAGCACTTCCTGAGAGCGGGGAGGATGCGGCCAAGAGAATGATGCACACAGGTGTGTACTGATATGGGTCCAAGAGCATCACTGCCCAAGGGCAGTTAAGAAAAGGCCATATTATATCCCCATATATCCTAGTATATTATATTAGAAAGACCTATAAGCTATATGCACAACAGAATATTTGGGATGACTCCACATTATGAGAAAAATACACTATATGTTCTGACAGTATATTGTATGTTCATACTAAAGGGTCTGGAAGAACACAGACCCGATATGGTTATTACTCCAGAAAGGTGAATTTTTTTTTTTTTGCGGTACGTGGGCCTCTCACTGTCGTGTCCTCTCCCGTTGCGGAGCACAGGCTCCGGACGCGCAGGCTCAGCGGCCATGGCTCACGGGCCCAGCCGCTCCGCGGCATGTGGGATCTTCCCGGACCGGGGCACGAACCCGCGTCCCCCGCAGAGGCAGGCGGACTCTCAACCACTGCGCCACCACGGAAGCCTGAAAGGTGAAAATTTGAAAGAAGGACCGGGACGAAGGCTGAGGATGAGGAGACAGTGATTTCCGATGTACATTTGCATTTCTGTATTTTTTGCACTTTTTGTCATTAAAAACAAATATTTAAACGCGTGCCTTAAAACCTATTTGTATTTTACCTGTTTTTAAACTATAACTACTAGGAAACACTAACTGAAAAAGTGGGCAAAGATGAAGCAACAATTGATGAAGGAACTGTGGTCGATAACACCAGAAAAGCAAAGAAATGCATATTTAAACGATGAAAATGTAAAAAGTAATATCTATAAAGATTACAAGAGTGGGTTTTTTTGAGTTTGAATATTTTATTCTATTGAAGTATAGTTGATTTACAATATTTCATTAGTTTCAGGTATACAACAGTGATTTGATATTTTTGTAGATTATATTGCATATAAAGTTATTATAAAATATTGGCTCTATTCCCTGTGCTGTGCAATATATCCTTGTAGCTTATTTATTTATTTATTTTATTTATTTATTTATTTATTTATTTTGCGGTACGCGTGCTTCTCACTGTTGTGGCCTCCCCCGTTGCGGAGCACAGGCTCCGGACGCGCAGGCTCAGCGGCCATGGCTCACGGGCCCAGCCGCTCCGCGGCATGTGGGATCTTCCCGGACCGGGGCACGAACCCGTGTCGCCTGCATCGGCAGGCGGACTCTCAACCACTGCGCCACCAGGGAAGCCCTAGCGTATTTATTTTATACATAGAAGTTTACACCATTTAATCCCCTACCCTTATTTTGTCCCTCCCCCTTCCCTCTAAGAGTGTTTTTGACTGGGGTCCCAAAGGTTGTCAGGGTGTCAGGCATGACTACAGGGAGTTCTATACTTTACTGGGAAAAGCATAAATCGGCAAAACTGAAAGAGAAATGCTGCATCAAAGAAATCATACAGTTATGTACACCCTTGAACTCAGAAACTCAACCTCTAGAAATTTATCGGAATGAGATAAACACAGATATAAAGAATCATTTGACTACAAGGTGATTGTAGCAGAATTGCCAACACCTTAAATGTCCAATGAAGTGAAAGAGGTATGAAAAACTCTGCAATGTTCACATGTGGAGGGACGTCTGGCCAATGACAGCGACAGTAGAGGGTATTAGAAGTGTACAGAAAGATGGGAATGATATATAAAAGACTCAAAAAACCCAAAACCCACAAAGCAGTTTTACATAATGATGCCATTTTGTGGGGAAAAGAAAAAAAATTCTCCAGGTCTTGCCACATCGAAGCGAGTATGGGAAATGTGTACGTCGATCATTCCAGGGGCAGGATCACAGCTCATCTCCACTGTGTTCTTTAGCCTCACAGTCGTCTTCTAGCTTTAAAAAGAACACGTACGAATCTGATGCTTTGAAACAGGGATGATATTTTAAGAGCTGCATCACACAGACTTGGTCTAAAGTCAGCACACCCAACAGGGCAAAGATGAAAGCAGGGTGGCCTTGGACGGGAACAGACATACACCACACAGAGTTATCCCATTTTGTCTCTAAGGTGGACCCCAAATCTACTAGTCTAAGCAGTAACCACTTTACTGGGCTTTCAAAAACGTTAGCTCATTCTAATTGAATGTAACCCAGTGAAAACTGTAGACCGTACCATTCTTTTTTTTTTTCTTTATTTTATACAGCAGGTTCTTATTAGTCATCCATTTTATACACATCAGTGTATACATGTCAATCCCAATCTCCCAATTCATCACACCACCACTCCCAGGCCCCCGCGGCTTTCCCCCCTTGGTGTCCATACGTTTGTTCTCTACATCTGTGTCTCTATTTCTGCCCTGCAAACCGGTTAATCTGTACCATTTTTCTAGGCTCCACATATATGCGTTAATATACAATATTTGTTTTTCTCTTTCTGACTTGCTTCACTCTGTATGACAGTCTCTAGGTCCATCCACGTCTCAACAAATGACCCCATTTCGTCCCTTTTTATGGCTGAGTAATATTCCATTGTATATATGTACCATGTCTTCTTTGCCCATTCGTCTGTCGATGGGCATATAGGTTGCTTCCATGACCTGGCTATTGTAAACAGTGCTGCAATGAACATTGGGGTGCATGTGTGTTTTCGAATTATGGTTTTCTCTGGGTATAGGCCCAGTAGTGGGATTGCTGGGTCGTATGGTAATTCTATTTTTAGTTTTTTAAGGAACCTCCATACTGTTCTCCATAGTGGCTGTATCAATTAACATTCCCACCAACAGTGCAAGAGGGTTCCCTTTTCTCGACACCCTCTCCAGCATTTGTTGTTTGTAGATTTTCTGATGAAGCCCATTCTAACTGGTGTGAGGTGATAACTCATTGTAGTTTTGATTTCTCTAATAATTAGTGATGTTGAGCATCTTTTCATGCATTTGTTGGCCATCTGTATGTCTTCTTCGGAGAAATGCCCATTTTTGGATTGGGTTGTTTGTTTTTTTAGTATCGAGCTGCATGAGCTGTTTATATATTTTGGAGATTAATCCTTTGTCCATTGATCTGTTTGCAAATATTTTCTCCCATTCTGAGGGTTGTCTTTTCGTCTTATGGTTTCCTTTGCTGCGCAAAAGCTTTGAAGTTTCATTAGGTCCCATTTGTTTATTTTTGTTTTTATTTCCATTACTCTAGGAGGTGGATCAAAAAAGACCTTGCTGTGATTATGTCAAACAGTGTTCTTCCTCTGTTCTCCTCTAAGAGTTTTATAGTGTCCTGTCTTACATTTAGGTCTCTAATGCATTTTGAGTTTATTGTTGTGTATGGTGTTAGGGAGTGTTCTAATTTCATTCCTTTACATGTCGCTGTCCAGTTTTCCCAGCACCACTTACTGAAGAGACTGTCTTTTCTCCACTGTATATCCTTGCCTTCTTTGTCATAGATTAGTTGACCACAGGTGCGTGGGTTTACCTCTGGGCTTTCTGTCTTGTTCCATTGATCTACGTTTCTGTTTTTGTGCCAGTACCATATTGTCTTGATTACTGTAGCTTTGTAGTATAGTCTGAAGTCAGGGAGCCTGATTCCTCCAGCTCCATTTTTTTCCCTCAAGACTGCTTTGGCTATTCAGGGTCTTTTGTGTCTCCATACAAATTTTAAGGTTTTTTGTTCTAGTTCCATAAAAAATGCCATTGGTAGTTTGACAGGGATTGCATTGAATCTGTAGATTGCTTTGGGTAGTATAGTCATTTTCACAATATTGCTTCTTCCAATCCAAGAACATGGTATAGCTCTCCATCTGTTGGTATCATCTTTAATTTTTTTCATCAGTGTCTTAAGTTTTCTACATACAGGTCTTTTGTCTCCCTAGGTAGGTTTATTCCTAGGTATTTTATTCTTTTTGTTGCAATGGTAAATGGGAGTGTTTCCTTAATTTCTCTTTCATATTTTTCGTCATTAGTGTATAGGAATGCAAGAGATTTCTGTGCATTAATTTTGTATCCTGCAACTTTACCAGATTCATTGATTAGCTCTAGTAGTTTTCTGGTGGCATCTTCAGGATTCTCTATGTATAGTATCGTGTCATCTGCAAACAGTGACAGTTTTACTTCTTCTTTTCCAATTTGTATCCCTTTTCTTTTTCTTCTCTGATCGCCGTGGCTAGGACTTCCAAAACTATGTTGAATAATAGTGGCGAGAGTGGGCATCCTTGTCTTGTTCCTGATCTTAGAGGAAATGCTTTCGGTTTTTCACCACTGAGAATGATGTTTGCTGTGGCTTTGTCGTATATGGCCTTTATTATGTTGAGGCAGGTTCCCTCTATGCCCACTTTCTGGAGAGTTTTCATCATAAATGGGTGCTGAATTTTGTCAAAAGCTTTTTCTGCATCTATTGAGATTTTCCTATGGTTTTTCTTCTTCAGTCTGTTAATATGGTTTATCACATTGATTGATTTGCCTATATTGAAGAATCCTTTCATCCCTGGGATAAATCCCACCTGATCATGGTGTATGATCCTTTTAATGTGTTGCTGGATTCTGTTTGCTAGTATTTTGTTGAGGATTTTTGCATCTATGTTCATCAGTGATATTGTAGACCGTATCATTCTTAATGGGACAGTGGTTAAGGTTACAGAAAAGTGCTAAGATGTGGGCGATCCCATCTGTCCTTCAAATAGAACAAGACTCCAAGCACAATACCCTCCTTTAGACTTTCACATGATGCTGGCTTTCATGGCCGGCCTCTTCAAAGGAAGAGGAGGAAAATTAGAGCGTGCATGACTCCCTGCCCTCCATGCCTCTGTGACTCCCAGTCACAGGGAAAACGAAGGAAGGGGTCCCAGATGGAGCAACACCCTTTCTCCTAGCACACAAAAGGCCTATTTTTACATTGACTCAGGAGAGAACGCGCGTAAAAATTTAGGCTTTGGATCTGCAGGCTTCAGGAAAGGGGAGTAAAGGACTGCATTTCTCCATCAGTGTTTGAATGAGGGTCCTGATGTTTTGCCAATATCTTGGTCTTAGAACAAACCTCCTCGGAGGCTCTGAGATGATGAAGAAGCCAGCGGGTGGGGAAACTGGTCTTCCCACCCCAGGGTCACACTCCCAAGGACCCACCCTGGTCTCCTTTGCTCCCTCCTCATTTCATGGGTGGAGGTGGCTGACAGGCCATCTTTCATATTTTGGAGCTAAGCTTCTCAAACTTTAATGCGCCCACAAACCCACCAGGGGTCTTCTTAAAATAACAGATTCTGCAGGTCTGGGGTGGGACCCGAGACTAGGTTTCCTACCAGCTTCCACGTAAACCAATGCTGCTGGTCCCAGACCACGCCCAAATGGGAAGGTGTCCAATAACGTAAGAGGAAAAAGTAGTATTTTCTTGCCTATGAGAATTTTCTGTAGTTTCATATGTTCAATTCATGCACTGTTTCTGCATGTACTCACTTTTTTATCCCAGAATGTAGACTGGGTGATTCCAACAGAATGAAATGTCCCTGAAATCAGTAAAACAGTAAAGAAATAGATGTTCCAGGGTGTTGGAATCTATCAGTCTGGAAGCTGAGGAAACTGTCTACTTTCATGGAAACTGAAACAACTAGGCTGTCATCATGCCCGCTGAGGACACAGGACAAAAATATGATTTAAGACCACAGTTATGATGAGCCAGCTTGGCATTAGGAATGGAGGCACATAATATTGGCATTTCCTGGGTCAATCCTTTATCATTACATAGAAGCAAAAAACTGAGACATTAAGTCAACATATAACACCAAGATATAACAGGAAAGTGTAAAACTAAAGCCATTCTTTCTATATATATGCATACATCAACAACCCAGAAGAAAGAGGTCCCTTCATCTGACTCACTCAACATAATGGGCATTCAGAATTGTCCCGCTCGTCAATTTCCATGAGACCTCCACTCACACAAACTATTTGGTGAATTTTTTTCTGCAGACTTTATCAAAGATACAATAAGGGATGTGGAGGGGGTTACAGTTCACACGTGTCGCAGCTTATAATCCTCCAGAACTTTACTGCCTTGTGTGTCTTTTAAAGTTTGCTCTCTCCTGTCCACGCTCCTTTGATGATCTGCACCCTGTCAACGAAGCAAGGCCACTAAACACATATGCCCTAGCAAACTCCATGCTCCGTAAAACCAAAGGGTGCTGCTCCCCTTCAGGTGGCTATTGATCAACCACGTACTGTTTTTCTTGTTTGTTCGTGTGACGGTTAATGTTATGTGTCAACTTGACTGGGCCAAGGGATGCCCCGAGAGCTGGTAAAACATTATTTCTGGGTGTGTCTGTGAGGTTGTTCTGGAGGAGATTGAGCATCCGAGTGAGAAGACTGGGTAAAGAAGATCCACTATCACCAGTGGGGGTGGGCATCGTCTAATCCACTGAGGGCCTGAATAGAACAAAAAGGCAGAGGAAGGGTAAATTCCCTCTCCACCTCTTCCTGAGCTGGCATGTCCATCTGTCCCTGCCCTCAGATTTAGAAGCTCCTGACTCTTGGGCCATTGGGCTGTGGGACTTACACCAATAGCTTTCCAGATATCAGACCTTTGGCCTCAGGTTGAGAGTTAAACCATTGGCTGTTCTGGTTCTCAGGCCTGAACTACACCACCAGCTTTCCTGGTTCTCCAGCTTGCAGACAGCAGATAGTAGGACTTCTCGGCCTCCATAACAATACGAGCCAATTCCTATAACAAATCTCCTCTGACATCTATCCATCTATATATCTTATTGGTTATGTTTCTTTGGAGAACCCTGGCTAATATGGTCGGTAAGGTCTCATCTCCCACCCCAAGTTGCTAATAGCTTGCAGGAGTCTCCCTACAAGAATCCTATAAAGCAAAATTTTCTTTCATGTATTTTTTGTTTACAGAAATTGCTTTCTGGTTCCCCTCAGGGTAATGTCCAAACTCCATGGATTAGTTGTCTACATACCAATGATCCGCAAACTTTAACAGTCTTACACAACGCATACTTATTATCTTATAGTTTCTCTGGGACAGAGCTCTCGTCGTGGGATACCTAGATCTTCTGCTTCAGGATATTTCATGAGGCTGCAATCAAGGTGCCGGCCAGGGCTGGGATCTTATCTGAAGGCTCCACTGGGGAAGGATCCACTTCTAAGCTCACTCACATGCTGTTGGGAGGATTTAGTTCCTCACGGGCTGCTGGCCAGAGTTAGACTTGCCATTTGGAACCTTGCCATGTCTCAACACAGACACTTTTTTCCAAAAGAGAGAGTTTGCTGCAGGATGGAGTCCCAGTTTTTACCCTAATCACGAACGTGATTTCCCATCCTTTGCCATATTTATTGGTCAGACATTATTCTGAGTGTTTCTGGGAGGATGTTTTTGGATGAGATTAACAGTTAAACAGGCAGACTGAGTAAAGCCGATTGCCCTTCCTAATGTGGGCGGGCCTCGTCTGATCAGGTGAAGGCCTGAATAGCTCCAAAAGGCTGACGTCCCCACTGTCAGAAGGGAAGTCATGCCTAACTTCAATCATACCTTCTGTATTAACACTCACTAAAAATGCCAGGACATTCCGGTTGCCCTTGATTTACTAGAGAGGAAAAGGTTTGAAGCACCAGTAACTGGGAAGTATTTGGATTCCCTGTGGGAGAGGATACATCTCAAAACAGAAACCTGAACATAATTTCACTCTTAGTGAGTATGATATACAGGAGGTATGGCTGGAGTCATCCTGGAATAATATTGCTAGATTGGGGTTTTATTCACGCACCCGGTGGCCTCATCTCTTCTTCAGTTGGGTGTGGCCATGGAAATGCCCATTGTTGAGAACTTAGAATCTCAAGGGGAGTAGAGTGGTGTACTCAGCAGTACACTTATTTGTACGGCCCCTGCTGCATTGGGAACAATTTTTCCTTCCTGAATACTTTTCTCCTTGGCTTGTATTTTTAAGTCAATGTTTTGTTTTGGAATGATTTTAGATTTACAGAAAAGTTGTAAAGATAGCAGGGCGATTTCCCATATATCCTTCACCCGTTTACCCTACGGTCAACATTCCACATAACCATGGCACACTGGCCAAGCCAGGAGACCACGGCTTGGGCATCACTGTTCACTGCACTTCAGACTTTACGAGGATTTGCCCATGGCTTGGGCATCACTGTTCACTGCACTTCAGACTTTACGAGGATTTGCCCAGTTTTTTCCAACAGTGATATTTTTCTGTTCGAGGACACTACACTGAATTTTGTTATCGTGCCTTAGTCTCCTTTGCACTGTGACAGTGTCTCAGAGTTTCCTTGTTCTTCATGATCTTGACAGATATTTTTTAGAATGTCCCTCAATCTGAGCTTGTCTGATGCTCTTCTGAATATTAAACAGGAGCTATGGGTTTTGGGGAATAAATCCTCAGAGTTGAGGCACCCCTTCCCATTGCGTCATATCATGATTTCCACATGACTCACCAGGGACGACATAAACCATGATCAGCTGGTAAAGATAATTAGTGTCTGTCTAGCTTCTCCACTGTTAATCACTCCATGTTTAGTGCGACCACGGGATATTAAAAAAATGCCTCAAGTCGTGGCTATTTCTTACTTCTACGGAGTTTATTTTTTCTATTTTCAATTTATTTCTAATTCAATTTCATCTTTGTTGTTTCCTTTCAGAAAAAAAAAAAGTTCTTAAACACCATATTCCTCATAGAATTCTGCTGAAACCTGGAGGCTATTCTTGGTTGGGATGAAAGGAGATCTGTCTTCTGAGCATCTCTAAGGTATGAGGGAATGCCATAAATATTTTATATACGTTTCCTACTTACGTTTCACAAGAGCCCTCTACATTAAATATTAACAGACATTTTTTTTTCAAATGAAGGAACCAATTTTCCCAAGGCCCCAATTAAAGACAGAAAGTAATAAAACGGGTAGGAGAGAACCCAAATGCTTAAGCCAGAAGGTTTACGATCACCCCCCAAGCTGTTCAAATTTGACTCTTGCCCTTGTACTTCATAGACTCCCCGCCCCCCCAAAAAAGAACAGGTCTATACCCTATAGCATAAGCATTTCCTAAACATGGGTGCCTTGAATATTTGCTCCTGCAGACCCCATGCTCCAAGTGGTCTCCCCAGATACCACTTGTCCTGCAAGCTTAGCTGAAGCCCACCTCCTCCGGTGAGCTCTCCCTGACTATGACACCCACAACAAAGTTTCCTCCTTGTGCTCAGTGTGCCCCCTCTAGCATTCAGTGGCCCTGGATGACGTCTGCCCTCCCCTGCTGCCAGCTTGTCAAACACGGTCAGCTACCCCTGCACCATGCCTTGGGCAGGATACGTGCGCCAGCCCTGACGAGCAGTGCCTGTGTGCTAACAACTTCCTGGGAGAGCCCTCCAGCTTCCTGGCTGGAGCCCAGCACTGCACCCTGCTCAGCACACCCCAGCTCCTGGCTCAGCACACCCCAGCTCCCCTCCTGGGGCCTCCCCTCGCATTTGCCTATGTGCTCATGAAAAAGTTCTCCAAATGCAAAGTTAGAGGGGGCTTTCTTCAAGACTGCCATCACGTCTGATGCCAACCGCAAGCCCTGGTGGGTGCGTGTCCCAACACCACTATCAGTTCAATAATTCGCAAGAAGGACTCACAGGACTCAAGGAAGCTGCTGTGCTCATGGTTATGGCTGACTACCAGCTAGGTGATACAGATGGAAGTCAGCAAAGGGGAAAGGCTTATAGGGAAGTGTCCAGGAATGCTGCGAACGTGGTCCATCCAGAGTCACAGATGGGTTACATTCCCAGCCAACACGTATGGAGGACTGCCAACCAGGAAAGCCCACCTCAGACTGTGTCCAACTTTTAACTGTGGCTCCATCACATAAGAGTGATTGATGGACCCCATGACTGAGCTCACAGTCCAGCCACTCAGGATGTCAGGCTGATACTCACAACAAAGGCCCCCGCCCTACGTCACATGGTTAGGTGTTCTGGCATGGCTGGTCCCCCCTACCCTAAATCACAGTTACACTATCCAGTGACCCAAGCCCCCCAGGCAGGCAAAGACACCCTGTCAGGCAGGACATTCCAAGGGCTTAGAGCTCACCTCCCAGGAGCTGAGGGGCAAAGGCGAGATCAGCTTCTGACCAAGATTAAATTCTTGACTACACAGTCTTGGAGACCTTCATCCTCTTTTTTGACTTTTAGCTCTGCAAGCGTTTCTCACCATAACCAGAATATGTGGGCACACATACACCCAAATGTTGACAAGGATGTTTCCCTTAGTCCATGCTGGGATCGTAAGCAATTTTTTTAGTTTCTCATTTATACTTTTCTACTACATCCATATTCTCTGCAAGAATGGTTGCTTCTATCATTAGGTTTGGAAAACAGATTTTAATGAGGCTTTTTTCCACATGTTGCTCACCCAATTTGCTCACTATGTGCTCCATGATTTATCCCATCAGTGAGTCATTTATATAAAATAATATTTTCAGGGATGTATGCTTTTTTCCTCCTCTGAATGATGTGGAAAGTAACTAAACAAAGATATGTTAAGGATAATTTAAACTCTACTCATTAATTAGAACAATGTATGTTTTAAAGTACAATCCCGTATATGGAAAACAGTAGAGGTTTCTCAAAAAACTAAAAATAGAACTATTATATGACCCAGGAATGC
>NW_006775372.1:1477781-1485938 GCF_000442215.2 Lipotes vexillifer
TGAAAAATGAAATCACTAACTTTAAAAAAAACATGCACACCAATGTTCATAGCAGCACTATTTACAGTAACAATGAAGTGGAAGCAAGCTAAATGTCAATCACAGATAAATGGATAAAGAGGATGTCATACACACACACAATGGAATACTACTCAGCCATATAAAGGAACAAAATTGTGCCATTTGCAGCAACATGGATGGATTTGGAGGGCATTATGCTAAGTGAAATAAGTCCGACAGAGATAGAGAAATACCATATGATATCACTTATATGGGGAATCTAAAAATTACAACAAACCAGTGAATATAACAACAACAAAAAAAGCAGACTCACAGATAGAGAGAACAAACTAGTGATTACCAATGGGGAGAGGGATGGGGGGGGCAAAATAGCAGAAGGGAATTGAGAGATGCAAACTACTATGTATAAAAAAACAAGCAACAAAAATATATTGTGCAACACAGAAATCTCTTGCATTCCTACACATTAATGATGAAAAATCTGAAAGAGAAATTAAGGAAACACTCCCATTACCCACTGCAACAAAAAGAATAAAATACCTAGGAAGAAACCTACCTAGGGAGACAAAAGACCTGTATGCAGAAAACTATAAGACACTGATGAAAGAAATTAAAGATGATACAAACAGATGGAGAGATATACCATGTTCTTGGGCTGGAAGGATCAACATTGTGAAAATGACTATACTACCCAAAGCAATCTACAGATTCAAGGCAATCCCTATCAAACTACCAATGGCATTTTTTCACAGAACTAGAACAAAAAATTTCACAATGTGTATGGAAACACAAAAGACCCCGAACAGCCAAAGCAATCTTGAGAATGAAAAACGGGGCTGGAGGAATCAGACTCCCTGACTTCACACTATACTACAAAGCTACAGTAATCAAGACAGTATGGTACTGGCACAAAAACAGAACTATAGATCAATGGAACAGGATGGAAAGCCCAGAGATAAACCCACGCACATATGGTCACCTTACCTTTGATAAAGGAGGCAGGAATGTACAAGGGAGAAAAGACAGTCTCTTCAATAAGTGGTGCTGGGAAAACTGGACCGCTACATGTAAAGAAATGAAATTAGAACACTCCCTAACACCATACACAAAAATAAACTCAAAATGGATTAAAGACCTAAATGTAAGACCAGACACTATCAAACTCTTAGAGGAAAACATAGGCAGAACACTCTATGACATAAATCACAGCAAGAACCTTTTTCACCCACCTCTTAAAGAAATGGAAATAAAAACAAAAATAAACAAATGGGACCTAATGAAACTTAAAATCTTTTGCACAGCAAAGGAAACCATAATCAAGACCACAAGACAACCCTCAGAATGGGAGAAAATATTTACAAATGAAGCAACTGATGAAGGAATCTCCAAAATACACGAGCAGCTCATGCAGCTCAATATCAAAAGAACAAACAATCCAATCCAAAATGGGCAGAAGACCTAAATAGACATTTCTTCAAAGAAGACATACAGATTATCAACAAACACATGAAAGGATGCTCAACATCATTAATCATCAGAGGAATGCAAATCAAAACTACAACAAGGTATCACCTCACACCAGTCAGAATGGCCATCATCAAAAAATCTACAAATAGTAAATGCTGGAGAGGGTGTGGAGAAAAGGAGTGGGAAAAGGGTTGCACTGTTGGTGGGAATGTAAACTGATAAGCCACTGTGGAGAACAGTATGGAGGCTCCTTAAAAAACTAAAAATAGAACTACCATATGGCCCAGCAATCCCACTACTGGGCCTATACCCTGAGAAAACCATAATTCACAAAGAGTCATGTACTACAATGTTCATTGCAGGAATATTTACAATAGCCAAGCCATGGAAGTGATGTAAGTGTCCATCGACAGATGAATGGATAAAGAAGATGTGGCACATATATACAATGGAATATTACTCAGCCATAAAAAGAAACGAAACTGAGTTATTTGTAGTGAGGTGGCGGGACCTACAGTTTGTCATACAGAGTGAAGTAAGTCAGAAAGAGAAAAACAAATACCATATGCTAATACATACATATTGAATCTAAAAAAAAGGAAAAAAAATAGTTCTGAAGAACCTAGGGGCAGGAGAGGAACAAAGACGCAGACCTAGTAGAGAATGGCCTTGAGGACACGGGGAGGGGGAAGGGTGAGCTGGAATGAAGTGAGAGAGAGGCATGGACATATATACACTACCAAATGTAAAACAGATAGCTAGTGGGAAGCAGCCGCACAGCACAGGGAGATCAGCTCGGTGCTCTGTGACCACCTAGAGGGGTGGGATAGGGAGGGTGGGAGGGAGACGCAAGAGGGAAGAGATATGGGAACATATGTATATGTATAGCTGATTCACTTTTTTATAAAGCAGAAACTAACACACCATCGTAAAGCAATTATACTCCAATAGAGATGTTAAAAAAGAAAAAAAAAAAAGAGAGAGACATGGAATGAACAATCGTTCAAACATACCAGGTGGGCTTTGAGAATTGATTTCAACCTATATTGAAGCTCTTATAAAGAAACAAGTCAATAAATGCTACTTAATCTATTTCTCAATTTTAGTACCTGGTGATGCTGAGGTAGCATCAAAAATTCCTACTTCTACATTTTAATTTGATTTTCAATAATTATATTTTAAGATACCTATGCCATCATTATTACATGGTGTGTGCGGCAAAAAAATAGCTCAATAAAGGTTTGTTAAATAAGTGTAGTCAACAAATAAATGATCTATGAGCAAAAAAATATATATTTTTTTCAACAGAGGGAATATAGCCAAAAAATTTTAAGTATAAATGGAATATAATCTTTAAAAATTGTGAATCACTATGTTGTACACCTGAAACATATAATATCGTACATCAACTCTACCTCGATAAAAAAATAATAAAGGACGATAACGTAAATGTACACAGGTAAACCACATAAGCATTTACAAGGTGCACAAATATACATATATATGTAAAAATAATTAGACATAGCTGTAGACTTAGAAGCATTCTGTGGATTGTGTCGCGTGTAAACATGTAAGACTCCTCAGGCAGCGTGGGAATGGGAGTACTCTCCTTCCTGTCTTGCCTAAGGTTCCCTTCTGCCCGCTCCATGCTGTCACTTCTTGGTACAGGATGCATTCTCAAGTGGGGACAGGAACACCCCTAAGGGGCAGAGATTGGTTCTTAGGGCCACAACTCTTACTATTTTTATGTATAAAGCACAGACAGGCATGCAGCACGTGAACAGATACACAGTGTAACCGTGGTGTTAAAATTTCACGGGAGGGAAAGGTTACCATTAGAAAAGAAAACGTCTGGGAACTGGAAGCAACTCCTCCGTGCAGTCCTCCCGGATGCACTGGTCCTCAGTCTGGACTCCAGACTTGGCCCTCCCACTTCCTGAATTGGTTCAGGCATACCCACAATGCACTGCAACGTGGACTCGAGACTGTCCGCGTGGTGGTTATCTCCCCTCCAGCGTGACGTCCACCAAAGCGTCCTTCGAGTCATCTCTGCATTTGCAAGAAGACAGCCCTGCCTCTCTTACAGGGTAGGGGCTAAATAACCGTTTCATGACTAAATGAACAAACCAGCTCAGAAACAAAGGTTAAGGATAAAAACAAGTCACAAGGGGCACCGCCCCTACCTCCGTGCCCGTCCGGATGCCTGAGAGCAATACAGTGTTTGGTAGAAGCATTCTTCATGCTAAAAAGAATAAACATGCCCCTCGTAAATAATACAACAACAAGCAACTGCTTTTACACAGTGGAAACCTACTTTCAAGGGGTCTGAAATATGCTAAGAATTGATAAAACATTTCAAAATGTACACTGTAATTTGAGTACAAAAAGGAAAATCGATTAATGGTTCTGAAAGAGAGAACAAGTGGAGACAATTATTATAATGTTGCATGTATTGAGAACCTCTAACAGTCTCGATGCTGTCAGGCTCACAAAATCCATTCCCCAGGCTAGGGAGCTGTAATTTTAACCACCGGTAGAGATGTTGCTTGCCATTGTTGGACCACTGTTTTAATTTGGCAGGGTCTGCCGCTGAGAGATTGAAAATAAAGTCAAATAAAATAGCACATACATTCTCATTAAGTTGCCTAATTCCATAAAATGTGTTTGATTGAAATCCTATAGCCCCATGTTGGAGTCTAGAAGAGCCTTCACACACTATAAACTCCAGGCGCTCACAACTGTAGGTATTAATGTCCCATAGCTCTGTCTCATTTTCAATCAATCCTTCCCTTTGGGCTGCAGACAATTTGATAAAGTCCAGTGTTTGGATTAGATTCTATTATTTCTGTGACATGAACCTTTCTGCTGCTGCACAATGCAGTCACTTTGGAAAGTTCTTCTTTAGTTAAATGTGTCCCAAAGTGTACATCTAAGTGAGGACAGTCGTTCAAAGATGCAAACTTCTATGCCATGAATTTCTGCTAGTGGGAAAGTTTCCTTCCATTTTGCCATGGCCGTTGCAAAGGGCTGTCTTGGTTTTATTTTTTCCTTTTTCTAGTTCCATACAAGGTTGATATTTAGAGTGTTTAAAGTTTGCTTTATATGGTTATTGTTGGTCTCATTCTATGTTTTCTGAAAACTCCATCACTAGTCCAACTCTATGTAAATAGTTTCGTCTCTGACTGATAGGCGATGATGTCTCACCTCTGTCTTAATTCTTCATTCTAAGAATAAATGTTTGCACACCGATTGAGTTAGGAAGCATTTTACGTGCATTAAGCTACCCCCCGGCAGGACAGACAGAAGACGTGGGTGCTGTGATCATCCCCAACTGACAGACCAGAGCTGGTGCTTCCGAGGAGGTTGAGCTGCAGGTACAGGCAGAGCGGACGTGGCCAGCTCAGAAGTGGTCACTGTCACCTGCAATGGAGAGCATGCGCCGCAGGGCAGCGGAGCCTCTGTTCCACACGGTCACTCGGGGATCCAAGTAGTCACACTCCCTGCGGCTTCAAGGGACAGCCCGCAGGGTCCCCAAGGGTGTCAGTGCTGCCACCGGCTGGGAGGTACAGGAGGGAATTCTCCTGTTGGGTCTGGCACCCTTCACTTCTGCTCAGCTCGGCTTCTGCCTGGGAGGACGGGGTCACACGGGCACACTCCCTGCCAAGGAGGCTGGAAATGGGTGTGCAAACCTGTACAGGACCGAACTGAGGCATCATGGAGGACTGACTATCGATGCTGATTGTCTGCCGCTGCCTGAATTCCCTTGGACAGATTTAACTGGAATGGATTTAACTAAATGGATCAAACGGACCATTTCCTCATTGGAAACATTTCTTATTTCTTTTCTTTCTTTTTTTGCCCACACAGCATGCAGGATCTTACTTCCGCGACCAGGGATGGAACCCGGGACCTGGCAGTGAAAGCGCTGAGTCCTAACCACTGGGCCGCCGGGGAATTCCTGCAAGCATTTCTTGAGAGAGGACAGGGCCATCGCCGTGTTCAGGCCAATACTCTACCTACCAGTGTTTGCTTTCCTCCAGCACAATCAGGCTCTTTGTCTCTTGAGAACAGGAGTGATCCCAAAGGGGTGAGCTGTTCAGTGAGAGGCTAAGGTATAGGGCACATGGACAGAATGAGCCACGTCAAGGGTGTACGGAGTTGGGCGAGAGGATGTTCATTTGCTTTTGCACAGGGTCCCCAGCACCAGAATCCTGGCGGCACTGCACCAGCCTAGGGACCCACGCCTTGTAGTTACTTGTAAGTAGGTACCTACTGGGCCCCACCCAGTAAGAGTGGCAGCCCCTGTAGGTCATGAGAGACATTTAGAAGCGAGATAACCATCTGTCCACACACACACTCCCACACGAATGTTCACAGCAGCATGATTCACAACAGCCCAAACACAGAAACTAACCAAGGTCCGTCAACTGATGAATGAATGAACAGGATGTGCTCCATCCCTACAAGGGGCGGGGCACTATCTGATCACAAAAAGGAATGAAGTTGTGACACCAGCTGCAACGGGGATGAGCCTCAAAAACAGGATGCCGAGTGAAAGAAGTCAGGCACTAAAGGTCACAGACTGTAGGAAATGCCCAGAAGTGGCAAATCCAGAGACACAGAGAGGAGACTGGTTATGCGTCAGGGGTGGGAGAGGGGGGATGGGAGTGAGTGCTGACGGGGACCGGGATGCTCTGGGGGAGAATGAAAACGTCCTAAAATCGACTGTGGTGATGGATGCACAGCTCTGTGAATCTACTCAAAACTACCGCGTTGTAGAGTTTACGTGTGTGAGCTGCATGCTGTGGGGATTACATGCCAATGAAGCTATTATAAAGTCAAGCAATGAAGTGCCTGATGGGGGCGTGCAGTGAGCTTGTCCCAGTGGGGCCCTTCTTCCTGGAGACTCCTGGATGCCCTGGGATTCCCACCGCAGCCTCCACCAGCAAAGTGGCCGTCTCCTGACCGTGACACAATGGCATTCCCTGAGACAGGATTACACACAACATTCCCCTGTACATCCTCAGCTGCTTCCTTCACAGGCCAAGTGCACAGATCCGGCACACCCAAGGGGCTGAGAATTTCTATCGATGTTCCCACCAAGATCCCTACACAGGGTTCACCCAAGACAGTGTTTGTTTTAGAGAGCAAAACCTTTTTATTTGTTTATTTTTGCTTCTGCTGAGGTTTAGTACCTTTTTTTGTTGTTGTTGGAGTATACTTGATTTACAACATTGTGTTAGTTTCAGGTGTACAGCACACTGATTCAGTTATACATATCTATATCTGTAGAGATACAGATATTCTTTTTCATATTCTTTTCCATTATGGTTTATCTCAAAATACTGAATATAGTTCCCGGTGCTATATAGTAGGACCTTATTGTTTAGCCATTCTCTGTATAAGAGTCTGCATCTGTTAACCCCGAACTCCCAATCTATCCCTCCCCTTCCCCCTCCCCCTTGGCAACCACAAGCCTGTCCTCTACATCTGTGAGTCTGTTTCTGTTTCATAGATAATAAGCTCATTTGTGTCATATTTTAAATTTATTTATTTATTTTTGGCTGTGTTGGGTCCTCGTTTCTGTGTGAGGGCTTTTCTCCAGTTGTGGCAAGTGGGGGCCACTCTTCATCGCGGTGCGCGGGCCTCTCACTGTCAGGGCCTCTCCCGTTGCGGAGCACAGGCTCCAGACGCGCAGGCTCAGCAGTTGTGGCTCACGGGCTCAGCTGCTCCGCGGCACGTGGGATCCTCCCAGACCAGGGCCCGAACCCACGTCCCCTGCATCGGCAGGCAGACTCCCAACCACTGCGCCACCAGGGAAGCCCTGTGTCATATTTTAGATTCCACATATAAGTGACATCATATGGTATTTGTCTTTCTCTTTCTGGCTCACTTCACTTAGTATGATAATCTTACTCTAGGTCCATCCATGTTGCTGTAAATGGCATTATTTCATTCTTTTTTTTATGGCTGAATGGTATTCCATTGTGTGTGTGTGTGTGTGTGTGTGTGTGTGTGTGTGTGTGTGTCACACCTTCATCCAGTCATCTGTCGATGGACACACTCAGGTTGTTTCCATGTACCCAAGACAATGTTGAACTTTACCCAAACCCTGTGCTCCTGGAAGACAGGGAAGGTTAAGGAATTGCCCCATCCTCTGTGTCCTGGAAAACTGCTGACTGCAAAGAACCTTCCTTCCCCACCTGAGTTAGATAGAACTCACAGATGTTCCCTTTGGGCACCTAGGACAAGGCCCGACACAGACCCTCCGGATTCCCATCCTCTGTCTCATAAATGATGTCCTGAGTGGTCTGTCCGCACAGGTGAACTGGAACAAAATGCTTGTGAACCAAACTTGGGTTCAGCCTCTCCCTTTGCCCCCCAGGACCTTGAACTTTGGCCCACCCTCAGTCTGAGCCAGCAGCCTCTCACCCCGGCACAGGGTGCTCTTAGGAAAATATTCTCTGGTCTACATTGGATAATGCCACCCTTTCACCCCACTTCCCTTTGCCTCGTTCTTTCTAGACTACAGGTCAAGGGAATCAACTTTGCTCCTCCTACAAAAAAAAGAGGATCCCCTTTTGCTAACTGTTGCTTGCTGACCTTATAGATAGAATATTGTCCCAAATGCAATAGCCCCCCTGCCCCTAATGCAACAGTCTCTTTCCC
>NW_006775372.1:1485948-1486394 GCF_000442215.2 Lipotes vexillifer
ATCCTTTTTGAAAAAAGTCTCTCCTTACTAAGTCCGGATATGTTTTCTTTTTTTGTTCTGACAAGCACAACCCACGTAGGACTTTTAGGGTTAAATTCACAAAGGGTTCCTCCCAACGTCATTGCAAGTTCCGACCCTGGCGTGCTTTTTCTCAACCCTGATGGAATCGATTTGTCAATATGTCTTCTTGCTTCATCTGCTGGCATCCCCTCAACCTTTCTGTTTCCTTTTACTGAGCTGAATGACCCCCCAGTAAACAGATTCTCAAAACATAGTAATGCTTGCACAAGTTGTTTAACGTGGAGCTTCTGGAAGAAGGCAAGGGTGCTTTCTGGTAGTGACGGGGCTGACGGTGTGTAATGAGCACTGTGGCCACCTGTAACCACAATGGATCACAGAGGACACACCCTGGGCTCTCGTATCCCCGCTGAGCAGGGCGTGTAGGG
>NW_006775372.1:1486404-1501130 GCF_000442215.2 Lipotes vexillifer
TCTGAGCTGGATTCTTCTCTTGGGCCTTTCTTCCCCTTCAGCAGCTGATCTGTGTCCAGAACTCCTCCGTGTTGGCTGAGTCACTTTTTATTTGGCACCTTCTTGAAACAGTGAGTGTCTACCAGTGCACTTGTAGCCAGCGGCACCCTGGCCACTGCTGAGAGATGTGGCAGGGATCTGTTTCATCACGGACCACTGGAAGGGGAGACGGGGTGGCTGGGAGGTGGGGACGAATTCCGTGGGCAGGGCACAGTCCCTCCCTGCTCAGAGCCAGAGGTGAGGAGTGATTTTCCACCACACAGGGGCGACGAGGGGCCAGGAGCCCCCGTATGGTGCGTGGAAATGTTCCCTCAGTGAAGTCATCTGGGCTGTTGGTTTTGATCCCTTCACGCTGGACATTTTGTGGGCTGTTCTGAAGAAAGAAAGAGGTTCTACAGCCATCACCTCAGTCTCCTGGAAGCTGATTCCATGCATGAGGGAGGAACTGAGTATTTGATGATGGTTGGCCAGGTTCTTCATCCATCCTATTTTCCTCCGAAGAAAACACAATTGTTCCCAGCATGCAGGGATACGTGACTGGCATTAGCGTGCCTGCTCTGGTACTTTCCCGAGAACTGTGCTCCAGGAAGTGGACGGGGGACCTACATCTATATTACAGGCAACGGACAGCTTTATTGACTAGGCAGGTGCTTTCAGACAGTCTTTTGCATACATAAAGAGCAAGTTACTCTTTTCAAATGACCGTAATACTCGTAGTCAAAACCTCTTTCGACTGAAATGGCATTAGCGCACATCTTATTTTCTGGAAAATGTATTGGAAACTGCATGAGAAAGGCACATTCTATATGTTTTCTGGAGAACTAAGATATTGGATAAAGAGGAAAACCAACTTGTTATGCACAGACCTGATTCCCCACTTTGGGGGATTCAATGACTCAACTGAAGAAATGGGTCTGGGGCTCCTCTGTGTTTAGAATGAGGCACTGTTCAAGTAGCCAGGGATACAATGTTGAATAAGACATGGTCCCATCCCCCAAGACACTTCTAACCCGCTTTTACAAATATTCCAGTCAAGAATTCCCAACTGCCATGCAACTTTTTGTTTTTGTTTTTCCTCATAATACCATGCAATTTTAGGGCCTGGATCTGAAAACACTGACAAGAAACAATGAAAAGAAAACAGTGACATCTACTTGCACCCAGACAGTAGTCCAAAGAATCATAAGCTAAATAACTTTGTCCTCTGTATCATGTTTTCTTGATTATTTAAAAACCAGAAGTCGATGCATGTTTTTTGCACTAAATGGTCACAACCCAAGACTCTCTTCTTTGATTTAAGGCTCTTTGGGGTCCCTGAAGTGTCATTTGGAAGACTGCTTCCTGACGCATAATGTTATGGTAATGATACCCTAAAGCCCGTGTAAGGGCTCTGCCAAGAGAGCTATCGATTTATCTCCTTCCCAGTATTGTTTTAAAGCAAGAGGCAGCTGGGGGTCAAGAGGGAGACTCTGGGTTATAAGAGGCTTAATGCAACCCTAGGAATTGTTTTGTTTGTTTTACACACTTGAGGGGAGAAAGGTTGTTCATAAATACTCATTTACTGAAACAATTCGAGAGACGCAGAAAAGACACATTTGTCTTCCATCTGAGCCTAGGATTATAGCCTACGTAACAATGTAGGTGAGAGAAAGAGAAGAAAGTGCTGGAGTATCGGGGTTATAGTGAGAATCCAAGAGACCTGGATCAAAGCCCAGCTGTGCCACTCACTGATTATACCCATTTGGGTTATAAATTGGAATTTTTTGAACTTAGTCACCTCACATAAAGCAAAATTACCTGCCTCAAAGATAGCTGTGAGGATTCAATATAATATCGCATGCAAGGGGCAAGGAACAAAGCCTGGTACATAGTATAAACTCAGTAAACTGTACAGATCATCGCTACTGTTACCGTTGTATAGGAGTTAGACACAAGTATTTACGCATAAGGTGCTGGGTAAGGTGCTTGCTCTCAGTACTTGAGATGGTGTGGGCGGTGTGATGTGATCATTAATTTTATGTATCAATTGACGAGGCTATGGGGCCCAGTCATTTAAACGTTAGTCCACCTGTGGTTTTTTTTAGATGTGATTACATTGAAATTAGCAGACTCTGAGTAAAGCAGACTACCTTCCCATAATGTGGTTGGGCAGGGGATGGTGGGATGGTGGGTGGGTCGTATCTAATCAGGCGAGGGCCTTAAAAGCAAAGATGAAAGTTTCCCAAAGAAGCAGCAATTCTCTCTCAAGGCTGCCACATAGAATCTCTGCCTGAATTCCCAGCTTTCTGGCCTACCCTGCAGATATCAGACCTGCCAGCTGCCACAATCACATGAGCCAATTCCTTAAAATAAATCTCCTGATGGATACACAGATACAAATACAGCTATCTATAGTTATAGATGTAACGACAGACGGATAGGTATCTCTATCCCTACTACCTATCGATAGCTACATCTACACCTATCTATCTACAGAGACAAAGGTGCAGATAGATAGATAGATAGATGAATACAATAGATCTTTATCTGTACAATAGCTAATTGTAATTCTATTGAATCTGTCCATCTATCGATCTATCTGTCTATCAAAATCTGCCTCCATCTCTCTCTATAGCAATAGACAGATTTAGCTATAGCTAGATAGACACAGATGCCCTGATCTCTACATCTGTATCTAGAGATCCTCTTGGTTCTGTTTCTCTGGAGAACTTGACTATTCAGGCTGGGAGACTGACAAGTAAACAGACAATGTGAATGCTCTGTGGTAGGTCTCAGCACAGCACAAGGTGCTATGGGAATGTACAGAACAAGATTGCTCTTTTTGAAGCCCGGATTGAATAAGCTGCCCGAGAAGACAGCTGAAAATGAGAACAACCTTTAGTGGGTGGACACAAGGGTCGGAACCCCCAAGGACACAGATGAGGGACAACTAGACGATTAAGAAGATAAAACAGTGTGATGTGAAGAGGCCATGGAAGCCCAGGGGGAGAGCTCTCCAAAGGGCTGGATGCATCCTATGGGAATACCACAGGGAGTGTAAGTTAGAGACTGGGAGGTTTGCATCTGGGATTTCAGGAGGGTCTAGGCACTGCATGAAACTTAGATGCAAGGCATGGCCATGGAGGTGGCTGGAGGGGGATGATGGAGAAGGTCCTGTGGGTGAGAAGGGCAAGAGCTCAGTGAGTGCCGCTCCCCGGAGGTGCTCAGGGCAAAGATAAGCGGCCACCCGGTGGGGAGCAGTGCAGGGTAGCGGCGGCCTCAGGGAAGGGCCGGACGGTGGAAGAGACGGCGGGTGAACAGGCTGAGAGAGTGGAGGTCCTCGGTGTAAAGGTAAATGTCCTGGAGCGGGGAGAGCAGCGAGAGGCTGGGTCAGGAGCCAGGGCGGAGGGGCCGGAGCTCAGGAGACACAGGCGGGCGCGATGACCAGACGGGCCCAGCTGTCTGGGGCTTCTCAGGAAGTCCTGGTCCACTGGTCTCAGCCTCAGATGCACGCTGGAACCACCTGGGGAGCTTTCCAGATATTGCTGCCAGGGCCCCAACCCAAAAATGCTGTTGTCGCTAGCCTGTCTCCCTCCTTGATGATTTACGTGCCAAAGACTATCTTTCATCACCACCACAATTGTGCCCACGCATGCCCGCGCTGGCTAACGCTGTTGACTCACCCTCAGGGTCTACTGAGACCAGCAGCCCCACGGGTGCACTGCCCTGTACACTGACTACGCTGCTTCAACCCCCGGCAGGGCTCCGACAGACAGCCTGGTCCCCAAAGCATCTGTGAGAAAGAGGCAGGGGAGTCCACGTGGACGTGGAGGGTGTGGACGCCTCCAAAACCACAGAAGGGTGAGATTCCCGAGTACCAGCCAGCCAGCCACCCACAGAAACTCCCCTGAGGGCACTCGCTCCTGAGGTGGACGTGGGCGTTGCACCTCATTTGTCCACAGACGGCCTGGTGTTCCACCTCCCCTAAGCCCACAGGGGTCACTGTCTCTTGGCAGCTGTATCAAGGGTGACTCTATCATGGTGAGAAACCAAGGGGGTATGAAAGAATGTCCCCACGGGAGGCCCATTCTAGGAACAAAGGCAGATCTCCCAGCTCTTTGGAACAGATATCTTTGCAAAAGCTAATTAGCCTCTAAACCCTAACCACAACTAAGGCACACAATCTATTGCATCTGATAACATGAAAGGTATAATCATACTTTCCAAGCACAGAGAACTTTCACCTGTTTAAGCAAATCTGAACAGAAAAATGATATATCATTTTACAAGTTTTTTACTAAACACCCGTAGCTCTAGACAACAGATTTTGACTTAACTCAGCAATGAGCTGCCATTCATCCAACATTTAGCCATACTGTAAAATCAGGTTTTGGAAGGTATGCTGCTATTTAAAGCTAAAGGTTGATAAAGTACTTACTTAGTGTTGTGGAACACTGCAGAGTTCAAGAAGGAACCTGCAAAGGGCCTCTTAAAATAAATATTTCCTTTTTGGCAGAAAATATCATTGTAGGGTCCCCCACGGGTAGGGGAGTGGGCAGTGCACAGAAGATGGGCTGACACTGCATTTGAGAGTGGAAAGAATACATCCAGCATGTAGAGTAGACTGGGCTTCTCCTACTGGGCCATACATGCTGGGCCTCTTTGCATTCACCTTCTAAAATGAAACTTCCCCAGACAATAATTATTCATGTTTTCAAATAAGAGAATAACCATTGCTCTCCTGGTGTCTCCAAACTCAGAATTTCAGGGTCTAATTTAGATGTACTTACTTAACAAGCCAAGCTTTTATCCATACTGTAAGACTAGGGGAAAAGAGAGAATGATTTTTATGATGGGTGGGGTCAATGGATGTCACAGAAACTTCTAGATGCAGCCCCAGTCTTGCACCCCTAGGGTCAAGGCTGCACCACCAACAAGATGGTGGTCCAAGTTCATGGGGCCACTTGGTGGATCCATTTACATAGGTGGTGCTCCTGGAGCTTTACATAGCAGCTCCTATATAATTCTGGACATTAATATGCTCAAGGAGACTTGAGAGCCCTTTTGAAGTAAGGGTCAGCATCACTGTCTCAGCTATTTCCTTGGGGAATTCTGAACGTGGGTTCCATTAAAAAAACAATACAGCAGCAAAGGGGCATCCTACCACTGCTTCTTTGGAGGTTTCACTCCCACATGATACCTCTTAGATGAGAATCAAAGCTTTTCATGTACCTACCATTCTAGGAGCCAAAATACCAAGGTGAAAACCCTCCCATGTGATTGTTTGAGCACAGAATACAAACAAAATAATTAGCAACTCAAAGGGCATTTCAAACACGCGCCAACACGGAACCATGCGAAACAGGGAAGATTCCTGTTTGTAAATTCTGACTACTCAGACAGACTTTAAGGATTCATATCCTAGGCAACGGAAATGTGCTCTGTAAAAGAAATCTTCCCAGAGGCTTTTCCATATTTGCCACGGTTTAGCTTACATTTAAATAAACGCGGAGTTTCTTACCTGCCTACCAAGCGGTCCTTCTGCAAATCAGCTCCCTGCTCTCCAGGTCACTCCACAAATGAGCAGAAACAACCAGAACTCATTGTGGGGACCACAGGCTGTCCTCCTTATGGAAGGGCAGTAGAAACTTCAGCATCAAGCCTTCAGAACGTAGACGCCAAAGTGTAAAGTGCAATTATCTAAGAAGAGAGGGCTTGGTGCAAAACATCGATGCCCCGCAAAGAGGAAAATGGCATCTTTGACTGAGAGTCAATAGTACACACATTCATGGAGTTTTTTCCCCAGAATAGAGACTGCTTCTACGTTGACACACATCTTTTGTACCTTAAAGAATGATCGATGAAATACATTTGAGACACTGGAGGGCATTTATGGCAGTCACAGGATAAGTCATTATTTCCATGCGCTGTGGTTTGAGTTTGTGACCTTGGACACATTGATCATTAAGGCAGAGGGGAGATACAAGTATGGACAAACTCTCAGCAGCACCTAAGCTAGGACATCCCAGAGGTGGCTACCTGGGGCCTCTGCTTGGGGCCCCACGTCATGGGGCTCCCAGGTCAGTGATTCGAGGAACCAAAGGCAGGTAGTCTCTCCATCACCTGCGGCTAGAACGCTGAGGCCCTTACCCTACCAGGCCATAAAAAGCCCCACCATGGCAAAGAGAGTCAGCACAATGAAAAAGGCATGGGATCCGTATTGAGAATATGAACCTGGGCTCTGCCATTTTGTGGTGTGGTGGCCACGGACTTGGCAGGAATATGGCAAAGGACCTCCTGGAAATTCTTGGATTCCAGGCCCTTGAGACCTCCCGTCCCGGCAAAACAAATTCTCCACATGGCCCAGCCCCACTAGCCTGGACACTGAAGTTTAGGGCCAGGGTCCTAGGTTGTCGTGAAATGGTCCTTTCCCCTGATGAGTCCTCATGCAACAGGTGGCCGTTAAACATTGCTTAAAGGAAGTGAGGCATTCGGGAATACCCCATGGCTATGGTTTCCAGAAGATTCCAGTAAGAGAGGAAACTCTGCCCGCCTTCTTTATTTTTCAAGCCCAATTCTGTAGAGTGCACTGCGCCCTCTGTACATCATGAGGTGTGACATCCTAGAGGCCCTTTGGCTTTTCAGTGATCTCTTTGATGGAGCCCAAGATGGTCTTCATGCTGAATTCCATCTTCAGTGGGCAATATCGTATAAAGTTCTTTCTGAAAGAAAAGGGAAAAGAACCAGAATCAACAATGGAAACGCATCTGTTTTACTCTGTGTTGTTTAAATTATTGGAATAAAGAAAGTAACCTTAAGTTTAGTTTTAGTTTGCTTTTAATAAACTTGTCCAGATTGAATTTACCACTGAAGCATGAGAAAATAGCAATAATTGACTCCATTTAGGTCAAATGTTGGTAATGATGTTTGATCAAAGGCAGATTATCTAACAAAGGAACAAATGACAGTGATCTTCCCAGATTAAAAACAACAACGAAGAAGACATAACAAAACCAAAGGGGGAAAAAAAAACTTTCAAGAATCAATTCTGGGCCATCTGAGCCAAGGAATATTTTTACAGATTGGGATGGGAAGTCATGACAGTACTATGAAGCTGCTGAAAGCAAAACGGTAAGGCTTTTGATACAGCTGAAAATGTGAACTGTATTCCACAACCTTGGTTTCCTGTCTCTTGATAAAGAGGCCTGCATTCAATCCTTTCCCAAGTCCATCCCCCAGCCTCATGACCCCTTAACTTTAGATGTCCAGAATTGCACCTCAAAGTAACGCTAAATAGGACTGCTTGCTAAAGCTCTGGACCAGCTCATTGCAGACAGTGCCAGGATCACGTATCAAGGATAAGTATCGTCAGACATGAAACAAAGACTCAAGACTCATGGCTGAGAGCTGCTTCTAGCTTACTACTAAGTTATTTAATATTTACTGTTATAAAATGTTATAACAATGTTATATTAAATATAATGTAATAATTTAATGTTATACTATATAACACTATTATCTTCCAAAGTATGTCTTCTTGCAGCTAAATCAGCAGGCAATTGGTACAATTTGACCGTACCAATCAGTACACTGTGATTAAAATATTTCAAAATAAATACAATGCAGGAGTTTTGGAAAGTGCCATTTTTTATTTTGTTTAGTTCTTCAGTCATAGTTGGTCACTGCCCTCCCCCGCCCTGATCTAGATAACACTAACAAAAATATGTTCTCCATGACTCAGCCTGTCCTAGACATAGTGATGAAGAGATCACAGGGAACTGTTAATTACAGAGTTCTAGACTGGAAGTTTGCTCCAAAAACTCCTTGCAGATAAAAATGAAAGTAATAAATTAGCTGTCACCACTTTGGAGATAAAGACAGTGGCACTGCTGTGGGCATTGCTTTATAGACACAAATGGCATATTTAAGGAATGAAATACGAAGGGGGGAGATACGCACAAACGAAAAATAAGGTTGCTGAATTCAACATGGGTGGAGACATTCCTTGGTATAAAAAATTGGTTGTGCAGCTGTGATCCTGCAGCAGTGCCTGCATAGAAATGTTTAAAATGTGTTTTTAAATGCACATGCTCCTAGAAGCATTTTACTGAAACATGAAACACAGCATCTGGTCTCCTGCTCCATCACCCTTCTCAGAGACAGATTCAAGCATCTCCAGGTGAGTAATATCCATGAATTCTGAGGTTAGTGATGGAAACTGATGCTCCATCCCTGCTGAGAACCAGGAGTGACTGCAAGTCCAGGACCAAGGAAAGGTTGGACCCCAACAGTTCAGGCTGGTCCTCAGTAATGGTTCCAGGGTGAAAGGCACATCTTTAACATTGGTATCACTGTTATAACTCTTCATTTATTTTTATCTTGTTTATTATTTTTCAATATACTTTTAAAATTTGCCCATAAAGTCTTTTCACCAATTTTTTTTCTATTCATTACTAATCCTTTATATTTTGGGGACTTTTGCAAAAGATATTTTCTAAAAGCATGGTGTGATCTAACAATTGCCAGCATATAGATATACAAGTGATAGTGAATATTTATGTTGTATCCAGCAACCTTGATAAACCCTCATCGATTCTAACAATTTATCTAAATATTCTTTGAGATCTGAGGTTTCCAGTGTAGACAACGAATAAGCTCTGAAGGATAACAGCCTCTTCCTTTATAATATTCACAGGTTTCATTTTATTTTTTCTTATATCATTGAGCTGGCCTTTAGTACTGCCAACGCAAAGCTGAATGGGGGTTGTAATAGAAAGCGTTCTTACTCCTGATCTTAAACAGGAATACTTTTACCTTTTCACTATCAAATATAATACTGAGTTTCAACTCGTCTTTTTTTTTTTTGATAGATATTATTTATCAGTGTAGGAAAGTTATTTTCTATCCCTAACTGCTAAGGATCTTTTTTTTTTAATAAGTCAGGAATAGATATCGACTTGATCAAATGATTTTTCTTCATCAGTTAAGATAATCATACAGGTTTTTCGCTGGTAATCAATAGACTGATCTTTCTAATGTTGATCCAGGTTTGTATTACTAGGATAAATCCATTTTTTTTCATGATTATTATTCTTTATAGCTTGCTAGATTGTTTTGTTAATATTCTGCTTAAGATGTCTGTCCCTATATTTAATAGGATTTATTCTCCTTGGATAATTTAGTTGTTAAAGTTAGGCAGTCTCAAAAAAATGAGTTAAGTTTGTTTTCTTTGCTCTCTGGAAGAGTTGTAATAGTTTGAAATTCCTTGTTGATTGTTAGATTTAACATATAAAACCATCCGGGCACAGGCTTTTCTTTGGGGAAAGTTTTCGTTTGTTTGTTTGTTTTTGTTGTTGTTTTGACAACTAACTCAAGTTTTTACAGTTTATTTCTTCTTGAGTCAGTTATATTTTTCTAGAATTCTGAACATTTAAGTTTTCAACTTTACTGCTATAAAGTTGAAAGTGCTATCATTTCGTTATCATCTTGACCTCAGAAGCACCTATACTTAAAAAAAATAGTTTATATTTGTTCTCTCCTCCCACCACCTTCTCTTTTCCTCCCCTCCCCTCCCCCACTCTTCCCTTTCCTTCCCTCTCCCCTGTCTCTCTCCTATTCAGTCTTGCCAGAAGTTTTCCAGTCTTACTAATTTATTCTTTCTGACTTGTGGAAGTTTTAATCTGTTGTTCTTTTCCTAACTCCCTGTGCTAGATGCTCAACTCATTGATTTCCATCCTATTCCTGTCCTCATATAAACATTTAAGGCTTTAAACTTCCCTCTCAATACTGCTTTATTGCATTCCCCTTTAAAAAGTATATAGTGCTATTATTGTTTACCTATATTTTCAATTTCCTTTATGACTTCTTTTTTGACCCGCACAGTTGTTCTTTTTTTTAAGGGTGTGCTTTAAAATTTCTATATGGAGATTTTCTATTTATCTCTTTGTTCCTGATTTCGAACTTAATGCATTATGGGGAAAGAATGTGACATATCCTCTGAGCGTGATGAGATTTACCTGATAATCTGCTTTATGAACTGTGTTCAACTGTCAAAATTATTCCTTATATTGTATTGAGATATGTACCTTTTGTTTGCAGGCTGCAATGTCCTTTCGCTAACATGAAACGCCTGATTTCTTTTCATTGTATTTTCTGTTTTAAAAATTTCCACAATATAGGGCAGTTATTGAATTGCTGAGCCACGTTAAAAAAACATCATTCAACTATGTTGATAGAGTGCTCAGTACATGCTCATTATGGCTGTACGCTAGGCATTAAGAATACAGGGATGACAGAGACTAACACAGTGCTTGTTCCCATGGACTTAACTTAGCATCTAGATGGGCAGAGAGATAAGTGCTCACATAGTTATTTAGTTATTGTTGTGTTAAATGTCACAGAGGGAAAGTACAGTGTGCGACGATGCAGGTTCTTTCTGAGATCAAGTACAGTGGCTATAGCATGCGAGTCATCACTAGCTGTACTCAGAAGTCTTGGCACAGAAACACCGAAGAGTCACCCAGGAATATGACTCATCAAGTACAGGTGTATCCCCCTAGCCTGCTGTTTCTCTCCTCTCCCCCCTCCTTATCTCCAGCAGTTCCTAGTGATTCGTCCTCTTTTCCTTTTCTCCCACTTACCCGTTCATTTTTTTGTTCCTAACCACCATATTGGTCTTTCTCTGAAAACATGTTACGCACTGGATGCTTGGGACAAACCTCCACAACTCTGCAGGTGTGATTTGTTCTGTAGAGTTTCTGACGTCACTCACACTCCATCAATTGTTTTTTTCCAAACCAAAAGTTACGTGGTTTACCAAATTTTGTTCTTAACTGAGGATGCGCATATATAAATATGAAAGAATATTTTAAGTAGTTACCGTGCTCTCTGTTATTATAATGAATGCAATCACAAAACGAGGTCCAAAGTAAGGTCATTTCCATTTCTGTCATGTTCAACATCAACATTCATTTGTATTAGAATTGTGTGAGGTGTGAGATCATGTGAGGTTTTTTGTGTGTGTTTTTGTTTGGTTGGTTGGTTTTGGTTAGATTGATTATGCTGATGGTTCATATTGCCACGGCAGTCAATTAAAATGTCCGGTTATCTTTGCTTTTACCATCGATCAGCCCTGTCCCCGCAAGCTGGTACTTGAGTGGCTGGTGTATCTGAGCAAAAAGTGGCACTTTGCTGCTATCAGTCTCCATCTTGTTAGATTCATTCCACTGATCCAGGCCAGCAAGTCTCCTCTGGACCTTGTTTCTTCTTTTCTCTTTTTCATTCCTGGTTTCTTTTGGTCTCAGTTGTGTCATTCAATGTATTCGCTAATCACTACTGTGCACCCCTGATCAGCAGACTATCCCTTGCCTTGTCCAAGTCTCCCCAGCTGAGATGGCCAACAGGAGGGCCAGAGGGAGACTATGAGAAACATACTGCAGCTGCACATCCGTCCCTTAGTCATCAGTTTCAATAATGTTAAGTTGATCTTGGTTGACTGCAGTCATCAAGGCTAGGACTGGAAACACTGTCAAAATTCTGCTCAGATGGAGATCGTGTCCTTCAAGCCAACTGCATTTCTTGTATTTGTTAGTCCAGTGAAATGAGTCTTGTCTGGCAGGACTGTTAATGATGAGCCCACTCTGACTCACAGTGACCTCCACTTTCGTAGTTAAGTGCTCACCAACTGCCTTTTTAAAGACTCCGTCTCCAAATGACCCTCAGGGAGGACACTAAGCTCATGTTCCCTCAGAGCTTTGGCTTCCACAGCAATCTCAAGCGAGTTCTAACCACCAGCTCCAGCCTCCTCTTCTCAGCTGTCCCTGCTTGACCTCTTGCTGGCATTTTATATTGTCAACCACCCCATCTTTCTTGGTCACACATTTGTGCAATTCATCTCCTTGGTCTTTGAAAAATCAGAACATGTGTTCACTTTCAGTCTTGGGGATGGAAATCTCTGCTGTCTTATAATGATTGCTCAACATTGCCAGTGATGATTAGTCCGGACAATGCATAAGCTCTTTTGAGAAGCAGCTTATCCAGGCTAGAAAATCTCTCCTCCATAACTAGGTTTCCCTTATAACCTCCTTGTGGTCTTAGGATTTTAAGGTTCTTCTAAATGTTAATTTCACAATTACCTGTAATTACCTGACTGCTCAAAGTCAGAGAAGAGGAAGCAAAAATGGAAGTCCAAGAGATACTCCCCCTTGTGAAAAAACTAGGCAATGGTTCTTAGCACTATTTAGGTGATGGTACACCTGGAATTTAAAATACTGTCTGTTTGTACAGCACAAGCTAGCACAGCATTGTGAAGCAATTATACTCCAATAAAGTTGTTAAAAAAGTAAAAAGTAAAAAATAAATAAAATAAAATACTGTCTGTGAAACGCCTTGATATAATGAAAGACCATGATTATTGGTAGCTATTTTCATCTTACAATCAATTTGGCCAGCCAAAGGTATTATATATGACAAGTACTCTAAAGCAGGGGTCCACAACCCCAGGCCACGGACTGGTAGTGGTCCATGGCCTGTTAGGAACCGGGCCGCACAGCAGGAGGTGAGCAGTGGGCGAGCGAGTGAAGCTTCATCTGCCGCTCCCCATTGCTCCCCATCACTCCCATTACTGCCTGAATCATCTCCCCTCACCCCCGGTCCATCGAAAACCTGTCTTCCATGAAACCTGCCTTCCATGAAACCGGTCCCTTGTGCCAAAAAGGTTGGGGACCGTTGCCCTAAAGAACATATAAAAACTACAGCTATGAACAAATACATATACCTTCCCAACACAAGATATCAAAGTCATCCCATTCTGGAGTTTTCTCCTAACACAGACATACCTCAGAGATATTGCAGGCTCAATTCCAGACCACCATAATAAAATAAATATTGCATTAAAAAACTAAGACAGATTTTTTTGTTTCCCAGTGCATGTAAAAGTTATGTTTACACTACACTGTAGTCTATTAAGTGTGCAATAGCATTATGTCTAAAAAAACAACGTACATACGCCAATTTAAAAGTACTTTATTGGGACTTCCCTGATGGTCCAGTGTTAAAGAATCCACCTTCCAATGCAGGGGATGTGGTGTGATCCCTGGTTGGGGAACTAGGATCCCACATGCCGCGGGGCAACTAAGCCCAGGTGCCACAACTACTGAGCCTGCATGCCTCAACTAGAGAGCCCAAGTGCCACTAACTACATAGCCCACGCACTCTGGAGCCCACGCACCACAACTAGAGAAGAGAAAACCCGCATGCCACAGCTAGAGAGAAGCCCATGCACCGCAATGAAAGATCCCACATGCCACAGTGAAGACCCTGCGTGCCACAACTAAGACCCGATGCAGCCAAATAAATAAATTAATTAATTAATTAAAAAATAAAATGAAATAAAAATACTTTATTACTAGAAAATGCTAACCATCATTTGAGCCTTCAGCGAGTTGTATTCTTTTTGCTGGTGGCGAGTTTAACATGTTACAAGAATTACCAAAATGGAACAGAGAGTCGAAGTGAGCAAATGCTGTTGGAAAAATGGTGCCAATCGACTTGCTCAATGCAGCATTGTCACAAACCTTCAAAATTTGTAAAAAGCGCAATATCTGTGAAGTGCAATAATATGAGGTCTGCCTGTAAATGCTTGCTTCCTATTTATTTATTGAACAGAGGAGGTTAGTACTTAAAAATAAGAGAAGGCGGGGACTTCCCTGGTGGTCCAGTGGTTAAGAATCCACCTTCCAAGGCAGGGGAATGCAGGTTCAAGCCCTGGTCAGGGAATTAAGATCCCACATGCCATGGGGCAACTAAGCCCATGCACTGCTACTACTGAGCCCATGCACCCTGGAGCCCATGCACCACAACTAGAGAGAAGGCTGCGTGCCACAACTAAGGCCCGACACAGCCAAATAAATAAATAAATAAATAAATAAATAAATATTTTTTCCAAAAAAGAGAGAGAGAAGGCAGAGGATGCCAAACAATCAGGAAAAAGAATTATGAGAGGAAATATTTTAAATTGAGACTATTTTGTTACTCAGGTTAATTCTGGTGAGTTGTGAAAAGGCTATGGCCATCATGCAATATTAGAAGCAAGGATCCAAGGCAAACTTGGTGTGCACAGGACACCTACCAAGCTAGCTGGGTCCCCAAAGCTTCCATTACCTACTTAAGACAAGCAGTTACCTGAGTGGAGCTAGTTCTCACCTATTGTTCTGCTTTGGGAATTAGTGGCTTTTCTGAGGGGAAAAGTCAGTAAAGTCCATTATTTATTTCTCATACCCCTCGATCTCTATTTCATAAAAGGAATAAAGACAACGTCGGATTCACCTAAAGAAAGACAAATGTTTGCAGGAGGCGGACAGATGTGAGGTGCTCCAAAGCAAAGGAGAAGCAGTTAGATGCCACGGGATGGAGAGATTTTTGATTTCTCAAGTTTGTTACTGCCTATATATTTCCCCCTTACAGATTACCATCAAGCCCTTAAATCACTAATGAGTGCATATTCCTTTTTTCCAGGAGTATCATGGAATTGGCACTCAGGAATGACTGTCAAACCATAGCTTAGTTTTGGGGACAAAAAAGCAAGAGAAACATCAAGAGATGGAAAGGACACTGGCAGCTATAAAGAATAAATAAGAACTCTAATTTCCTGAGCCCTGGCGGGGACGTGGGTGGGGGGCGCGGGCCCTGGCATATTCCCGTCGACCACC
>NW_006775372.1:1501268-1558647 GCF_000442215.2 Lipotes vexillifer
AAAAAAAAAACTTTTTTTCCCGCGCGCCGGGGGGGGGGGGGGGGGGGGGGGGACGGCTAGAGAGTAACACTCAGCCAGCCCTGAGAAGTACCTGTGAAGGCCTCCCATATTCGGCTATTAGCAAATCCGAAAGGACACAGGTAAGGTCCTCTCTCTGAGTTCTGGCTATAATAGTAACTGAAAGGCCCTTTTACTACTTTTCATGTTTTGAGATGCCTTACCTCATTCTTGGCTCAAGACTTCCTAATACTTCTCTTGAAAATTTCTGCAAAAATTTTATATTCCTTAGTTGCTTATATGCCCCTCCTGTCATATTAAGTCCATGTTCTCCTGATGTCTAAGTTCATTTAGTGGGCTTCTTCCTGATTTCTTTTGAAATGCCATTGTATTGTATTCACTGCGATTATTTGCCATTGTACTGTCATGTTCTCATTTTTGAGAAATGCCTGTCCATTCTCTGTTCTTGCTCCACACATAAATAAATGAGTTCTTTATGTCATCTTTTTTTTTTTTTTTAAAGAAAGCCACACCTCTGTTATGGGGAAGTCTCAGTTCCAGAGACATAACATCCTTGTGAGTCCATGAAAAGACTGTGGATTCCTCCCTGGTTAGGTGACCCTCATGTTATTCCTGTCAAATCCTCTTTTGCATTATCTTCATTTTTGTCCTGCTGTATCTCCCCTTCTGTTTGTGAGAGGACCAATTATACCTACCTTGCACACTCTGTGCCAGTGTCTGCTGTTTCCTAGCATTTTTTCCTGTCAGCACTTTGCATTGTAATACGTCCCTGCTCACAGTTAGCAGGGGTCTCCCTGCCTCAAAACTCCAGCATTGCTTTTTGGAAGGGTGAAAACAATCACCCTTTCTGCTCACCAAGATCAGCATTGCAGGGTCGTTACCATCGGTAAATTCTCCTTCATCATGACATGTGTGTAGCCTGCACCTCACAAAGGTGCTGCATCTGAATGTTTCCCTGACTGATCCTGCTTCTTTTCTGCATCCTGCCCTTTGGTCCCCACTTTGCCTTTTCAAGCAAGGTTTTGCCTTTGGGGCTTTACCACCTATGCTGAAGACTATATTGGAGGTGTTCCCGCTCCCTCATTATGTCCCCTTCACACTGCCCAAGTTTTACTTTAATTGGCAGCGTTTCTTCACATACTGTGGTTCAGCATCTGTGTGGTTATTCACCTCATCAAAGATGGGATTTAATTTTAATCTTTTCTTTCTCTTCATTGTTTTCCATTCCTTTAGTCAGGAAAGGAGAAATATCAATAACTAGGCTTATCAATGGAAAACTTATTTTTGTTTGTTTCTAAAATTGTGAAGGATAAAATGAATATAACATGCTTGTTCTCCCTATTGTAACTGCTGTACAATTTCATATGGATTTCTTATATGTTTTTAATATTTTATTTTATTTTATTTATTTACTTTGGCTGTGTTGCGTCTTCGACATTGCGCATGGGCTTTTCTATAGTTGTGGCGAGCAGGGGCTACTCTTCGTTGCGGTGCACGGGCTTCTCATTGCACTGGCTTATTTTGTTGCAGAGCACGGGCTCTAGGCACCTGGGCTTCAGTAGTTGTGGCATGCGGGCTCAGTAGTTGTGGTGCACAGGCTTAGTTGCTCCGCGGCATGTGGGATCTTCCCAGATCAGGGATCGAACCTGTGTCCCCTACACTGGCAGGCAGATTCTTAACCACTGCACCACCAGGGAAGTTCTATGTTTTTAATATTTTACTGTGTGGTCCATTTCCCCTACTAGACTGCCAACTCCATCAGTATTGGTCCATCTTGCGTATATTGGTTGAGCGAGTTGAATCAGCCCAGTTAGAGAAAAGGTCTTGTGATCTGCTCATTTCATACAAGTCCTTGGGGTGGAAGGAGCAATACAACTGTGGTCACGTTTACTTTTGTACACAAGACTGACACCATTAGGATGACTGATATCATTCTATATCGCTGTTATTCCCCTCCATTTTCAAAATGAGCTGCTATCGTATCTACTTCAAATTGACTCCATCTGAATATGAACAAGTGCATTTGACATAATGAGTGTAGTTTGCTCAGGTTCTAGGAAGGACTTTTAATTTCCTTTGCTTCACTTTCCATGGAAGCCTTTCTTTCATGTCCTCCTGTTTATTTTTACAAACCCAGAGATACCTGCTGGGCCATGAATAGACTCAGCTTGGTTACACCTTGCTTCATATTTTCGGCATTCTTTTCCATCGTCCTGTAGATAAATTAATATCAGAGAATTTGGGAACAGGAAGTAATCTTAGAATCTGTCAACTCCCGCTCCTTTACTTTACAGGCTGAGGAACAGAGGCCAAGATGCTGTGAGATGCACGTAAGTTCTCACAGCTGGTGAGCAGTAGAGCTCATCTTCCTGAGATCCAGTCTCATGTTCTTTCTACTACACCCCCCTGCCTCTATTTTGAACTTGAGCATCAGCTGAGTAGAAAAGTACATCTGATGTAATTGCAATTGTGTCCTTGGAAATATACAGCATCATCACCCTCACACTCAACAACTTGTTGGCAGGGATCCAAACTTCTGTCTTACCTCCAAGTAAAAATAAAATATAATGTATGTCATTAGCACAAATATGACATTTAGGTAAATTCAGGGCATGCTGAAGACTTCGTGTTTATGGTGATGAACATCTTTTTTTTTCATTCACGTAGATGTCCTTTCTTTATGTTTACCACAGTTTCAAATTCCTTTCTTTGCAGAAGATGACAGCAGAATATTTTTACTTTGTCACTCACTTTTGTTTTTCTATTTTAAATGATTTCTTAAAAATATATCAAATAAATGGTGAAGATAATGGTTTGAGGAAGGTTATTTAAGCAGCTGACTTTGGCGGTCACAAAAAAGACACTTAACTGCAGGGTAGGCAAGAAAATAAAGACAGACCAAAATTCAAGTGCAAGTGATTTGGGTTTGGGTGGCCAGCTGGATAATAATAGCCAAAATGCAACTCCATCTGTGGGAATCGGAGAGGAAAATACTTTCCTTGAGCACAAGAGTACCGGCAAGCCGTGTACTGCAGAAGCATGATGTCGAAAGGGTAAGGGACTCATGATATTGTAGGCACTCACACAAACCTAAGCCCGATGGCTTTGGCAGCAAAGAGAAGAGAGAAAAGCCAAGCAGAGGCAAATGTGAACAAAACAAGCGACAGAAGCAGCCATCCATGCCACCCAGCGGGGCTTTCCATGCAGAGTCTCCCCAGGCCAAGATGTAGTAACAATCAAAGGAGGTTTCCAGGCTTATGTTCTTTATGCTTGGTGCTAAGCATCCTGGGACAGCCGCACATCCCACGTCTCCTATCTGATGGTCTCTGCCCATTTTGGGGGCACACCAGTTCTGATGTTCTAACTTGACGGCTTCAGTAGGACAGGCTGTCCCTGCAATTGCCCACCCCTGTGGCACTGCCATTTCTAGCGAGGCGAGGTCTCCCTCTGCTTCCTCCCCACCTCTCCTCGGCTGCTAAGAAGAGACCCAGCTGCTACCCTCTCCCTCTCTGGAGCTTGGAAAACCCTTCCCTTGTTCTGATGGATATGTTGGAAACAGTTAGCAGGGGGTGGGGGGGGGGGAAGAGTCAAACCTCACAGAGTGCTTTTGGATAGGAGAGAGAGATTAGGAAACTGGAACTTAGTTTTCTACTGATGCGTCTTTTTAGAATTTTCTATTATTTGGGTAGAGACTGCCAAGGTTGGTTCTAAGGAGTGACTTTTCTCTTAACTAGAGACTGAGCTGGGCACTTCATGCTAAGAAAAGACATGGTGCTTGTTCTTGAAGTGCCCCCATGCCAAATGGCTCTGGATAGGACCAAATATCAAGGACCTCTGGGCTTGAATCAAATGTCTCCATGGATGTTTTAGACAGAACCAAATATGACGAAACATCAAGGACCATTTGGCATGGACCAAGTATCTCCATGGATGTTTTGGACAGAACCAAACATGAGCAAACATCAAGGACCTTTTAGTGTGGTGCAAACGTCTATGGATGTTTTGGACAGGACCAAATATGACCAGATATCAAGGACATTTTGGGGTGGAGCAAATGTCTTATGGAGCAAATGTTTTATGGATCCAATGTCTTTTAAAAAAAATATTTGTTTATTTTATTTACTTTTTTGGCTGCCTTGGGTCTTAGTTGCTGCATGCAGGATCTTTCATTGCAGCACGGGCTCTTCATTGTGGCACATGGGCTTCTCTCTAGTTGTGGGTTTTCTCTGTCTAGTTGTGGTGTGTGGGCTCCAGGGCATGTGAGCTCTGCAGTTGTGGTGTGCGGGTTCCAGAGCGCATGGGCTCTGTAGTTGGCGGCATGCGGGCTCTCTCATTGAGGTGTGCGAGCTCAGCAGTTGTGGCGTGTGGGCTTAGCTGCCCCACGGCACGTGGGATCTTCGTTCCCCGACCAGGGACTGAACCCATGTCCCCTGCACTGGAAGGTGGATTTTTTACCACTGGACCACCAGGGAAGTCCCTATGGATCCAGTATCTTAAGGACATTGTGAAGAGGACCAAATGTCTGCTAAGTCAGTGAACATAGGGTGTGAGTTGATAGGAGAGTGCCCTTTCGCTGGGAGTCAGTAGATTCTGCAGTGCAAGTTTGGGTGGGTTTGCAAGGAGGACTAAGACAGCAGAAGTTCTCCTTCGCCTGCTGCCCCGCGTCCCAGAGGAAATGGGAGCTCTGCCCCGCTTTCTGCCACCCTGAGGACAACCACCATGGAGGGCCGGCTGCTTCCCTGGGTCCGTGCTCTACCTTCCACCAACCGGCTGGACTATCTCCATTTTCACCTAGGACTTGGTTTTTCCTCCTCCTGCATTATATCCTTTTTTATTTATGTATTTAATGAAAACAGCAGTGAGGAACGATGTAGAACTGACGTTGAAGCCAGGATTTTGGCTCCCGAATTTCCATTGTGTGACTTTGAGGAAATGACTCAACACCTGGGGGCCTCAGTTTGCCCCAAAATGAAGCGGTGATTACAATACATCTCCTGGGATGAAATGAAGTCATCTATGACCACACATAACAGGTGACCAGCGAGAATTTTATTGCTGCTCCCAAGTGAATGGTGATAAACGGAAGCGCTAGACCCGGGGTCAGTGAGATTTTCCCATAAAGGGCCAGAGAGCAAATATAAGGACCTTTGGACTCCATTTCAGCTATTTCTGCAGCTCTAGCAGGAACACAACCATGGACAGTAATAACTAAGGAATGCGTAGGATTGTGTTCCCACGAAACTTTACTTACAAACACAGACAGTGGGCCGCAGTTTGCTCACTCCTGTTCGATCGATAGAACATTTCCTTTGGGTCATGATATCCGATTTACGTTATTAGGCAGTTGGTCTTAGTTGCTATCACATATATAACAACAATCCAGCAACCCTGCGGGGTAGGTATTAACTGTCATTCCTTTTGCAACAAACACCTAGTGATGATAAGTAATGGACTGAAACTCACATGACCAAGCTGGCTGGAAAATGAAACCCCCTTGTGGTTAATCTCCATGCCCGGGAGCTGGTTCCCTTATGGTGTTTCCTTCCTAACTTGCTGCTTAATGTTTCTTGATGACGCTGATGTTCTCTGAGGAAGGTAGGTGTCCATTCTTCCTGTGGCTCTGATATTTCTAACCTAGCCTCTGTCTTCAGGCCACCTCTAGGGAGGCTGGATTTTGCCTTTTTCTTGGCAGGCTCTTGCAGTGCACACCTTCTAGGCTTTCTCTCCTCTGTTCTCTGTGAACCCACATGCCCTACCTGCATGGCACTCACAAGTTTTATTCTCTTTGTTGGTGACTTCCAGTTTTTTAAGTTTCCACATTAAGTGGTGACTGCCCCAGAGTAGACTTCTCAGCCCTTCATTTAATTTTGCCTGGAGAGGGGATGTAAGGTGGGGTCTTGGCAGCTGGAGGAGAAGGTGCTATTCAAACTCTCTTATTCGTAGGTGCTCACGGCCCATCTCTGCCTCGGGTCCGAGGCTGCAAATAAAATTCAGCTTTCGGGACATTCGAAGGCAGAAGAAAATACAATGTGAACCCAATTTACTGTCTTCTGACACCTCCAAATCTACAGTTCATATTTGCTAGTCTTTACCACCCTCGAGGGCTGGCAGCACCCAGGATGCGTGTGTTGTTGGAAAGCCCAAGAGAGAACTCTAAATTCAGAGCCAGACGTCACCACACAAATAGCAAAAAGTAAAAGTGAAGCTCAGACCACAGCCCTCGGCAACTTCCCAAGTTTTCTACGTCCTGGTGCAGTTATGCCTTTAACATGCTTTCAAGGGCGTCCCTTCTTCAGGGGACAATTTATTATATCTTTATGAAAGTACAAGCCTACTTCTTTCTGTCTTCTCGGGCCCAAGGGGCGGTCGTAATCCACCGGAGGTTTTGCTGTGATAAAAGCCTAACTGAGAGAGTGTGTGGGTCCCCTGGGCCGTTTGGGGTTGGAGCCGGCAGGTGTGCTCTGGATGCGAGAGCTGAGTGACAAGGGACACACAAGCCCAGGCCAGCTGGTGGGGCAGCTCGGTTGCTGCTGCCGGGGGTGGGGGGTGATCCCAGCGTCTCTACAGGGACGAGGCCGCCTCCAGAGTGGCCAGCCTGGGGACAACTTCCTGAAGGCTTTTGACACACCAAAAGCACTCTTAAAATAGAACTTGGAGAGGTACCAAGCACATTAATTTTAAAAAACACTAGCCCTTTAATAGCCAAAAAGCGATTACATGTAATAAGGATGTAACGGCCAGAAAGGCACTGATTTCTCCATTCTGTGGATTCATTGGGCCTGTTGCTATTAAACCACCCAACTTTTGTTCAAGTGTTTCTGGGATTATGCTGCCAAAGCAGAGCCCTTCAGTAAGCAAGCTGTGGAACTCATCGAGTCCTTAGAATTCTGGTCCTTGAGGCAGGGTTTTCCATGGATTTACAGGCAGTATTCTCCTGGTCAAACCCTGGTTTTCCTAGAGGACAAAAGAATTTGGCTGTTTTTCAAGCCTGCGGTGAAACAATTCAATTAATGTAGCAGGAGAGGGGTGGGTATCTCTCGCATGTTACTAGTTGACTCTGATTCAGGGACACTTTTACTTATTTACAGGAATTTAGAGAATGGTAGGAAAACCCTGAACTAAAATTTAACCCAAGTAAAACTCCTTAACACATTTCCCATTTAATTTTTCTGCATAGCACTTAGAGCACTATATATTTTACTTTTCTTTAAAAAAAAACTTAACAGCTTTATTGAGATGTAATTCACATAAAATTCACCCATTTCAAGTATACAACTCAATGGCTTCTGGTAGATTCACAGAGTTTTGCAACCATCACCACAGCCAGTTTTACATCATTTTCATCACCCCACAAAGAAACCCTGTTCCCTGTAGCCATCACCCCTGCCCATCTGTGCCTCCAGTCCTAGATAACCATTCATCTAATTTCTCTCTCTGTGGATTTGCTATTCTGCACAGTGCAAACAAACAGACTCACACAATATGTGTTCTTTTTGTGCCTGGCTTCTTTCACTGAACATAATGTTTTCTTCGTTCATCCACACTGAAGCATGTCAGAGCTTCATTCTTTTTTATGGCTGAATAATATTCCATTGTAAGGACAGATCACATTTTATTTATCCAGTCATCCATTGATAGACATTTGGGTTGTTTCCACCTTTTGGCTCTTGTGAATAATGCTGCAATGAACATTTGTATCCAAGTTTTCTTTGTGTGAGTAGATGTCTTCATTTCTCTTGGGCATATACCTAGGAGTGGAATTGCTGAGCCATGTGGTTATGCAATTTTCCCCACAATAACAAAAATCAGGGAGACTTAACGGTGAGAGGTAGACGGAACAGGGTGGAATTCAGGAGGTGCTAGCAACCTTGCATTTTGAGATGGTGGCTGAAGTGTTGTTATTCCCAATTCATTAACCACTTACTTTGCAAAGATTCAATATTTAAGTAAAACCATACTTAATGGGAAACCATAAAAAACTAGAAGACAACATATGAGCCTATTTTTACAATCCAGAAATTTTTTTTTTTGTCTGTGTTGGGTCTTCGTTGCTGCACGCGGGCTTTCTCTAGTTGTGGAGAGCGGGGGCTACCCTTTTTCAGTGCTCAGCCTTTACACTGCAGTGGCTTCTCTTACTGCGGAGCACAGGCTCTAGGGCACGCGGGCTTCAGTAGTTGTGGTGCGAATGCTTCAGCAGTTGTGGCCACAAGCTCAGTAGTTGTAGCGCAGGGGCTTAGCTGCTCCGCGGCATGTGGGATCTTCCGGGATCAGGGCTCCAACCCATTCCCTGGAATTGGCAGGCGGATTCTTAATCACTGCGCCACCAGGGAAGTCCTAACCAAGATATATATATATATATATATATATATATATATATATATATATATATATATATTTTTTTTTTTTTTTTTTTTTTTTTTTTTTTTTGCTGTCCTGCCTCCCTGAGGCCCTCAGAGTCCTGCCGTGTATTCACGTGTCACAGTCCTTGGTCTCCAGCTCCCTTGTTCCCTGGGCTACTCCCTCTCTTTACTTGACTGTGAGCTCGGGTTGAACCCACGCTGGGCCTCGCACCGTGCTGAGCTCTTCACAGGCTCCCGTGACCCTCATTACAACCCTATGAGATAGGCACCATCGTCGTCCCCGCTTTACAGAGGACAGAACAAGTCCCCTTGTATGATGCCATTGGCGGTCCAGGTCCCTGATGTTTTTTTAGGCTTCTAAAAAGCAAAGGAAGGAATTTTTTCAGTACATGCCATTCTTTTTTATTTCTCTGCCTAGGCAATGAGCACATACCTGCTGGGTTTTTTGAAAGGGAGATTGGGGTAGATAGGGAAGAGATTTGTGGAGAGGTTGAAAACTTCAGCAAGACTTCAAGATAGCAACAATGTTAACAGGGATGATCTACAGATGGTAGAGTTATTGGTGATTTATAGTTTTACATGATGTCCTATTGGTTCCAAGCTTTTTACGATGAGAATGGATGACTTGTGTTACAAACAATAAATGAATAGAAATTATTTTCTTTGCATGTTTCTCTTCTCAAGTGGATGGAGATTGTGCAGAGAGCAGGAACTCAGCCTCCCGTTTTGTGTCTCAGCCTGGTGTGCGGGGCATTTGGAGATGCCCTAAAATAGCTGTTGATCCAACAGGGTAAGTCAAATTTCAATCCTACTCTTCCATCCATCTAAAAGTGTAAACTTATAATAATATGTACAGTCCCTCTCTATAGCTCTGCTTTTGCGCATTCTCAGTCAGCAACAATTCTGAGAGCAAAGACGACTAAAAAAATCCTTTCTCACACTTCTCCTGCAGACTTGGGTATGCGACTTATTAAGCATAAGTAATAAGCAGCTTTTCTTTGTTTAGTGAGTGCTTCTGTAGCACACTGTATAATTCTCAAGGAAGCCTAAGATATAGGCATTATAAGTGGGACTGTCCCCCTTTCCAGATGTGGGTAAGGTAAAGAGATTAAGTAATTTGCCCGTGATGATATACGTGATAAAGTACACTACCAAATTTTCAACTGTTTAAACTCTCTCCCTCTCTCTCTCTCTCTCAGAAATATATATATTTCCGAAGTCTCCCTTAAGGCCCAAGTCACTATTATGTACCCACCCTGGAGGAATTATGCTGTAGGGAGGCCATGTGTTGACGTAAATTGTTTCTTAATCTTTGTCTGTCCATCCTCCTCACCGAGCTCAGTTAAAGCCTTTACATTTCTGACTTCAAAGGGTGCCGTGGCCTCCTAACTCACTTTGCAGCCTTAATCTCAGCCCTCTCCACTCTGCCTTGGGCAGAGGTCTGTGCTGGGTCCCCCTGGAATTCCTGACTATTGCTTTCTGGCCCATCTCTATGTTGTTCACCAAAGTGCAGATCCTCTGGGAAGCTTTCATCAACCTGTATTAGTCTCCTCCTGCTGCTGTGACAAATCCCCACAAATGCTGGCTTAAAAAACACACAGCCCTTGGGCTTCCCTGGTGGCGCAGTGGTTAAGAATCCGCCTGCCAGTGCAGGGGACACGGGTTTGAGCTCTGGTCCGGGAAGATTCCACATGCCACTGAGCAACTAAGCCCGTGCGCCACAACTACTGAGCCTGCGCTCTAGAGCCCATGAGCCACGACTACTGAGCCCGTGAGCCACGACTACTGAGCCCGTGAGCCACAACTACTGAAGCCTGCCCGCCTAGAGCCCATGCTCCACAACGAGAAGCCACCACAATGAAAAGCCCACACACCACAACGAAGAGTAGCCCCCACTCACTGCAACTAGAGAAAGCCCGCACGCAGCAGCAAAGACCCAATGCAGCCAAAAATAAAAATAAATAAATAAATCTATTATTTAAAAAAACCAACACAGCCCTCATCGCAGGATATTATAACTGCTGGCTTATCTTTCTCCCTCTCTTGAGTGGGAAATCCTAGCAGAGAGGGGTAGGTTGGCATATTTGCAGAGGAATGAATGAATGAATTCCTGTGCTTATTTTTGTGTTGACTCGCAGTTTTTCCACTGGTTGAAACTGGGTTCAACTAACTTTGCAGGATGTGAAGAGCTCACCAAACTTTTCTTTTCAGGCAGTTTCTGGCAGGCATCCCCACAGAGATAAAGTCACTACAGCCAAGATTTATAGCTTCTTTTCTCCGTAGAGCTTTATGACTTTTTCGGCTACTTCAGTTAGAGTATCTAGAAATTGGTCTCCGGGCAGCTGAGTTAGGTCATAGCTAAGGAAACTGTCTGGACGGGTCTGCCAGGGAGTCCACTGGTTTATCCTTGTTGTCCTACTAACTGTTACTGATGCCCCCCTTCACTCCCAATTTTGATGATAAATTACAGTCGGTCTACAAATATTAATATTTTTAACATCAAATACATCAATTTGCTTGGGGGTAAAAAGAAAAGGGGGAGTAAGTAAGTCAACAAAGTATCTGCAACAACCCTAACTACACATGTGTTACTTCCTTTAAAGCTTTGAACAATCCCCATGATTCCTGAAAAAGTTAAGGACAAGAAGAAAATTATTACCAATTTCCTTCTAAGAAGTGACAGGTGTTCAAGCCAGCCTCAAATGTCAGTATTTCCACTTGCACATTTTGTGTTGAAGGATTGAGTTTCTTTCTTACACTCTTGTTGGCTAAAGACTCAGTTTCATTGACACGTGGCTGCAGAACTCTCTTACTTCCCGGGAAGTATAGAAAATGTTAGCTTTGGACAGGGTCCAAATGGACGGGCAACACAGGTGCAGGAAGACCGAGGTGAAAGGAAAACCAACTGCATCCTTGAAGGGAGAGACGGGAGGGGCGGAAAGCCAGTCTCAGAACTTAGAAAGAGAACACATCTGCCAGCGACCCAATTTAGCAACGCAGATCTCGCACTGAATCCGGGACCAGACAGTGCAACGCTAGAGAATAAAGGAAAGGAAATGGAAAGAACACGTTCAAATATGAGACCGGGTATGGCGGGTCCGTGCAGAAAGATGCTCCTTGGGTTCACGTGAAAATGAATAAATGCAGCTTAAAATATCTGGAAACTGTGGGAGCGGGTGGTGTAGGAGATCTGGAATAATCCATTGCAAGAACTGGACCAATTTTCTTAAAACATGACGACAGTGGGGAAAAAAAGTAAGACAAAAAGACATTTTTCAACGATTCTAAAAATCACTTATTCAAACACCAAAAAAATGGCATGATGAATGTCTATTGTGAGTCAGATCTATCAAGTTGGAGCCAGGCAGCATTGCCGAGAAGGCTGCTTGTGCCTTCAGAACAATTAATAAACACAGACTTATAAACAAAGACTGAGATGAAATTGTTCACCCAACCCTAATGTTTAGCCCATTTTTCACAATTGCCTATAGAACGTACACAACCTACCACAACGTGAGGATCATAAATAAAGGCTTGTCTTTTGTTTCCTTAAATAAACCATATATCTGGTCTCCCGACAGAGCTATGACTCCACATTAAACAGAAGCCTAATAATATTTGAAAAACACTGATTTTATATTTTGATGGTACCCAGGTCTTCTGCTACATATGTGGAAAATGGAATTATTGCTAGAAACATTATTTAAGGATTAGGGTATGAAAGAAATATTAAGAGGTCAGAAAGTTCTTTCTTCAGAAAGGAGCTTATCTCGATTCATTCAAACAGCTTCATGCCAGTTTGAGGTCCTTCCACCAAATTTAAATTGCTAAATGAGAGACCCTATGTGGCCCGACACGGAAAGAAGGCAAAATCTCATAAGCACGGGAGATAATTCCAGTATCTTCCCCAAAGTTCTGGCAAAAATAAAAAAAGGAAGGGAGCCGTCAAATTATTCAGTCTGAGTGCTTATGTGTGTCCCAGTGTTAGATACAAAGTGGAAGAAATCGTGACTCTTAACCCCATGGAGGTGACAGTCTTGCTGGGGCCAGTAGGGGGTGGTCAGCATGACCTGCCGGGGCCAGCACTCACTAATAAGACACAGGCTTCTGTGTCCAGGGCTATGACTGAAACCTACATGAGCTGACGGCCATTCAGAGAAAGTACTGCTCAATTCAGCTCTTTGTAAAAAGGACTATTTCGGGCTCTCCCCTGGTGGTCCAGTGGTTAAGACTCTGCCCTTCAAATGCAGGGGGTGTGGGTTCAATCCCTGGTCGGGGAGCTAAGATCCCATGTGCCATGCAGTGCGGCCAAAAAAAAAAAAAAACTGACACCCAATAAACTGCATGCATTTTTTTAAAAAAAGGACTCTACGTCGTGGAGAGGATCACATTTGAGGGTCACGTTGGAAATAGACGTTTAGGAGTTGGAAAGATTCTACAAGGAAGGACATGGAAAGAAGAAAGGTCATAATGAGCAGAGGCACTGAAGTGAGGAGATGGGGAACTCTTTAAAAACTTTAAAATTTTGCTAAAGTATACAAATCATAAGATTTACTCTCTTCACCATTTTCTTCCGTTGCGGAGCACAGGCTCCGGACGCGCAGGCCCAGCGGCCCTGGCCCACGGGCCCAGCCGCTCCGCGGCATGTGGGATCCTCCCGGACCGGGGCACGAACCCGCGTCCCCTGCATCGGCAGGCGGACTCCCAACCACTGTGCCACCAGGAAGCCCTCTTCACCATTTTCAAGTGTACACTTCAGAAGTACCAAGAACGCTCACACTGTTGCGAAACCATCCCCAGAATATCTTTCATCTCGTGCAAAATGGAAACTCCGCGCCCGTTACACAACGTCACCCCCATCCCCCCCCGCCCCGCGCAGCCCCTGGCACCCACCCTTCTACTTCCCGTGTCTGTGAATTTGAATGACTCCAGGTGCCTCAAACTGTATAAGCGGAATCACGCAGCATTCCTTGGCTTATTTCACGTGGCATCATGTCCTCAACATGTCTGCCCATGGTGTAGCATGTGTCAGAATTTCCTTCCTTTCTAAGGCTAAATAATATTCTATTGTGTGTATATATCACAGTTTGCTTATTCGTTCATCCACTGATGGACACTTGGGTTACTTCCACCTTTTGCTTATTGTGAAAAAGGCTGCTATGAACACGAGTGTGCAAATATCTCATGGGGACCTTGCTTTCATTTCTTTTGGAAAATACTCAGAAGTGGAATTGCTAGATCGTGTGGTTATTCTCTTTTAATTTTTTGAGGAACTGCCAAATTGTTTTCCACAGCACCTGCACCATTACCCATTCCCACCAACGGCGCACAAGGGTCCCAATTTCTCCACATCCCTGGCAACACTTACTAGTATTTTTTTAATAATAGCTAATATTGCAGTGAGTGTGGGATGGTATCTCACTGTGGCTGTGATTTCCATTGCCCTGATGATTAGTGATTTGGAGCATCTTTTCATGTGCTTTCTGGCCATCTGCATATTTTCTTTGGAGAAATGTCTATTCAAGCCCTTTGCCCATTTTTAAATCACGTTGTTTGTTTTCTGGTTGTTGAGTTGGGGGCGGTGTATCTTTCAATACTAGTGATGGTTCAGTAAGGCTGGGTCCCTGAGTCCACGAGAAGCTGCACCACACATTAAATCTGGAAATGTGAGTCTGAGTCAGACCATGGATGGGATGGGTTTGAATGTCTGGCCCAAGACGGACTTTCGATTTCATCAGAAGCCACAGAGAGTCCGAGAGCAGGAGCGTGTCCAGACTGCTCTCTGACTCGGGAATTTTACTCTGACTCCTCCCGGAGGAGGCTGGAAGGAGGGAGCTGAAATAGACGACAGTGCCTTAAATTGGGGAAAGGTATTTCGAACATGCCACGGTCACCCTCTAAGAGCTGGCTGGCAGAAGGCAGAGAAGGGCATACCAGCCAAGACAGAGGGCTCCAAAGCCCGAGGGTCAAATCCCAGCTCCGTCACGTAAGGGCGTGCCTCAGTCTCCCCACAGGATCACCGTGAGGGTCAGTGACATCATACACAGAGTACACAGCAGTGCAGACACACCACCTCAGCTATTACAACACCAGCCACAGACTGGGGTCAACGCCTTAGGCTGTGAAGGTAAACGCCTGCTTGGCAAACTCCCTCTCGTCACTGAATGGTCTTCCCAACGATGAGGCATCGCAGAAGACACCTGTGCTACCAACCGCACCCTGCTCATTTCACGAGATTCAGCCATAGGAGCACAGCAAGCAGGGGACTTAGCTTCAACCACTCCCCATTTCCCCCTGCAAGCAAATCATCTGGCAGAGAAGCAGGCGCAGAGGTCCAAGACCTGATGCCAGCTTTGGGACTGACTCTGCAGACAGGCTTCAGGGTTACTTCTTTAATCACTATTCTGGATTAAGTGAGGGTCATCACGGAGCTGCCAGATGTAAAAGGACTGAGGGGATTTTTATCATTAATGAATGATTATCTTTGAAACCCCAGAAAGACATCTAAAAGCCAAAGTCTGATAGGTACACAAGGGCTACAGACGTACAATGAAATTTTAAATTATGATAAGACTCAATGGGGAAAAAAAGCAATCGCTTTCAAATAGAAACCCAAGGCAGTGAATCACTTCTAAATCGAGACTTCCTATCTTATCTGATGTTGCCTTAATGTTGGCACAGCTTAAATTTAGTTCAAGGAACATTTATACGATCCTGGCAAGACTCGGAAACCCTCAGAAATAGGTTGTCCTCTGTGTCAACACCAGGCGGCTACGGTAACAGCACATCCTCTCTCTACACCCCATTAAAAGCGATTTTCGATCTCTGTTTTTTTCACTGGAGGTAAAAGAAAATGCTTACATAACCGCTTTATTTGTACTGCTGTTTCTTGCAAATTCTGGGCCCAAAGTAACAAAAAGGGAGATAAACATTAAAATGGTGTTCTTTCTTCACCATGACCCAAGATTTAAAATGAAATAAAATAAAACCATGCCTTAAAATGACAATCAAAAAATGAATCAAGACTAAAGACAAGTCCTGCATTCCAAGGTTATTACCCAAGTAACCTGACACTGTGGTCCTGAAACACTGAAATTAACACTTGGGGCAGGGGGTACAAATAATTTAGGAGGAAGACAATAATTCGTCTTTCACTGAGGAGTTTGCAATGTAGCCTAATACCAGTCAGGTCAAGAAAAAAATCGTTGTTTAACTATTAACATTTTTAAATACGTGGTTCTATGAATTTGCTGAGAGGTAGAAGCAGAAAGAGGCATCCTTGAAAATAATGAAACAGATTTTTAAAATAAAATCACATATGATCTTATTCAGAAAAACAGAATCCCCCTCCATCACATGTGAAATACCTTCAGAAAGATGCAAAGCAAGGTAAAAAAGCCTTAGAGTATTCACACAAAATCTGATACAGGCAGAAATAAAAAACATTTACATCATGTAAATGTTGGGTATTGTGTGCCTCTGAAGTTGGGATTTGGAGAACTTTCCTTAGTGGAAGGGGTTTGGAATAGTCTTCCTGTGATTCAAAAGAATACAGGGTCATGATCCTAAGTTATGAAGGAAACGAGAAAATTTTGATAGTTTGAGGAAAGCTGTGAGGGAGTACCTTCGGGGGCGGGGTAGATACTTAGAATGGTGAAGAATTTTTTTATTCTCTCTGTAAAAAAGCAAAGCAAAGGCAGTTTGAAGAAAAGATGTGCATCATCTACCACTTAAAAGGAAGTACACTAACGACGGTATTTGTTTAGCTGTAATGGGTAGACCGTTAATTCTGTGGCCATACAGACAGAATGGGAAAACTGCAGGCAACAGACTTTTAAAAATATGAATTACTCCAGCAAGTGGCTGTAGGTGGAGAACCAAAGTGAGTGTATAACTAACCTTGTTGTTAGGAATATCCCTGGCTTGGCGACATTACCCACTTTGGAGGGGCCTTAGGAGAAGGCTCCATCTTCTTTGACATTTATTTGGACTGGGTGAGAACAATAACCAAATTTTTAAAAAGAAGAAGACATTCCAGATGTGTAGAATTCAAGCTGGAAGTTTTGTCCCCTGGATGTCCCAAGGTCGAATTTTAACGTGTCTCTGTAGGGAGGCTCAAACGTTTGAGATAATGAAAAAGACCATCATGTTGAATTTCGCCCTTCCCTTCCCCTCCCCTCCCCTGGGTCCACAAAGGCAGTGAGGTAGAGAGCAAACAGCAAGTGAGGATGCAATGTGGGTTGACGCGTTCTCAGGGACCCGGGCAAACTCATGAGCAGGGACCGCACCCCTCCTCACATCTGCGCACTGAACGATGATTGACAAGGAATTTAAAGTTCACCCCAGTCATGTGCTGACGCTCACATTCTCACGGCCGCCATGCTTCCCAGTAGCCTCTCCTCTGCAACAGTCCCTGAAGACACATTTGTCGAGGACCCACTGGCATCTTTAGAGCAATTGGAAAACAACTCAAGATGCTCACGGTCTAGCGTGAAAGAAGACAAATCACCTCCCGTTTCATGGGGTACCCCTTCTAGGTCTCAGGACGTCTTCCCACCCAAATCTGCTGTCCCTCAAGCCCCACGTTCTCCACTCCTTCATTCACTCTTCATAGGCCCTGAAGGCCAAGGCTCTGCACCATCTTGATCACAGGCCATGCTGTGCATGCTGCCACCAACCCACCATGTGGACGCTGCACCCTGAAGTTGGAACCCAACTGCAACTCGCTAAGTCCAACCACATTACAAGCCTTAAATCTGACCCACTGCTCTGTCAACAAGGTGTAGAGCCTCACACCGTCACACAAGGAACAGCTGTTGTCTCAAGGGATTCCATGGGGATGGCCCTAAGTCTTCAACCAAAGATGCTGCTGACGGAAACAAACAGCACAGCAGTCTTGCGGGAGTTTCTCAAACCTGCTGGAGAGCTTTAAACGAGACGGATGCTGGATCCCACCTACAGAGATTCTGAGTTGGTGCTATGCAGTGGGGCCTGGACATCAGGATTGTTTAAAACCTCCCCAGGCCCGTCTGACATTCACCCAAGCCTGAAGCGCACGGCTCTGCCAACATGTGACCAGCCTCTGCTCCCCGCCCCCTCTCAGGGATGCAGGAGGTCGGGTGGCTAACTCAACACTCAGTAGAGCTCAAGGGCAATCCAAGAGGGTGGGTGCTGTTGCCATAGAGAGCCTGGAATCGGGATCTGATTAAATGTTTTAAACAATGCCAGTGCCGAATTAGCAATGTAACCATGATCAGTGCTTCCGTCCCTGGTTATGAAGAATTCACACTAGAAACTGCTCACTAGGTGGATGACGGTACAGTGAGAAGCGCCCTTTGGATCCCGTTGTTAACACGGTCATTCATTAACCTAACAGTCCAGGCAGTTGAGGACACTGCTCCCTCGTGTTTGGAAGCCTCCTGGAGACCATGCCAAATGCACACAGATGCTGAGGAAGCACTCATGAGAGGGGGGCGGAAATGTCTAGTTTTCTTCCAAGATCTTTACTTCCCTCCACTTGTGTTGCCTGTGAAACAACAGAACGTTCTCTTAATGAAATCATGAGTTTGGTTTTGAGATTTTGTTTTTATTTTTATTTTTTAAGATTATTTTGATGTGGACCCTTTTTAAAGTCTTTATTGAATTTGTTACAATATTGCTTCTGTTTTATGTTTCTTGGTTTTTTGGCCACGAGGCATGTGGGATCTTAGCTCCCCGACCAGGGATCGAACCCGCACTCCCTGCACTGGAAGGCGAAGTCTTAACCACTGGACCGCCAAGGAAGTCCCGAGATTTTGTTTTACAAATTCAAACAATGACTGAGGATGGTCAGTGAGAAAGAGCTTTTCAGCTACTGTGTCTGGCAGTGGAAACACCCAACAGCTTATGGATGCTGACAATATTGTTGCCATTTTGTTGCCTGTCTCCCTCCTTCCCTCCCTTCCTCCCACTCTCCCTTTCCCTTTCCCTCTCTCTCCCTCTCCCTCTCTCTCTCTCTCTCTCTCCCCCCCCCCCCCCCCCGCCACCTCCATTCCTCTTCTCGCCCCCTCTCCCCACGTTGCACTGCTTCTCAACATACAAACCTCAGGCTTCTACCAGGGCTCCCCTCCCTTAATAACCAGCTACAGTCTCTTCCCTGGAGATAAAATTTTTATTCAGAATAAATGAACGGATGTCCTTGAAACCCCCCCCCCCCCCCGGCCTGCCCTCCCTCTCTCCTTCCCTCTTTTTCAGGGCTCAGCATCTCTCTCCTCACTCCATCAGGAGGAGACGATCTAGGGCATGAAGTGTGTGGAGAGGGGCACGTGGGAAGGAGGCGTGGCTGGGCGGCAGCCCCTCCCCTGTCCTGCAGTGCCTGCTCCCTGCACTTCCTCCCGGGAGGGAATCGGTCTGCGGCTTCCTTTCTCTAGAGCATGTTCCCGCTGACCCTGTCTAGAGCGATTCTTTGGATTCTTCAAGAGCTCCAAAACTACACACATGATTTCAAAAGAACCCAAGTAGGAGCTACCACAGAAAGGACTAGATTGCTGCGATCTGATTCCTAAGAATCTGTGACTTTTAGGAAGGTGAGTGCTCAGTCTAGGATATAGGGATTTTCATTCAGGTAATTTGTGTCTTGAGAGTGAATACTACAACATCAAGCATATTCTACCAGCTGGGAAATAGAAGTGTGGTGTGTGTGTGTGTGTGTGTGTGTGTGTGTGTGTGTGTGTGTGTGAGACAGAGAGATTGATTTATGTGTACAAATACACATATCAAAGCATTTATTTATTTCACCAAGTTGTCTAATATAACACAGTCTAAAGTGAGCAATTCTCTTCTATTTCTGATGCTACTTCTAATTCTTCTCTGTCCCTCTGGGCAAAACCACTTAAACTTTTTATCTCAGTTTCCTTTGTGGGAAAATGGGGATAATAGATACCCCTTGGCCATCTCAGAGCAATGTTTGGATGCCAGCCATTATTTGATTATATGAGAAGAAAGCTTCTGGGCTTCTGGCAGTTAGGTGCTCCATAAGTATTATTAGCAAGCTCCGGAGATTTTATCTTTTGAAACTGACATGTATTCCTCTCCTAAAACTTCCTGTCTTTAACCCCTGGACACATGTCCCCAACAGCTCTCTTTCCAGGGATGCCCTTCGCTCCACGAGAGCAGCAAAGGTTCTCCGCCCAGAGAGCTGCTGCTGAGTCTGAGGAGAGGCGTTCTGTTCCTTGGAGTCAGGGGCAGACAAGCTGCTGGTCCCGAAGGAAGACCTCCCGGTCAGGGCTGCTGGGAAGGGTTAGGAAGTAAGGAGATGGTCCGGTGGAGGTGGCGTCCACCTGGAGGGACACACGGTGCGGAGAATACAGAAAGTGTGCAAAGTCGGTGGCGTGCAGGTGATGTATGGAAGGGGGCAGAGGACAGCAATTCAGACCTGCACATTCAGGGGAGCTCTTGTTGATGCCACGGCCCTGTATGTGGAGATTACTCCACAGAAGTAGCCAAGCTCCTAACCTTCTTTACATGTAATGACCTTTTCTACAAATAGCAAACGTTGGCGAGGGTATGGAGAAAAGGAGCCCTCCGACACTGTTGATGGGAATGTAAATTGGTGCAGCCACTATGGAGAACAGAATGGAGGTTCCTTAAAAAACTAAACACAGAGCTACCATATCATCCTGGAATTCCACTCACGGGCATGTATCAGGAGAAAGCTCTAATTTGAAAACATACATGCACCCCTATGTTCACTGCAGCAGTATTTACAATAGCCAAGACATGGAAGCAACCCAAGTGCCCATCAACAGAGAATTGAATTAAGAAGATGTGGTGTGTGTGTGTGTGTGTGTGTGTGTGTGTGTGTGTGTGTCTGTATAATGGAATATTAGCCATAAAAAAGAATGAAATAATGCCATTTGCAGCAACATGGATACACTTAGTGAACATTAAGTTTGGTGAAATAAGTCAGACAGAAAGACAAATGCTGTATGATATCACTTATGTGTGGAATCTAAAAAATAATACAAATGAATGTACATGCATAACAGAAACAGACTCACAGATATAGAAAACAAACTAGTGGTTACCAAATTGGGGGGGGGCGGGAATTACGGATATGGGATTAACAGATATAAAATAGATAAGCAACCAGGATTTACTGTATAGCACAGGGAATTATACCTAGTATCTTGTAATAACCTATAATGGAATACAGTCTGCAAGAAAACAAAACCCTGAATCACTACGTTGTACACCTGAAACTAACACAATATGCAAATCAACTATATTTCAATTAAAAAATGTAATGACCTCTGTTGATCTCAAAGGCATCTTCTTCTGCTAGGAGTGTTATGCATTCAACAACATGGAGAAACATCATTTGTGAAGACAGACGTGTGTGTGTGTGTGTGTGAGAGAGAGAGAGAGAGAGAGAGAGAGAGAGAGAGAGAGAGAGAGAGAGAGAGAGAGAGGACAGAGGGAGGGACAGATTTCCTTGCTCTGTGAGTAGCGTTCACTCTTACTTTTCCTCCTCAGTTCTGTAAATGAGGACTGAATTATCAAGGGAGCATAGAATTAAATGGTTGATGCTGTTTAGTGCTCAAAGATTAAAATAAAAGTACAATTCACAAGACTTGTTCTTGATTAGTTTTCAGGATGTGGCTGGGAACCGGGAAGTAAAAAGACGCCAGTGAATTCTTGACCCCGTGATAACAGGGGCTCCCTCTGCATCAACAGAATTGGCTTAGAGAATCCCACAGGTCATGCAGCAGTCCTGCAAAATGATGACTGACACTTGGACTGATTTTCCAAATGACAGAATGGAGTGATTTTTTTTTTAAAAAATGATATTCCTAGAATATGGAATCCAGTCAATCTGATATAAATGTCAAGGGAATAGGCCAACAGCCAGAAATGAAATTAGAGGAAAAAAGTTAGGATAGCAAGTAGGTGCTGGTTTCCTTTGCTATCTTTAGAGCAAAGACAGTAATTTGGTAATACTGGATTTTGGAATTGTTTTCATGGTAGTAATTTCTGTTTCCTCAGTTTTGTGGTGTATCACCACCAAGCTAAGCTGATTAAAACAGAGTGCTGGCTGTGGTCTCTTCCAGGATATTTAAGCTCTAATCCATGCCCACAACGAGTCATTTCATGAGTGTCTGGTCACAACATGAATCAGGAATTTGTAAAATTGGAAAGCAGGAGTGACTCTATTCAAATCTACTGGAGTGTCTGTTCAAAGCATCTAACTTGGTAATGATGGGTTACATCATAATCTTTGGCGGGGAACAGACTCCGAGAACCTTAAAATTGCAAAGGATCTTTAAGCTAACCAAACACTACGTCTCAACTAGTATGACTGCCCTCCTGCAACCTCACAGGTCCCATTTCCATTCAAGGATTTTTTTTTTTTTCAGTAACTCTGATGTACCCCAAAGTTGCGTTGGATGCTAGGAATACAAAGGTGCGTAAGACATGATTAATCTCTGTCCTTAAAAAACTGACAAACTAGTGTGGAAGACAGCCAAAATACAAATATCTAGAACATTCTAGAAACAGGATGGAGTACAAAGGAGAGGCATTTAAAGCAAGGCTGAGGCATTTTCCCATCTTGGTGTATCCAGAAGGTTATCATATGTCCAGGGACGGGAAGTCAAGATTTAACAAATTCCGACATTCCAGTGGCAATTAACAGCAGTTTTTAAAACCTGTTTTCTAATAATAAATCAAAATCTGCCTTTGTATTACTTTTACCCCCTTGGTCCCATGTCTATCCTCAGGGGTGACACAGAACATGATTAAATCATCACCTCCCTTTTCTTGGTATTCAGAAGGCAAAGATTACAGAAGGTATTCCAGATTCTTGACTGGAATCAACCTTAAGCTCACTGCTCTGGAGTGACCAATCTCAAGGGAAGTACACATGGGAAACTTAAAACTTCCCGTCATGAAGATGCTCGCGTAGCTCCCAAGCCACTACTAGTGGGCGCTCCCGCCCACAAGCCGTAAGTCGTATACCTTTGGTGGGTTGGGACAGGAAAAGAGATTGAGTTACAGAGAAAACATACAAACGGCTAACAGGTACATGAAAATCATCAAGGAAATGGAAATCAAAACCACAGCGAGACACGACCTCACACCTGTTCGGATGGCTCTCATCAAAAAGACAAGAAATAACAAGTGTTGGTGAGGGTGTGGAGAAAAAGGAGCCCTTGCACACTGCTGGTAGAGATGTAAATTGGTGCAGCCACTGTGGAGAACAGCATGGGGGTTCCTCAAACTATTAAAACTAGAACTACCATACGGTCCAGCAATTCCACTTCTGGGTATACATTCAAAGGAAATGAAAACAAGATCTCAAAGAAATATCTGCACTCATGTTCAATACAGCCTTATTCACAGTAGCCAAGATGTGGAAACAACCTAAGGGTCCATCTATGGATAAAGGGATAAAGGTACGATACACACACACACACACACACACACACACACACACACACAAATATTATTCGGCTATAAAAGAAAAAAAAATGAAATCTTGCCATTTGCAACACCATAGATAGATCTTGAGGGCATTATGCTAAGTGAAATAAGTGAGACAGAGAAAGACAAATACTGTATGATCTCACTCCTATGTGGAATCAAAAAAGAAAATCCTAAGTGATAGAGACAGAATAGAGCGGTGGGTGCCAGGGGCTGGGGGTTATGGGACATGTGGTGATGTTGGTCAACGGGTAGAAACTTCCAGTTATGAGATGAAGACGTTCCAGGGATTACTGTACAGCACGGGGATGGTCGTTCACAACGCTGTCTCATGGACTGCCAAGTTCCTGAGGAAGCCAGCCTTCAGTGTTCTCAGCACAGGAGGAGATGACAAGTATGTGAGGTGACAGAGCTGTTCGCTAGCCGTACTGAGGTGGGCATCTCACAACATACGTACATCAGGCATCTCACAACATACATACACGGGCATCTCACAACATACACACAGCAGGCATCGCACAACATACATACATCAAGCATCTCACAACATACATACATCAGGCATCTCACACCACACATACACGGGCATCTCACAACATACATACATCAGGCATCTCACAACATACATACATCGGGCATCTCACAACATACATACATCGGACATCTCACAACATACATACATGGGCATCTCACAACATACATACATCGGACATCTCACAACATACATACATGGGCATCTCACAACATACATACACGGGCATCTCACAACATACATACATTGGACATCTCACAACATACATACATCAAGCATCTCACAATATACATACACGGGCATCTCACAACATACACACATCAGGCATCTCACAACATACACACATCAGGCATCCCACAACATACATACACGTGCATCTCACAACATACATACATCAGGCATCTCACAACATATATACAACAGACATCTCACAACATATATACAACAGGCATCTCACAACATATATACACCAGGCATCTCACAACATACATACACGGGCATCTCACAACATACACACAGCAGGCATCGCACAACATACATACATCAAGCATCTCACAACATACATACATCAGGCATCTCACACCACACATACACGGGCATCTCACAACATACATACATCAGGCATCTCACAACATACATACATCGGGCATCTCACAACATACATACATCGGACATCTCACAACATACATACACGGGCACCTCACAACATACATACACGGGCATCTCACAACATACATACATCGGACATCTCACAACATACATACATCAAGCATCTCACAATATACATACACGGGCATCTCACAACATACACACATCAGGCATCTCACAACATACACACATCAGGCATCCCACAACATACATACACGTGCATCTCACAACATACATACATCAGGCATCTCACAACATATATACAACAGACATCTCACAACATATATACAACAGGCATCTCACAACATATATACACCAGGCATCTCACACCATACATACACGGGCATCTCACACCATACATACAACGGGCAACTCACAACATACATACATCGGGCATCTCACAACATACGTACATCGGGCATCTCACAACATACGTACATCGGGCATCTCACAACATACATACATCGGGCATCTCACAACATACATACACGGGCATCTCACAACATACATACACGGGCATCTCACAACATACATCAGGCATCTCACAACATACATACATCAGGCATCTCACAACATACATACATCAGGCATCTCACAAAATACATACACGGGCATTAGACCGTAACATCGTTTGCCTTCAACTTACACGATGTTACATGTCAATTATATTTCAATACAGCTGGAAAACATATACTGGGAAGCACAACTTATGAGTCATCCTCGTCTTCCGTCCCCCCATTTCAATAATCAGATCAACAGGAACCAGATTCTGCCGTGAGACATTTACTGAATTCACAGTCAACACAACACTACAGAGGACGGTCCTGCAGCCTCACCCCTGTGCTACTCCCACACTTGGCTTGGTAACCCAAAGGCTCCTGGTACAAGGTTTCCATGACTGCGGATGAGGACGTGACGGCACATCTGTCCTCCGTCCCAGGAGCATCCTGTTGGGTGCTGGATGGTGGCGATGTCAGCACTGGGGCCACGGGCTGAGTACCCTTTCTATTGGCTGTGTGGGCAGAGAGACACTGGAGAAAATGCTGGAAACAATTATCATGCATCAAGGACTAGGTGTTTGGCTGGCCAAACCCTGGCCCTCGGGACTCCGACTGCAGGGCAGTCCAGGATATTGTATCTATGTTCAAGATATATCCAACAGAATCCAATAATGTCCACCCCCTGTAGTGGTGGTGCTCTGGTCCCGTCCACCATCCACCATAACCTCTGGCTGTGAGTGCTGCCCAGACCCCCAGCTGACAACCTAGCTTCAGCACTGACCTCACATGTCCTCTGGATATGAGTCACATGGCTTTGGTCTCCTGCCCCAAATCCTCTGTATCAGCCCCACTTCACCCAGTCAAAGACTGTGACACCAGACGTTTTCATTTCATATTATTTTGGATGCATTATTATTTTTTGAGGATCCAGAAGAGCACTTTCCCTGCAGTTTAAATTAACAGAGCACACCAAGTACTTTAGGTCTGTTTGAAGAGCCCTGCTCACGCTATTTCAGGAAGGGCCAGGAGTAATTAGTAAGCAAAGGTTTCTGGTTTGAAGGTTGCTAAGAGCATACAATTAGCGTACATCACAAACCACGGCACAGCCCCCCTGAGAGTTATTGGCAAACCTCCCTTCTCAGGCCCCTGCATCCCCTCGCGGAGGGGACCACGGACCCGAGAAGATTGCAAGCCCTCAGTTCTACATCTCAGTTGCTATCATATGTTGAGTTTGCCCTCCGCTAAAACAGCTTTTGCCACCAGGGCTGCAGGAAATGAGCACAGATTTCATTTTACCTGCTGTGCAACTGCAGAAAAAGCAAGTCTTTACTTTGCCTGGGAGGCTGAGATTTCCTAAGAGTTCTTTCCAAAATTGGATGCTACAGAGGACCGATTTTATACACGCCCACCTGTACACACACCAAGGCCTGATGTACGCTCAGGGTACAAACCCACCCATTTCCTTTTCCCCGAAAGAAAAGTAACAGGAGTAAATGTGGAAAATTCATTTTACTTTGTGGTCTTCAGTTTAAACGTATATAATTATCAATAAGGAAAATAATATGTAATTGTGCTTTTACTCATAATCTCCAATGTGTCTCGTGATGAGTGCACTTTTGGTGTACTAGGCTAAACATCTTTCCGGTATTACACATCAAAGGTAATTTGAGAAACTGAACAGATGCTTTTTTGATATCTCAGCATTCTGGAGAAAAACCAAGTGCTGCCGAGTGACTGAAGAAATCAAAAATGTATCTTTTACAGACCAGACCATACATACTCATTTCTGCCCTGGTGATGTGGCCAATTAACCATGGAACACAATAGGCATGTGGTTTTCTTCTACCTTGAGACTGTCTTTACTATTAAAGGACAAAAATGATGATTAATGCTAAGTTTCAAGAGACCACATCCTTTCGCTATGAGTTTGCGCCAGTAACAGCAAAACTAACAGAAAGGTGCAACTGAAATAAAAGGCAGTGCCTCATTTGTATATTAAAAAAAGGATGCTTATTTGACCAGAATACCACTTGCACGTAGAAAAGACTAAAATTCTGGCCGTGGTGGAAGCAATAGAGCAATAGAGCCTCATCAAGCACCCTCAGGTTCTCGTGGCCTCTCTAGGGAGGCTGGTGGTCAGAAGCGGAGCCGGGAAGCCCCTACCCTGGCCACTCACCAGACACAGCATGTGGGATGCCCGCGTGGCTTCTCAGAAACCATCAGGCCGCGGCGCAAAACGGCTGCAGGCCGCTGTCCCCTGGCCAGGCCAAGGTGGGGGTACGGCACCACGTCCAGTTGGTAACACACACAGAGAGGTGCGTGCGTTCCAGCTCTTGACTGGATGTTAGGCGCTGGGCAGCCCACTCACTTTGGTCCACTGGCTGCCACCTGGGGATGGCCATCACCAGCCGAGAAGGCGGTGGCCAGCTTTCCAAGAGCAGAAGAGCCCAGAGAACCAGCACACGCCCCTGACTGCAGTTCACCTTTGCTGGAGCAGCTTCTTACTATCACTTTGGGTGACGAACTGTGTCCTGATGGCAAAGAGCAGCTTAATATGAAAACTGGTGGGGAGATGAACGTGCTGCCTTAAGCCCTCGTAAAGGTAGTACCACGTGTGCGTGTGTGTGTGTGTGTGTGTGTGTGTGTGTGTGTTACGGTCACGCTGTCACATTTAAATGCGCCTTGCCGATCGCCACCGTGGTGCTGAAACCACAGGAGACGTTCTTCAGCTTTTGGTCTCAGTGGTAACGGGGGACATGGTCAATCAAACCGTCTCACGTGGGAGACTGAGGGAGGAAGGTGGGGCGCTGAGCACAGCGAAGGGCTTACGATGACAAATCACTCAGTTCTGCAGAGAAAGACCCCAAGGCTTTCGTTGAACACAGACTCAGTGTGTGTCAGCTGACTGGCACATTTATGGAGAACGCTGATGAACTCTTAGGCTAATCTAAGTAAAGACGGGCAGTCTTTATTTCCTATCTCAGCTCAGCGTCACATTCAAACAGAAACCAACTCTGACATCCAGAGAAGTCTGAGAAATAATTTAATACTTTTTTTCTCCAAGTCCATCAAAAAGGCCAATATTTTCATCTTTTCTAGCTGCAAGTGGTATTCTGCTCAAATAAGCATCCTTCTGTTATAAAGGTGGTGCACTGCCTTTTATTTCAATGGCAGCTGTATGGGAATGCTAATTTGGCTATTATTGGTGTAAACTCATAAAGGAGAAAAGTGAACCCAATGGGCCACCTGGATTGGGATCTAATTCCTTAGCAACCTAGAAATAATTAGATGGAAGGGCTTGTGCTACAGATCAAAGACCCTCGGAGACCAAAAACAAATAAGAGTCCCCACACAAATGCCTTTAAACCCCCTCTGCCTCCTTATGTTTGATCAAATTGCCATCCCAGTTACTTAATAGGGCCAGGGAAGATGTGTTCTGCATAACTTGTCATGAACCACTGCTTAACCCTTGATGTTTGGAATGTCTAAGGTAAACAGTTTTGGGGTTGCAAATTTGCTTAAAATTATATACAACCACACAGATATCTGTTTAATCATGTCTCCATGATTTATTAATGTGGACAGCAATTTTATACTCATATTGTCAAAATCACTGCTATAGATGCAGATGTGCAGACTGGCTTTGAGGGCGGAACCAGCAATGGCTGGGTATAATTTTGGAGACCTTTGCTGGAACATCACATGCACAAAATGCCTGTAATGCCTCGTTTTTTGCTACTTGCTGAAAACTCATAGAAGCAAGTGAAGGATGGGCTACTGCCTAATTTTCAAGACAATATAATATTGCTGATTTTATGCAAAATTAATTACAGAATTAAAGACTGAAGCATTCTTTGCAGGTGGCTTTATCATTCACCTGCAAAATCATTGTCTTTCCTGTCACTGTCAGCATCCTCAGAAGATGATGTCAGCATCCTCAGTTTATCCTCATCATTCCAAACACTTCAGCCACACAGTTAACAAACTGGACTGTAGACACCGTCTCCTCAACTTTAGTGCATTCTTCTCCCTTCCTTCTGCTGCGATAAAGGAGAAATCTCCCCTGTTACGTCATCCATCTGTGGTTAATCATACGTGCAAGGGCGTGGTCCAAAATCTACAAACGTTTGATCCATAACTAGAGGAGTTCTGAGGGCAAAGGTGACACAAGACATGGTTGTTTCAGAGCTTTCCTTAACATTTCTGAGGAGACTGAGATGTCTGTTATTTTGGTGCTTCCTCTTCGCAATGAAGATATTCATGGTATACTATTGTATACCATGGGGATCAGACAGGAGTAATGGAAAGACTTCCACTTCTGGCTAAGAAGGAATAACAGGGACTGGATTAACTCTCCCACCTGAAAAAACCATTAAACAAACAAAATATTGGAAATGGTGATTTTCAGGGTGAAGCATGACATCTGACAATGAAGAACCCTGAGAGACAGGAAACAAGATGAATGCTGTGACTGCCGAAGGCTTTGGAGAGTTTCCAGGAGGCAGTGCAGAGATGGGGAACTGAGGCAGAGCCTCTCAGAGTGCAGGAGATGGACTGAAACTCGGGGGAGACCAATGTGACTGGAGTCAGTGGAAGAGAGTACCAAACAGGGGAAATCTGTGCAGAGACGGAGCGTCCCAGAGACCTTCCCAGGGCCTGGCTGAGGACCAGCACGCGAGGGTGAGGAAACTCCATGAGGCCAAGGAAAGAATCACCTGAAATAATTAGAGGGAACAGTGCGCGGTGCTCACCCAGGGCTGGCAGGAGTGCCTGTTTCCACCAGCCAGACTGTGACGCGTGGGGCACTGAGTATTCAGAAAAGTCTTGCCTTAGTAATGGGGAATAATTAACCCTAGACTGAGCATTGCTCTGAACCTTCCTGTCAAATCATAAAAGTAAGACCCCAAAGTCGCGAATTGTTTCCAAGTAACCTAACAGAAAACAGTATACCTCAAGAATATTTACAGGAATGCAAAGATATCTAGTATCTAAACACATAAAAACAGAATGTCTAGCATCTGATCGAAAATTTCCTGGCATGCAAAGAAGCAAGAAAAAACAACACATGACTGAAAAAACAGATCAATTGAAGCTGACCCAGAACTGATGCAGAGATTAGATGTGCTTTTAAATCTCAAAGATTTAACTCTCTATTTCCTTCCCAAATTGTTGTGGTTTTAAGTTTATATATAAGTCTATGATCCACTTTGACTTAGTATCAGCATGTATGCTTATTTGTACGTATTGTTCGTAGGCATGGATCAAAGTTCATTTTTTTAATATGAATATCCAATTGTTCCAGTATCATTGGTTGAAAAGACTACCGTTTTGTTACTGAACTGTCTTTGTATCTTTGCCAAAATCAGTTATCCACACATATGTGGGTCTATTCCAATCTACTGATTAACTATCTTAATGCCGATATCACAATCTCTTGATTACTGCAGCTTTATAATACATCTTGAAATCAGGTAGTGTCAATCCTCCAACTTTGTTCCTTTTTTCAAAGCAGTTTGGCTAGTCTGGGTGTTTTGAATTTCACCGTGAGTTCAGAATCAGCTGGATAATTTTAAAGAAGAAGCCTTTTAGGATTTTGAATGGGATTGTGTTGAATGTATAGATCAACTCGGGGACGGCTGACATCTTAACAATATTGAGCCTTCCAACCTATGAATAATGCATAGCTCTCCATTGATTTCGTTCTTTTATTTCTCTCAAGAATGTTTTTTTGTTTGTTTGTTGTTTTTTGTGTTTTGTTTTAGTTTTTGGTTTACTGGTTTTGCACACTTTTTCTCAAATTTATCCCTGAATATGTGATATATCTTTTCTTGAAGACTAGCTGATTTACAAGGTGTGCCAGCCTCTGCTGCACAGCAAAGTGACTCAGTTCTACACATATATACACGTTATCTTTTTATATTCTTTTCCATTATGGTTTATCAGTGGATATTGAATATAGTTCCCTGTGCTGTACATTAGGACCTTGTCTTTTATCCATTCTAAATGTAATAGTTTGCATCTACCAACCCCAAACTCCCAGTCCATCCCTATCCCTCCCCCTGCCCCTTGGCAACCACAAGTTGGTTCTCTATGTCTACAAGTCTGTTTCTGCTTTGTAGATAGGTTCATTTGCGCCATATTTTAGATTCCACATATAAGTAATATCATATGGTGTTTGTCTTTCTCTTTCTGACTTACTTCACTTAGTATGATCATCTCTAGTTGCATCCATGTTGCTGCATATTTTGTTCTTTTTAATGGCTGAGTAGTATTCCATTGTGTATATGTACCACATCTTCTTTATCCATTCCTCTGTCAGTGGACATTTAAGCTGTTTCCATGTTTTGGCTATTGTGAACAGTGCTGCTGTGGACATAGGGGTGCATGTATCTTTTCTAATTAGAGTTTTGTCTCGGTATATTCCCAGGAATGGGATTGCTGGATCATACGGTAGCTCAATTTTTAGTTTTCTGAGGAACCTCCATACTGTTTTCCACAGTGGCTGCACCTACTTATATTCCCACCAACAACAGTGCAGGAGGGTTCCCTTTTCTTCACACCCTCTCCAGCATTAATTGCTTGTAGATTTTTTGATGTTGGTCATTCTGACCAGTGGTACCTCATTGTAGTTTTGATTTGCATTTCTCTAATGATTAGTGACGCTGAGCATCTTTTCATGTGCCTACTGGCCATGTGTATGTCTTGTTTGGAGACATGTCTATTAAGGTCTTCTGCCCATTTTTCGAGTGGGTTCTTGTTTTTTTTTGTTGTTGTTGTTGAGTTGTATGAGCTGTTTGTGTATTTTGGAGATTAAGCCCTTGTCTGTCGCATCATTTGCAAATATTTTCTCCCATTCCATAGGCTGTCTTTTCATGTTTTTTGTTTGTTTGTTTATAGTTTCCTTTGCTGTGAAAGAGCTTCTAAGTTTGATTAGGTCCCATTTGTTTATTCTGAATACGTCTTTTTTTTTTTTTTTTTTTTTTTTTTTTGCGGTACGCTGGCCTCTCAATATTGTGGCCTCTCCCATTGTGGGGCACAGGCTCCCGACGTGCAGGCTCAGCGGCCATGGCTCACGGGCCTAGCCGCTCCGTAGCATGTGGGATCTTCCCGGACCGGGGCACAAACCCGTGTCCCCTGCATCGGCAGGCGGACTCAACCACTGCGCCACCAGGGAAGCCCCGAATATGTCATATTTTTGATGCTACTGTAAATGGTATTGATTTTTTATATAAATTTTTAATTGTTCATTGCTAATTCATAGAGACAGTAGTTAACTTTTTTGGATAATGGACTCTGCTAAACTCAACAAATAGTTCTAGTAGCTATTTTGTATATTGCATTGGAGTTTTGATCATGTGTCTATGCTTAAAGATGGTTTCACTTCTTCCTAACCTGGGTGCCTCTTGTTTTCTTTTCTTATGGCACTGGTTCAAATCTCTAGTACAATGTTGAACGGAAGTGGTGAGAGTAGACATCTTCATTTTGTTCCTGAACTTGTTCAGTTTCACCATTAACAACGATGTCAGCTTTAGGTTTTTAGTGCACGTCATTTATCAGACTGAGGCAGTTCCTTTCTACTCCTAGTTAGCTGCAGGGTTTCCATCCGCACTGGATGTTGGATTTTTTTTTAAATCACTTTCTACATTTATTGAGATGGTCATTTTGTGTGTATGTAGTCTGATAATATTGTAAATTATGTTGATTGGTTTTCAACTGTTTCTAAACAATCTTACATTGTGGCTTAGTACTGTGGCGTAACCTAAGCCTGCTCTGGCTGTGTGTGCGTTGTTAAACAATGACAATATTCTGTTCTACTGTGACTCACATGACTGCATGATAGTTCTTTACTACCAGGGTAACACCTGTGTCTGAGCACTGCCTTCAGAGGTGACTGAATGGAACAGGAGTAAATCTGCTCAGTTATGAAGGGCTCCCTTTCATGGCTGTGTGATTCTGGTTTGTATCCTAGGGTGTTAACCACTGGCATGATTTCTTCATTGCCTCCTTGGGGGAGGAAGGCAATCTTCCCCAGTACTCAGCTGACTGTTACGGTTGTTTTTCTTACTGTGTTGTTTTTCTTGGCAGCCACGGTCAGCCCGCGAGAGCTCCTCCTCTTCTCTGGGGTGTATTCGGGGCTCACTTACTCTCTGGTGTACGCACCCTGCTAGGTGTTAGCATTCTCTCAGTCTGCTCTATACATTTATGCTACTCACTGGAACTTTCATTTTCCAAAATTCCACTTCCACGTGAAGTCGTCTCTAAGCAAGGCTTCTCTCTACATTTTTCACGCAATCTTCCGTGACTGTAAAGATCCTCCAAAATGCTGAGTGTGACGGCATAAAATTCAGATGCACAAAAAGTGACCATGGAGGTGGCAGAGGGTTACCATCGTGCGGACGTTAATGAAAACTCCCTGCTGGGAAGCCTTGGACACATCACTTCATCCATCTGGTCCTGACTTTTCTGATCCTTAACTCCTTGGCGAATGGGATATCTTGCAGTTGGGATGAACCCTGAGCTTTCAGAGGTCTCCCAAGTTTCAAATGCCCTATTTCAAGAGAAACCTGCATCTTTGAACCCCAGGGGAGACAAGTTTGTCATTTCAGCCTTCCCTTTATTTAAAAAGGTCATCTAATCTGTGCTCATTCTCCAGTGCACAGCACTTAAGTCAATGCATCATAGGAAGACCATTAGGTGTAAAGTGATAAATATACTATGTCAGCTTTGAAAATTTGTTTAGCACTTTTCGCTATAAAAACTTCAGATTTCTCAGGTAAGCAAATAGACGCTTTTGCTTAATTGTTTTACATCATCAGGTATCAGTCCTCACGATGGGGGCCGTGTCATCTACTTAAATGTGAAAGGGAAGGGAGACCAGAAATCCCTCTCTGAATGGTGATTTCTGTTGAGGTTCTAAATCAGCGTGTCAGCCTCCCACATAAATCCTCAGGGTCGTAGACAACAGAGACCGCCTATTCTTATACTGGATTGGGAGGTCTATATTATGTAAGCTCTCAAAACTATAAACGTGTATTTGTTCTGTCCACCTAGACCTTCCAACAGCACCACCAGCCTGCCCAGGCCGTCGAAGTCCCTATATGCATCACGGCACCATACGAAGGGGGAAAAACCCAGCAGGTATAGTGTCCCCTGTTTACAGAAAACGTGGTAAGTCCTGTTGGAAAACAGACTCATAATCTGAGGCCCACAGACTCACAACACCCTTGCTTGCTCTCCTGAGGTCCTGATCATTCATTTCTTCCCCCGAATTTTGGTTCCAAACCCTTCTTACACAGTGTGTCAGATATCCAGCCCCATAATTACAGTTTGGAAATTGGGCACAGCACAAACTCAGTTCACTTTCCTTGGACTTGTCCACTGTACTAAGATTCTGCACGGCACCCGTCCCTTCAGTCTCCGCCAGTGTTCTTCTGACACAAGTGATGTGCACCCCACCTCCCAGCCCAGGGGACACTTGGCAATGTCTAGAGACATCTTTGGTCGCCACAATTAAGGGTGGGTGCACCTGGCATCTAGTGGGTGGAGGCCAGGGAGGCTGCTCAGCACCCTACAGTGCACAGATGGTCTCCCACAACAAAGGATAATGTGGTCCCGGTACCAGTCATGCCGAGCTTGGGAAACTCTGATCTGTCTGACTTGGAAACCAGAGATTCTCCTCCAGGATTGAGCTCTGACCCGTGCCTCTACCTACACAACGGAGATGCAGACATCTAAATCTTCCCAGCCTTTCCGCAAGACACCTGATTACCCTGCCAATGCTCACCAGCTGAAGACTGATTTCATGTTTCTCCTGGTTTTCTGGAAACCCCTTAGTGCCTTCCCTCAGATATCCACGTTGCCCAAACTATGCGTGAGCGTGACAATGCTGTGTTAGGATGCCCAGCTTCTCATGCCAGACCATTCCCAGCAGACTGGCTTCGGCTCATCCTCCCACACCAGCGCTGCTGCCCTCTCCCCAGTTCCCAGCAGGTCCCCCACCTGAGCTTGCTTCCCTGGGATGCAGCAGTGGCCAGGGGCCAATATCTTACAAAGCCAGTTTCAGACGTCCTTTCAAAGGCTGCCTGCCATCAAGTGAATGAGTAAACCTTTGCCGAAGAACCCATGCATGTAGGTGTCATCCTATATTTTCACTGATTTCTTTGAGCCTATGCTAAGAGAACTTTTTCACACTTCATTTGCAAAGTGAGAGAATTACGAGTATCTTCCGAAGGAGGAAAATATATAGCCCTTTTTAACCAAGGTGAAATGCATAAACATGTATTACTGAGCAAAGACACCTCAACAGAGACAAGAAGACTCAAATGACTGGCAAGGTACCCTACGTAATTGTAACAGAAAAATCTGGCTCTTTTGCCCTTTCGTCAAATTATTCTGACTAATCACAAGATCCTACAGACATGTGAGTCCTACAGGCTGGAATGAGGTCTCAACTTATCTAAGGGGTAAGACAGCCACATCAGGACAGAGGATGCTGGAGCAGCTGATCTTTGCAAAGAAGGAAGGGGAGAGAGCTGGGTCAGGCCAGGCGGACAGGAAGAGTGGAACTAGAGAAATAAGCTTCACCAGAGGAAGACAGCAACAGGGTGGTTACTGGTCTTAGTTCTATAGTCATAGTCATGCAGCTGCCATCGGCCACAAAAGGAAATGAGAAAGAAGGGACACTTGAAATTCGCACACCTGCCAGGCTGGGAAGATCCACGAGCATGGTATTAGTTTGCTCTGGCTGCTGTAACAAAGTAGCACAGACTTGGGGGCTTAAATAATAGATATTTACTGTCTCCAGTCCTGGAGGCTGGAAGTCTGAGATCAAGGTATCAGCAGGGTTGGTTTTGCCTGAGGCTTCTAACCTTGGCGTGTAGACGGCCGTCTTCTCCCTGTGTCTCCTCACAGGGTCGTCCCTCTGTGTGTGTCTGTGCCCTAATCTCCTCTTCTTATAAGGACACCAGTTCTATGGGATTAGGGCCCACTCTGATGACCTCATTTTAGCTTCATCCGTTCTTTAAAGATCCCATCTCCAAACACAGTCATATTCTGAGGTTCTGGGGGTTAAGCCTTCAATGTACAGACTGTGCGGGGAGAGTACAAAATTCAGTCTGTATCAACATACTTCTAGTGGTGGTTCCATAGTTTGTTTTGAGGCAAGGGGGCACCTGAACAATGACGAATAGAAAAGACACGATATAAGTAGTGGGATCCTCCCAGGCTAGAGGGTACCCCCCAGGTACACCCTACGAGGGTGCGGAGCTGAATCTGTCAATGCCTCTCACTGAGCACAGGGTGATGCGGGTGGTGGACACTCACTTACTAGTGCGGTCGGTGTCAACTTCCCATTCATTTTCTGCACAAAAAATTCAGAGTTCTATTTGGAGGTTTTTTACTCCATGGTAACCCAAAGAGGTCAGAGTCATGCAACTGTTTATAGGAAGGGTATCCAAAAGAGAAGAGAATGCCATTTCTACCTTTGGTACCTTCTGTACAAACTTCGAGCTTTAAAATAAGTAAGTCATAGGCACGTAATGCACAGGAAGAAGAGAGAGAGAGAGAACGTCATCGCCACCTTTGGTACCTTTTGTACTAACTCTTAGTTATACAATAAATAAGTCATGGGGATGTAATGTACAGAAAAGAGAGAGAGAGAGAGTCACTTCTAGCCCATAATATGAAGACATACATCTCTTAGAGATCTGAGGTCTAATTACTGTTGTAGGGTCATGGGGGTAATTCTCATAGATAGTTTCAATTTATGCAAATACACACGGACACACATACATGCGGAATTGTAAAAATTACAGCACTGGCCATGTCCTCACCCCCTTTTTTCAATCTTCAAAATCACATTTCTGGACCCAGGCTGTGAAACACAAAATGAAACAGCTCCTGTCCAATGGGTCGGCACTCTGCTGCTTATGAAAACGTGTAATGTCCAACTGGGATTTTCAGTTTTTACATCAGCAGGGCTAATTCTCTATTACCAGAGACAGTGTTTTAGTTTTGTTAGGGAGTAAATCCTTTTTCTGATTAGGAAGTTACTAGATGTCAAAATATGATGCTCTCTTGATGGATTCAAGTAGGTTATGTTTATGGGGGCAAGTATGTCCAACTGAGAGACAACAGCAATTTCGTTCTTGGCACGTTACCTTGAAAGTCTGAAATAAGGGAGGTGAACTTCCTTAGGACAAGGTAAACTCACAGTTGAAAAACCACTCTGAGAAATGTTATGATTAAATATACTGAGAACAAAAAACTCTTTAAACATGAATGCACATAAAACGCACAAAGCCTCCCAAGACATCCTAATTTTTGGATTCTGTTCAGAGTTCACTGGCATGCAAATTTTTTCACTTCTTTAGATAAAAACTTACACGTATATGAGCAACTGTTTGTAATGACATTTGTAATAAAAACAGTTGTAAGCTCCTGTTTGTAATGACATTTGTAATAAAAATAATTGTAAGCTCCTTTCAAGCAAGGGCTTTATGAATACGTTAAGCGTGGAATGAATGCATAAAAATGCAAATAATGCATGTGTGAAACGAGGCTGGCATGAAATGTCAAATATAACCACATTTGTGCATACCGGTTAAAGAACTAGTGCTTTAATGTTAAATGTTAGAAAAATCAAGTGAGTCCATTTTAAAGTTAGGGAAGACACATAGGATTCCTGAATTGTTCTCAGTTTAAACCTAATATTTATTTTGTTTTAAAAATCCTTAGAACCTTAAAATGTATATGGCTAAATGAAAAAAGCCAGTGTGGAAAGGCACCACGTGGTATGATTCAACTAGATGACCTTCTAGAAAAGCCAAAACTATGGAGAGAGTAAAACAAAAATCAGTGATTGCCAGGGGTTAAACGGGGAGGAGTGAGTAGGCAGAGCACAGAGGACTTTTATGGCAGTGAAGCTATTCTGTCGATACTGTAATGATGGACACATGCCACTGTACGTCTGCCAAAACCCACAGAACATACCACACCAAGAGTGATCCCTGATGTAAACTGGGGGCTTTAGTGAATTATAAGGTAGTGATATTGGCTCACCAATTGTAACAAACACACCACACTAAAGCCAGATGTTAATGACAGGGAAAACTGGGAGGGGGACATCTATGGGAACTTTCTGGACTTTCACTCAAATCTTCTATAAACCTAAAACTCTCCAAAAAAGTCTATTAATTTTTTAAAAATCCTCTCCCATTTTTGGCTTTACTGCTCAGCAGCCTGTGCCCCTGCATCCTCAGCGGGCTGCACTGAGCTAATGCTTGGAAGTGCTCTATTCCCACTCTCACAAATGACACTGGGCATCCTGCCCCAGACACCCCGGGGTTTGTCCAAGGGCAATTATGTCACTTGACCAGAACTTTAAAAGAGGTTCAAGTGGTCAGATGGAGAATGGTGCCAAAATTATTGGGTGACCAGAATCCTACAAGCAGGTGAATCTTCCTAATAATTGGAACTTAGACACCAGCCGCTGAAAACACCTTCCCAGGCTCTTCCTCACCTGGCACGCAAGAGCTGAGCTCTGTGCCATGACAACTGGCCGCAGCCAGCTCGTCTGTTCTCATGCTTCCTCAGTGCCCTGTTCTCACAGACGACCGCCCTCACGGGCTCTGACACGGTTCTGTCCCTTCCCACCTGCGTGTTGCCCTTCACCCCGGCTAAGGCAGCATGTGACCTGTCCTCACTGCCTCTCCATGCCCCATGTCTCTGGAGACCCCACTCAGATCCTGCTTCATCGAGGAGCCTTCCACGCCCACCCAAGTTCATCCCTCTGACCCCACCCTGTTCTGCAGAAGGCCTGCACTTCCTTTGGGGTTTGCACACACCTCGCCATCACACCCTGCCTCTTCCTTATGGGACTTTGGCTTATATCCTACAGAGCTGCTTAATGCTCCCTGTTCGTGCCTTGGACCAAGAAGAAGGTAAGTTCCTGACTCAGGGACCTTTTCTGAGGCTGTTACTAGGAATTCCTGAATGTCCACCCTTCGTACAGGAGTTGCCTAAGTAACACTGGTGATTTTTAGTGTACTGAAATACATTCTACCGAAACGTTCTACAGGATATATATTTGGTCAAGCATGGATAAAAAGTATTCTTATTTTGAGGTAATACACGGAGTCTGCAAAAAATTAGGCTGACTGGCGTCATCAGCCATTTATGCAGTTATTTTATGAGATGAACAAGCACGGAATATCAGTTTGAATTACTGGGTTTTCCTTAAAATGAAAGAATGTGAGTCTACTTCTAGTTCTTCTGGTGGTTACCTGCCCCCACTTAAATGTATCTGTCGCTCTTTTACTTGTTATGAATTTAAAAAGTGTCTATTGAACGCCTGGAATTAAACATGAGAAAAATCAGCACGCTCTTTCCTCCACTTCCACGTTCAACTGCACTTCCTTGGATGATGTTTTAATTAGTTACGTTATGGTCTCTACATTGTCATGGTTGATAGCACTTATTTCCTTCACTGTGACCCTGATTTCCACAGGTTTCACCTTAGTTTTACGCTTAAACACATCTTCTAAGTTTACAATGAATCTCTCAGACACGGCTTCTCTTGGCTGGTAAGAGTTCAGCCTCTTTCTGTTTGTTGTCTTCATGAGCCTGTACTCCCTGCAGTGGTGTCTGTTTGGACATGTCTACTTGTATCTTTAAATGTATGGACAGTGTTGGTTGTATTTTGAGACATACAGTCTTTCCTTCAGGCCTTTTTATATATTGTTCCACGTTCTTCAAGCATTTCCTGTCTGACATGGAGAAATCTTAGCTTCCCAGATTTTTTTTTTTCCTGAATATCTGTAGAATTTTTTCCGTAACTTAAAATCGCAGTAACTTGCTAGACTATTTCTTTGTGAATTAATCTATGTAAACAGTGCCTTCAGTTTCACTGTGCTATTTCTGGCTCCAGGTTCAAATTTCCCTGTATTTCAGAACATTAACTGTGAATGCACCTTTGACTATTTCGTTCCTGTTCGTTCATTGTTAATGTTGGCCGGGCACCGGTTTACAGATAGTCCAGCTCTTCTCTCTGCCTCTCCTACTCACTTTTCATTCTCGTTTATTCCCGAGGCTGCCCGCCTACTTCTCATTCCCATCTAATATATTATCAGCTCCTCCTTAAACCCTTATATCTCTTCTTTAAATTCTCATTTCAGAGAAACACTATTTTCCTTAATTGGTTTGATTTCTCGGACATCTCTTTGTTCATGGGCTTTGTTGGCTGTGGTATGTGCCTTTATCCATCATGTCCTGTTCTTTTTTTTTTTTTTTTTTTTTTGCATGGGCTTTGTTGGCTGTGGTATGTGCCTTTATCCATCATGTCCTGTTCTTTTTTTTTTTTTTTTTTCCTTGCAGCATCTCTTTCAAAGGCCCTGGCCAGCTACCAGCTTTTAAAATCATATTATTTCTCATGTTTGAAGGAGACATCTATGAGGGCCAGGAACTAGACTGAGCAAAATCTGGGGGAATGGGCAGAAGGGTGAGGTAGGTAGGGCGATGGGCCACTTGAGTTTCCGGCTGTGGCTCCAGGGGTTTTCCTAACTGCACCAGGCCAGTGGGTGAGTGCTGACAGCAAGCTGTCTGGGCTCAGCCTGAGGCTGTGCATTTCGCAGAATGTGTCACAGTGCTTATCTCACCTTGACCTTACTATCTTCACCAGGTAAGGATGAGTAGCTGCTCGGCTAGGTGACCCTCTTGACTTTTCCACTTTGCCAAACCCACGGTCTGCTTTGAGCAAAGGTGGCCTGTTGGCTTTTTTCTTACTAATTCTTCCCTCACCCCCATCCTCTGCCAGGATGGAAGCATGACGTAGGGAGGCTTCCAAAACCAGCCCGCGCACCTTGACCCTACTCTTCTAAGCAAGGGGTCATTGCTTTTCCTTTTAATGTGCGTTGCCCACTTTGGGTAACTCTTGAGTTCTGCCGTTTCTGCCCGAGTCACGCAGAAAAAGACGGCTTGTCTTGGCGTCCCCATCACCTTCATCCAATTCTCATGCATTTGGCCATCTTTCTGCATGTACTGTGATCCAGAAGATGCCTAGTTTCATCAAAGATAACTGTTTTTGTTTCTTATTCTCTTGGGTGTGTTGGGTTGGCTTCATAGAAGAAATGGGATGGAAATATGCTTATGCAACCATTTGAAATTGAAAGAGTAATTCCTTCCTTTAGAGCCACCTCTTATTTTTCTCCCCAGTGAATATGATACCATAAGGGAGGGGGGGACTTGAAGAGAATGTCTAACATACTTATATTCAAAATGTCACATCCCTTCTGCACAGGTCTGCCTGTCTCTGTCTCTCTCTCATACACACAGAACGTTCTATGAGGATATGATGGCACTTTTTAATGCTATATGTGGATAGTCTGTGTAACAATAGTAGTTACTAAATGAGGATGAATGGAGAATTTAATTCCTTATGGAGAATTTTAATTCTATCAGAGGAATGGTATGTAGCCATAGTAATTTTTTTCTTTAATTAAAAACAATTAGGTTGTATATGTAGATACCCACATTCAATTTTCTCTAAGCTATTTTGATTGAAATGTACCAAAGGAAAGATAGACAGATAGATAGGTAGATGATGGAAACATAGATAGGTGACAGATCGATCGATCGATCGATCGATCTCGGTATGTAGATATATGTATAATATTTATTCCTGTTCCTACGATCATTTCTATTTTCTCCTTTTCCTTCCCATTTCCTCCGTAGAAGGCATTTTCTCTGTCTGAGCTCAACATGCTCTTGTGCAAAAGTCTGTAGGCCCAGATTAGCACAGCAGGTATTTATATGAACAGCAGGGAAGGATCATCTGGGGAGTGTGACTTAAGTTGGCAATAGAAGGGTTCTGATTTGTTGCATAAATCATCCTCAGAGTCCCCAAGAGTGCCACACGCAGGCACTTCTTTTCATTTTCAGTGTTTAAGATCACCTTTTAAACACAGTTAAAACGAGGCAAAGGGTGTAGATTTTTGAAAAGAGGTTAAAGAGAGATGTTGGTTTTGATGCCTCTTGCTTGTAGTAGCTGTGACTTATTTCAACAAAATAAAAGGTTTAGGAGAGAAGGTTACTCTCGCTCAGTGGGTAGGGAAAACATTCAACACTGAAAAATATACCAGTATAAATCTAAACATTCATACCACTATGGTTGGGTGGAAATTAATAGATATCATTTAGTAACTTTATATTATCATGGATTTGCAGTGAACTAAAACAGGGCAACTTTAGGGGAAAAAGTCATACACTTAAGGGAGAAATAAACCCTATGTTTAATGCTGAGCTCCATATATCCCCTAAGGATGGATATTGTTTTCTCCCCTGACTGCCCTTTCTTTCTTAATGCAGAAAGGTTTCTTTTGAATATTTCACAACAGACATTTTTTTTAAGGATGGCATATTTGAGTCAGCCGACACCACGGCTTACTTGAGAATTAATGTGATACTTATAAGTTTATTTTGGAACTTTCTTAGAATAGTGTGTAACAATGTTAGTTTGGAAACAACTATCCAGTGGTGAGTTCAAACAATTTATGAGTGCTGTTGTGGGTAAGTGTATACATTGGAGGTATAATATTGGCATTCTCCTGGGAAAACTCTGAGTCTGGTAAGTGGAGAAAATGGTGCAGAATGATGTTTGTTTTCTAAAGTTTCTGCAAGCCACCATCCAATTTGGATTATGATTCGGAAGACTAGCCATTCCAATCCTAAAAGGTGTACGTCAATTTCTTTCTGTGCGCTCACCCACTCCCGGACCTCAAGGTAAGGAGAGCGGGTGAGACACAGCAAAGAACATCACACAGACATCTACCATTTTAATATTTTATCCGAAAAAGCCCGAGCACTCAGCATGGAGGAAATCTCAGGACACTGAACTGTCCGCCCTCTGGGTCGCATTCCCACCGAAGACATCAGTCTGCAGACAAGAGTCTTTTATGAAGTCGGGCTGCAGGACCAGCCCCATCTCTACTGCCCCAGGAAAACTGGTCCAGCATGACGTCACCCTCATCTTCAGACCCCAGACACGAGCATCTGTGCCATCCTGGAGCTTGGAGTGTGCCCTAGGAGGTGGCTTAGGGCAGGATGCCCCAGCCCAAGCTTCGCCCACCACTGAGAAGAGCCAGCTGAATGCTGCTACTGTAGGGGTGGACACAGAAGGACACGCTGCCATGGAGAAGGATCCCCACAAAAGGGTTAAAACAAAAGATGAGGGTGATGTGCTTCCCTGCACTCTCCTGGAAAGCCCAGGGCACCTCATTTTACAACCTGATCTTGCTGCCTTTGTGCTGCCCACGGTGGCGGCAGGCTCGCTTCCGGCACCCGATAACTACATAAAAGGAGCTGGCACTCGGGGAGGCCATGAATGCCCACGGTCAGCCGCCAACCTCTCCAAGGTCCCACGAAGTCCCCACTCAGACCTCCTTCCTCTGCTGCCGTGCCTCCTATTCAAAAGCCTTCACTGTCATTAACCCGCCTCTTCTTTCCTTGCATCGACATGTGATTCCCGCTGATGAGCGGTTCTCAGCTAAAAATGAGCAGGAAGCGCTCTGGTTAAAGAGGTTAAGAGCGGAAGTCGTGTTCCCCAAGGGCCATTTGCGTTTTTACAAGGGGGATTCATGGACATATGTGGCAACATCACCATGGAGCTCTGTGCAGAGAGACAGGGCAGGAATGAGCCGGGTTCAGGGCAGTGAGTGAGATTTGGGGTCAGAAGTATTTGTCGGGGGCTTAAAGCATACACGCACGTGGCTGCTTCCTCGGCTGTAAAGAGACGTCTGTTTTGATGAGCACGATGTGAAGAGCTAGGGAGGACGGAGGTCTGAGAGACCTTTAGCTACTTGGCTGTGCTGGATTTGCAGGATTAAGTGCACTTTCGGGGTAAATGCCGAAACACTTCGTGAGTTCTTTCCTCTGTGCTTGCCCTCCACCCGGCCGAACGCTCAGCCTGCTCTGTCCTTCCCCTTCTCTCTGGGGTCTCATGTTTTGAACGAGAAATTTCAACTCTGTCCACCAACCAGGGCTCCTCGTTCCCTTTAAGCTCAAGATAAGATTACTTCACAGAACTCTACCATCTGGAGTTCTGAGGCATGTCCTTCTCTTTCTAACCACTTTGAATTGTTCAGTCCACAGAAAACTCCAACAAGGATGAGAGAGTCCCTCCTGGATCCTTTTTGCCCTGGAGAGACCACCCTGCCTTTGCTCTCCTGATCAGTAAACCTTCTCGGGAATCCCCTCCACTCACGGTGCCAAGCCCCTCGCCTTCATCTTCTCCAGTCTGTCCTTGGTCCCCAGAACTGATCCTGTCCAACCTCAGGTAACTAGACCTTATGTCCACTTCTCTGCCCCGATCGTCCTTGGTCTCTTGGCAGCGCGTGAAGGTGGACTTTCAACTTTTATGAAGTTCCAATCACTTCCCTTTGACCTGTTTTCATGGGACACCTTCTTGTGTTAGGACCCAGATTCTCCTAAAGCTATGCATTTTCCTCGAAGCTAAGCTTTGGCTTATCTTGACAAACTATCACCAGAAATAGACTACAAACCATGAAGTGATTTGAACTCCTTCTCTTTTACTTTGTCTCTTCTGTTGGTTCTTCTCACCAACATCACTCACTGCTACGCAGGCGAATGCTATCAATATTTTATTTTTAAAGATTTTTTTGGATGTGTACCATTGTTAAAGTCTTTATTGAAATTGTTACACTATTGCTTCTGCTTTGTGATTTGGTTTTTTGGCCCCAAGCCATTTGGGATCTTAGCTCCCTGATCAGGGATCAAACCCACACCCCCTGCGTTAGAGGGTGAAGTCTTAACCGCTGGACCGCCAGGGAAGTCCCTATCAATATTTTAAAATGCACATATTTTACATTAGAAAATGGACTGCGTTCACCGATTCATTTGTCATACTCTAAATCCCCAGTTGAGATCTTTATCCATCTCTTGTCCAAATTACCTAACTTGCTACAAATACAGGAAGCTCCTTTTATGCGAGCTAATTAGAGGAATGCGTTTGCGTGTTGGTAAAAGGTACGGATAACACTGGAATCTGGGATTTTCATCATAGAGCCAACTTCCACAAAGCCCTTCTCTTTTGATGCCTTCTGTAGTTTCCTCCTTTTGACTATTATGACTAGTGCTACAATGAACATCTGTGTACAAGTTTCTGGGTGGGCATACTTTTTCATTTCTCTTGAATACTCACCTAAGAGTGGAAATACTGGGTACTGTATGGTCAACCTATATTTCGCTTTTTAAGAAACTGGCCAAGCTAACTTTCACTGCCTCCTGACTCAAGCGTAAATGCCGCTTCTGTCGCAAGGCCCCCTCCTTGACCGTACGAGACCCAACTTAAATTAAATGCCCACTGCTGTTCTCCCTCAGACACTGTTCTTCTACCTCACAGCTGTTGATAGCAATTTGCAATTGAATCTTCCTTTGTGTGGTTCCTTACCATGTCTCCCACACTAAATTACACATTGCCTGGGGGTCAGAGCATGCCCATCTGCTTTACCATCACTAGGAAACAAAAGAGTCACTGTTTTGTTTTGGGTGCCCCTAGTTATCCACCCCCACTAGAGGCATTGGGTACCACTAATTATCCACTCCCCCTACCTGCCAGAACTCTTGGGATACGCTTTGAGCTACTCCTTCCAAAGAGCTCTGGCCAGAGAAAGGCAGGTGAGTGTTCATAGCTAACAGGAGGGAGTGGACAGCACGCGGATCTGCAGGGACTGTCACAAGACCAGAGCTGCCTATCTGAGACCTTCATCAGGACTCGGGGGACAATGCTGCCGACAGGCTCAAGGCTGACTTCCACCATCCTGGAACTCAGGAGGCAAGTTCTCACTGGATGCTCTCAGGGTGGCGGGTGTGGGAATGGGGTGTATGGACAATTACACAGTCAATTACAGTTTGGAGGGAAATAATCAAGGTCCAGAAATGAAAGAAGTAGTCTCAGGGAAAGGAATGATAGATGCAAAGCCTCAGATCCTAATCCTTGAGGGGACTTTAAAAACCTGCCCTAATGATAACCAGATGCTCTTCTGAAGGGACCGTGAGCCTCGGGATAGGATGACTATCCTTGAAAACACACGCAGATGATCGCCGCCTTAGATCCGGCCTTGAACCGGCTAATGACTTGTCTCACCGACATGACTGTGCATTAGTAAGGAAATGAGCAGAGAATAAACAGCTCATCACTGGGCCTGATGAGTGTTTGCCAAGAGACAGCACTCAAGAATGACATTTCAGTGTTTTCTTTTCCAAAGGTAGCTTGAGAATACTGGCAACCCCAGTAATGAGGGAGCTGTCTCAGGCACAGATAAGAGGTAGCATTCAAAGGGCTTCATATTTTCCCACTTAGTGGGCATCTCAAACTTGTTTAAGGAAAATATTCTTCTTGATAAAAATGGATGGTGCGGCTAAGGCTGGAGGGTGTTCTGTGGGCTGCCTTAAACAGCGTGGGTCCATGTTCAAAGGCAGGGCTGCCTGGGCCCAGGCGGGACCCGTACGAGGCAGGTCTGCACCTGGAGAGTGGTGATGGGAACCAAACATCCCTGACACTTTAATTACTAAAGGTCTTCTTTCTTCCCCTGTGGTTAAAGGCAGCAGTGCTGGGAATGATGAAGTCTCCCAGAGTGTGCCGTGAGGATAAACTGTACCTTTAACCCTCAGCTCCACCCCTGGCCTCACAAGTTATGCGACGTAATCGTGCCTCAGGTTCCCCAGAGGTAAGACTTAGAGGGGATGCAGAATGGACTCTCAGCCACTACAAGGACTGGATTCAGACACAAAAGAGCAAAAGCAAAGGTGCAGAGATGTGCGTTCATAAATATAAAGTGCCTAGCAGCTCATGATCAGCACCCAACACGTTACATGACCTACTCATGCAGAAATATGGAGTCTTTTGCAATTTTCAAGTGATCAGCATATGTGAATACTCTGTACTAATGGAAAGTGTTTTCCACGGGTTTTTCATGTTCCAGCAACTGTGTGTCTATCTGCCTTCCTTCTGTAGGGACGCACTTTCCCACCGGCAGGCAAGCTGAGCTGGGCGCTTCTTGGTTCTGCCTGCATAGAAGGCACAGAGCATGTGCCCTGGGCAGAGGCAGAGGAGGGGGTTCACTCCAGGGACCTGGTTCTGCTGGTGTTCCATCGGGCCCTCTGCTGATCCCCTGCTTCTTGGGTTCTGTGGTTCTGGGGATTTGTGACTTCCGGTGTACTTGATCCCAGGGGGTCGATCTCCCCCTGGATGATATCAGTGTGCCTAGCTTCCAGTCTAACGGAGAAATCTTAATCCTTTTTAGGTGCATGTACCCTGCCTCCAAGTCATTCCTGTGGCCCAGCCGGCACTGGCTTCTCGCCTGTCCTGACGACCACGCAAGCTCCCCAGGTCCTGAGCCCTTGCTTCTGGTGGTGCAGCTCCCGCCTGGGCATGACTCACTGATTACAGGGCCTGCTAAGACTTCTCCTTTTTGTTGGATTGATGGAGAGGACCCAAAGAGGTGAGCCTGGGAATATGGGAAGAGATAATGGCCGAGGAGTTCAGGGAAACATAAAGCAAAGCACAGACTCAGGGAGAGGTACAAAGTCCAAACAACATCAAAACAAAGGAAGCCATTCCTCAGAAGACCAAAGACCAAGGACAAACCCTTAACAGCAGCTAGAGAAAAGAGACAGATCACCTTCAAGAGTAGGAACAACAGCTGGTTGTTTAGTCAAAGCTATGAAACTCAGGTAACAAGGAAATCGTATCTTTAAAGGGTGAAACAAAATTAATCTCAAACCAGAATTCAGGATCCAGTGAAGACATCCTTAAAAAGAGTGGTGAAAGAGACATGTTCAGAGAAACAGTTGAGAGAATTTGACATCATGAGACTCATATGTAAACATTAAATGGCATTATTCATTGACTAGAATTTCTAGAAGGATGATATGAAAGCTTATTGATAGTAAGAATCCTTTTGGTTTCTGACTTTTAAAAGGAATGCCTATTTTACCACCAATTACAGCACTGACTTGGCTTACAGAGAAATAGGTATTCTTTATAATAAATCTCTATCCTCATCTGATTAAGACCTTGAATATGGAATGTATGCCAATTCTTTCCTAAAGTGGATTTTGAAAACATAGCATTTTAAGTGACTTTACACAATATATGAATACCCATCCCTCTGATGAGGTTTTCAATAAGCAAATGTATACTACGGCATGTTTCCCAAGGTCTCATGTTTATTAAAAGAGATGTAAAATGTCATTTGCAGCAACACGGATGAACCTAGAGCTGATCATACTAAGTAAAGTAAGTCAGACAGAGAAAGACAAATACAGTATGATATCACTTATGTGTGGAATCTAAAAAAGTGATATTGTACAAATGAACTTATTTACAAAACAAATATACACACAGACACAGAAAACAAACTTATGGTTACCAAAGGGGAAAGGCAGTGGGAGGGATAAAATTAGGAGTTTGGAATTAACATATACACACTACCATATATAAAATAGATAACCAACAAGGACCTACTGTCTAGCACAGGGAGCTATACTCAATATTTTGTAACAACCTATAAGGGAAAAGAATCTGCAAAAAGTACGTATATACATATAACTGAGTCACTGTGCTGTACACCTGAAACTAACACAACACTGTAAATCAAATATACTTCAATTTAAAAAAAGATGAGAGAATATTACGATTCTTAAATACTTCTTTATATAGTAATTTTCATCCCCTAGAGAAACACATTGTTAACTTATTGGTAAAACTTGAAAACATTTTAATGTAAAAATACTCATTTTCATATACAGTGTTGTAGAAAGCCATGTGGAACTTGGGAAGCATTGGCATTTGCAGTCAACAAAAGCAACACTGCAATACCATGCTTTAACGCTAAGCGGGCAGCTTCAGAGTCTCTTAACAGCTCTGTGACAGGCACCCACCACGGTGCGGGGGCCCGTCCTGCCCCTTGTCAAACAGGCTTGATGCTAACCTGGTACTGAAAAAAGATCTGGAAGCAACTCAAATATTTTTATGACTGAAGTGCAACAAGATAAATACCCTGAGATGTGTTCCTATTCAGTTTTATACGACTATGGAGCCTGGCATATAGTAAGGAAATAACAATCCTGAATTAGTTCAATCTGGATGACAGTTTTTCTGATGAAGATAGCTACAAGCAAGAGAAATATCCAATGACTAATGAAGGTGACAGAAAGCAAGTACTCCACTGTACAAGATACGATCTGCTAAAGAGAATCACGAGAAACCAGAACATTTTGAGGCATCCTGAAAATCTGCTTTCAGCGTGAGCTGCTCAGACAACAAATATCCTTGGTAAACCAAATATCTCCAACCAACAAAAACTAGTGGAGAATGCCACATGGACTCTGACATAGGAATAACTGTAGCTGCCATTTTATAAATCTTTCACGATGTGCTAAGGATTCTCATCCCATGTGTGACCTCAATCAATTCTTTACACCAACACTGCAAAGTATTCAGTAACCCCATTTCACAGCTAAGGCACCTGAAGTGGAAAGGGGCAAAATAAAGTGACACCACTAGTCAGTAGCAGAGCTTCGATCTGAATTGAAGTTGGCCTAATTTGAAACCCCTTGCTCTTTAATTCTCATTTTCCCTTTACAGAAGATGATGATGGTGATAGTAATAATAACAATAATAGAAATAATTCTAAAGACTGTTGGTGTTAGACTTAGGTCAGGAAGCCTTTCTGTAAGGCCAGGGAGGTTTGAGCTTTATCCTGTGGAATAGTAGAGCGTAGTCAGTACACGATGTTAAGCAGAGGAATTAACACCAATAGGCAAAAACTCATTATTCTTTGTTATAGAACTTGTTATCGTGTGCAAATTTGTTTTTAAAATGTGGAAACAGCATTCAAAGCATGCCAAATTTGGCATCAAACCATCGATGATATTCAAAGGTATGTGCACTGAGGTTTCTCAACACTGACTACCGTGGCAAAGCAGAAGTAATTCCTATTTCTTAGTAAGTCAACAGTCTTAAGCGTTACGTGGGTGTCTTCCAAACCTTTTCTCTTTTCTATAAATCACTGAGCTCTAACTGAAGACTTATTAGGTGGAAAAACTCTAATAAGTAGTAATTAGTACGTTCTTAAAAGCATTCACATGTTTCATTTAAGTGGGATGAAGAAGAGAATGACCGTGTCATCTCTCGGTGGCTGTCATCAGTACCGAAAATCCTTCTGAAGGACAGGCAACATGACCCAACAGGTGCAACTTAGGGCACAAAACGGCGTAACTTCTATTAATCCCTGGAGGTCCTAATGGAACGCACTCTAAATGAGCTAAGAAAGTAAGACAACTACTCTTTAACTTTCTTGGCAGCAGTCATTCTGGTCTAAATTTTCATTATTATACCTCTATGGAATTGATGGATTATGCAGTGGAAAAACACCACTGAAATGTTGCATTGCTTGAATTGCTTCAATCAGACTCACGTAGAAAAATAAGAAAGACTATGTGGGCTTTGACCACACATCCGTATTCCTCTTTTGTACAAAAAAGTACAAAGTGTTTGTCTGCAGAGTTGGCTAAAACCACAAAAACACCACCACCACATTTAAGACCACATTCACCCTAGAGAAAAATTGACCCTGATCTACATCATTAAGAGGCATTAAACCTGTCTGTCTTATTCATGCAAAATGGCTTCATGATTAGAAAACAGCAACACAAATATTTTGGAAGCATGAGATACCAAATCACGCACATGACCATTTCACTGAGAGCCTTTCTTTGCTGTACACAAAGACAGCATGGTTCACCTAAAATATGTAAATGCCTACTATATATAAAATAGATAACCAACAAGGACCTACTGTACACAGCACAGGGAACTATACTCAGTAATCTGTAATGACCTATAATGGAAAAGAATCTGAAAAGGAATATATGTATAAAATCAAATCACTTTACTGTGCATCTGAAACCAATGCAACATTGTAAATCAACTACATTTCAATATAATTTTTTTTAAATATGTAAATGCCACTTTACCATGTGACCACTGTTTGGGTTAAGAAAAAAGAAAGTCAATCATGTATGTTTTGCATTTATGTTTTACATTTGTTAGACGATAATTTTTTTTTAAAAAAGGTAAAATCATACTCCCATACAAATAAAATATGAACAAGTAAGTGTCAAAACTTTTATTCAATTAAACTCACTGGTGAGGGAACAGTAAGATGTTACAACCGATTCCAAGGAGAATTCAAAGAACAGACACGTATACAGCAATCAAGAATGTTGAAATGAATCTGCTGAAATGATGTAAAATTGGTCAACAGCCAGAGACAACCATGCACAGATAATCATTCCATCTGACAATCACATACATCACTATCACCTTTCTAAGACTCACAGAATTGAAAATTAGCTCAAGGACAATCAATAACAGAGAACACCAGGGCAGGCCAGAGGTGGGGTGTCCACCAGTGGAAACACCCTGTGATTGTATTGTTCCCATTTTCAATGCCTCTCACTATATTCCCATCACAAAAGGCTAAGTAAATCTACTAAAAGCAGTTAATCACCAAAGTGTAATGTACAATAAATTGTTCCAAAAATGGGCTACGGCTCTCGGCGGTACCAAGGATGCACTCTGAAATCCAATTCTATCTGCATCAAAGAAAATATTAAAAAATAAATGTTCTTAAAGGATATGATTTCTCTGAGGCAGAAAACATTCTCAAACGTGGATATGCACCTCGATATAAGATGTAGGCTACCATTATGCTCACACTGAAAGGAAACAACGGAAGATACAGTTCGCAGTCAGTCTCTCAGTACAGGTCCACAGAGATTTAAGGGCACATAAGGAATGTCAACATTTGCTGATAAAGAGAATGATTTATGAAAACCTCATCCTTCATGCGGATTTCCCACTCAGATTACAAACCAAACAGAACTACCATTACCACCTCACTTTTATTAGTTGCTAGCACATGTTAAGATGAAACACTGAGGAGAGTGATACAGTACACAATGTATATAACTATAATAAATATGTACATACACATATATACATAAAAGCATATACATATACGTATATATTTTACATTTTCCAGCCAGGGCTGAGAACAACGAAGAAGAAAAAGAAATGAACCCAAATTATTCAAATACTAAACATGACTACTCAAGCGACAATTTCCATCTGTGTTCTGGGCTGTCTCTCTTTTGCTTTCTGTCTGTCACGTTACAGTTCATTGACCCTTTAGAGAGTGTAGGCCAGACCCTCGTGGGATGAGAAGGCTTCACAGGCTGAAGGACTGTTCACGTGGAGGTCTGGGAGCTGGGCTTTCCTCTGCCCTTCTCCTGGGCAGCGTGGGCCACACGCGTGGGCGCAGGAGCCTCTCACTCGTAGGGCGGCAGACCAAACAGCTCGGGCTGGAAGTCCTGCAGGGAATCCAGCACGAGGGTGGCCTTTGTGGTCAGGTCTCGGTTTAAGTTTCCGTCAGGAACCATGACCACCTGCATCCCAGCTGCGAGGGCGGCCTCCACCCCATTGGGAGCATCTTCAAAGACCAGGCACTGTGGGGTGAGGAAGAAAGAGAGGATTGAGACGGCCTCCTCTGTAACCACACGTCTAGACTGGGCTTTCACTGCCCGCACCACTGTCAGCTGAGTCAGCTCAGTGTTCTGTGTGACACGGAAAAGGGGCGGAGGCTGTCCGGTTTACGGTCTGTGGGGCGAAGAGGGCGCTGGCCCTGCTGTGGCCCGAGTGCGTCCCACCGCGTCACTTTACAGGGGAGAGGTCCAGCTTGGCCCCAAAGCGTTACCGAAATGTGGCACGGCTGAGTGGAAAGACTGGATTCTCGGTTTACAAATTTATTTTAATTGAATCATAAGAATCTGTTCAATTGATAATTGACCATGCTGAGCATGAGAGGAAGTTGTGAAAAGTAAGAAAAAATACGCTTTTTAGGTGTAAAGTGACTTCAGAGCTGGCAATGTTTCAAGTACTGCAGTTTGGAAATTAAACCGTTAGGATGTTTTAGTGAAAAACTCAGCCCCTGGGGGTACCCGTCACGCACCAAAAATCTCCCGAACACAAAGACTGAGTACCAGGTGCGGTACCTGTTTCAGCTTATTCAGACACCACCGCTAAATGGGAGTGTCTGTGCCCCCGTTCGCGTCAGGAAGCTCCTCAACGTGCCATCCTGTGACCATCGCTACCGCGAGTTTCACGTCAGGGCTCGCTCCAAATGCGAGGCAGAAGTCTACCCAGCGGTGAACGGGTGTGTCACCTTTTTATCACCTTCCCTCCGAGGAGAGCACCCACTGAGAAAATTTCCCTTGGCTCCTGGAATCCCACACTGAATGTAAAAGCAGCTTTAGTCTTTTCAATTAAGATTCCGTAGGGGCTGGACATGTATACAGAGGGCTCCTCCCGGCACCTCTGAGATGCTCTCCTGTGCCCCTTCTTCTACACAAGTGCCCGAGGACGCCCGGGGGTGGCCCAGGTTGGACCCTGACAGTCTCCCCCTCACGTCCTCCCAGCCCCCGGCCCCCCTGCCATTGATCACAACGACTGCCCCCAAACCCACTTCATAGGTCGCTGTGATCCCAGCCCCACGTGCTGGTGACCTGGAAATGGCTCCTGGGCACCAGCTGCCAGGTGCAGCCTGACACTAGAAGGTCTGCAACCTCTGATGTCTTTAAGTCAGTGGAAAACGCACAACACACACAAACACATACACACGCTCTCACACTCTTACTGCTGGTCTGCTCTGGAACAGGTTCACTGACTTTTCTTCTTTCCCTCCCTCCTTCCCTTTCTCCTGGAGGCTGAGCCACTTATGAGCTGACTCCCCCCCAGAGCCGAGGTGAGGACCGAGTGAATTACTACTCGTCACGACAACAGGCCAGCACTAGGCACCGCACAGAGCGGGCTGATGCCCGGGACACAGCGTTGAACTGGACGGTCCTGGGCACACGGAACACCCAGTGCCACTGCCTTCCTGTCAGGTTTCCTGCGGCCCCCTGGCTTGTTTCAAGCTCTGCCTCTACCGAGAGAAGACGGTTTCCCTCTCAGGGGGTAATGACTCCGCTTAGGCCGCCGAGGTGCCGTTTCTTAGTTATCTCATTCAGAGAGTTCCTGCTGGTGACGTTTCTGTCCCTGACTTTTTAAAGTTATGACCTGACCGTATTCTAAACGTCCCTGTTGTTTTACCTGGGACCATGGAGAGGCACTTAAATGTCACCTGCTGACATGTCGTTCTTTAAATACATGAGATTTTTAGGCTTTGTGCAGGCCGCCTGTGAGCTTTCAGTGGGGCAGAGGAAGAGATTTTGTTGATTCCTTGGGGTAACGGTGCTTGGCTCCAGTCGTGAAAACAGCTTTTTGTATTTGTGGGAGGCTCCTTCCAAGGAGCATATGGGCAGGTGTGAGGAAAAGGTGGTGGCTCAGAAACCGTGGCACTGAGCAAAACAGGGGCCCAAGACACCTGTCCTCATCTGAAAACAGTGGTCAGCCCGTTCGCACCTGACAGCTCACCCACATGCCCTTTAAGCTCCAGGAAATACAGAGGAATGTCCACATGCTCTGCCCACATGCCGTTTAAGCTCCAGAAAATAAAAGGAGGAACGGTGGCGTGATCGGGAAAAGCTCCGCAGGTACTTATGGCTAATACAGGCGGCGTAACGGACATACCCTGTTTCTGAAGGTTTCACTCTTTCTGCAGGCGCGCACCATTTATTGGTTTCTGTTTCCAATTTATCCTTTGTCCCCACCTAATTCTGTAATGAATCACCCCAACGCAGCACGGAGATGTGAAATGCGATGTTTAGGACGCATGCGGCAGAGTGAAGGGTGGCAGGCGTCAGGGAGGCCAGCCTGAAGGACGACAGGGAGGAGGGATGTGTGAGGCTTGTGCAGCAGGAGGGCCGTTGGAAGTGTGTCCAGGCAGGTAAGTAAGGCTGGGTGCTCGAAAGCACTCAGGGCAAAGCCCGGCAGACAGGACGGGGCGTTTGCACAGAGCCTCTTGATGCCGACTGTTCTGAAAGGTCAAAAGCGACTGTAGTCCGTGTTGTAAATATGGTCGGAAGAATAGCAGAAACCCTGATTGTATACATTGTGTCAGGAGCTCCTAAAATTCCTTTCCTTTGCCTCCTCTCCTGCGTCCAACAAACGCCTTCCACGAGCGCCCACTGGACCCTTCCCACGGGCCAACAAGAATTCGAGAAGTGCGGAGAAGTTAAAAGAGAAGTCGAAGTTTTTAAAAGCAGATTGTAATAGGGAAGAACAAATACGACTCCATATTGGATCTGCTTCTTTAACTTGAGCCTTTGTACGCTATTGCTTTAGCTTCCAGTTAAGAATGTTGCCTGTAGCCTGAAATACACAGGAGAGCCCATTCTCAAGGCTCTGACCTTCAAAGGTGTAACCTTCCCATTCAGGCAGAGATAAAAGGTTGCAGAACGAAGAATACCATTTGTCTCATTGGAGGTTTACATGAACATCGCGACCCGACCTATGTGCACAGCTGCGAGAACACAGGATTCTGGCACCGGGAAGTTTGCAGCGACTCTATCCACGCTGCTTCTTCAACTTGCCTCTCAAAGTGCTTTGCTGAAACCCTTGGGGGAGTTTGGAGTTTTGGGGGGCATGAGCCACTGTCTGCTTGCAAGGCGCTGCGGTAAACCTTTCTCTGCTCCAGACTCCAAAGTCTGAGTGCTGTTTGGCCTCAGTGTGCGTCATCGGGCACACACACCTGCGTTTGGTATCGGAATCGTCCAGCCCATTGCAGGGTGTATGATACAGGAAACTGGACCCCTCGGTCCCTCTGCCCCGGCCTTGCCCTCCTCACACAAGCTGAACAGAGCAGCCAAATGCAGGGCAGGAACCACACACATGACGCGGATCCTGCGGAGGACAGCACCAGCGATGGGTCCACGTGGCCGACCCCAGCCCTGGCAGCACACGGACAGCACTGGGGTCTCAGGCATGGGACAGCACCGGGAATCGTAGGGCTTCCCCTCCTTCTTACAAGGAGCAGAAATACAAAGCAGAACAACTAGATTTTGGAGCACCTGTGAAAATGCCTCAAAAGGTTTTTATGTGCTCGTTATGCTGTGCCCTGATTCCTAAGACCTAATGGTCTTCTAAGGACCACTCATAGGGAAAGTTAGCCAGAGCCTAGAATCGTGGACAGTGTATGAACAGTCACCGCATGGCTTGTCTCTCTACTGAAACCAAAGAATAAACCTTTGAAAGTTACCTGGAAAGACTATGCCTGTTCATAACAGGACTTAACTAAGGTCATAAAACCACTGAAAGACGTAAGCTAAAGCAATACAGCTCACACCTTACACAAACAAAAAGGAGGAAGTTATGTTTTCCCGGCAAGTACCAAAATATGTCTGGGCAGCTTCTAAAGGCCACGTGTGGCTAATAGGCGCTGGCCTTTGTCTCTCTTCTTCCTTTTCAACACTTCATTGTTCCCTCAGTGACCAGCCCAGCCCTTCCCACCCAGAACTGACTGGTTGCACTTAACCTTAACTCGCTCACACCTACTTGTAAAGTGTGACTGGGGATGCGTACTTTGGTGTCTGCCGAAGAAACGTCCCTGTAAGAAAGGCTCTGCAGGGGCTGCAGCAGGTGCAGAGGCCAGGGGAGTAGAACACCCGCCCTTCCTCGCCCAGCCCACCTGCACCTCGGCCCTCAGCCCACGATTCTGTGGCCGGGTGTGGATGCAACCGTTTCACCAGTGCAGTGGGTCTTGGAGCACAGCACACGTAGCAGGTGCCCCAGGACACACTTCCAGTACTTCAAGGAGGCTGCGGGTCAGGAGTACTCTTCTCACAGCTTGTGCTTGGCTGTAAGCAGGCAGGGCTGCGTGGAAGGCGCCCTCTCACGGTGCCAGGCCGGGAGTGGGTACATGAGGACCGCCTGCTGAATTTGCGGAGGTGGCGGAAGCGCCCTGGTCGGGACTCAAAGCAACACAGGGGCCGCAGAGTGTCACCCTCGAGGGCAGTGGCCAGCCCAGCCCTCTCCTGTCACTGTCATGGCTGAGGGATCTGAGCCTGGGAAGCTCAGAGGTGAGCTGAAGGTCACAGCGGCAGGTAGGTGACAGAATTTGGGAACTGTGCCCGGGTCTCCAGAATCCAATGTTCTTTTTCACTTTACCAAGCTGAAAGCTAAAATATATCTGAATTCCATCTCCAGAAGAGCAGATGAGCTTAATTAAACTGTAGCTTGAGGGGTTTAATTTAGAAAGAATGACATTTCCAACCACCGGGTAGGTGAAGGGAGGTATTTCAGGGGCTTATAGCTCACGGAGGTGCCGAACCCACTTCTCTGAAGGTGCTCAGACTCAGGAGCGCCCTGTAAGGCGGCCCACGTCCGCGACCTTCGCCCACGCTGCTCGTCTGAACCACGGGCTGGGGGCGGGGTGGCTAGGAGGTCCTTTCAACAGGAGCATCAGGGAACTAAGATGGCTCATGTGGTAACTATGGAATTGCACAGAACTGAACCTTTGTCTGACAGTGGTGGAGAGAACGCAGGGAGGTGGATGGGATTAGGGAAATCCTTCAAAGGCAACAGGGAGTTTGATGGACAATGCCCTGGACGTTGACGCAAAGGAGAGTCTGACCTTTCTGATGTGGAGGGCACTGGGACTGCCGTTTTGGTGGAGGGAAAGACAGCTTGCTTTGTGACAGCCTGGGTTTGAGTCCACTGTGGGAGGGTCTGGCAGAGAGATGAGGGGCCTGCCTATGTCGTGGGTGAGCGGAGTGGGGCTGGGTGTGAGCAGAGGGGGGCTGGGTGTGAGAGGAGGGGGGTGGGGTGTGAGAGGAGAGGGGCTGGG